>NC_064548.1:9132167-9445983 GCF_023856365.1 Brienomyrus brachyistius | reverse complement strand
AGTTAATTTGAAGGTAGAAACATTTCAAAATTATCCAAAAGAGATGGATCTTATAATATACAAATAGCTGCACCTTACATCAATCAGTCTTAAGGCGACTGTGATATATGAAATAATTTGCATACTACAGGATGCACAAGACATAGCCATTGTTTTATTTAGGTTATGGTGGTTCAATGCTTCTACTGAAGGGTCCAAGGGATTAGGTGGTTGGAAAATGCGCTGAATCTGTAAAGTGAATTTATATGCCCCAAGTAATAATAGGGTGTATAAAATCACTATATAGAATCAGTGCATTTTCCGACCACCTTTCATATATAAAACATATAGTGTCATGACATGGACCAGGGAAGCAGGAGTAGGAAGATGGAGAATCGGAGAATGAGGGATTTATTAGATATCAATTCTACAAAGAACACTCAAAACATGTGACGTCAATGACAGAACTGGGGAAACATGCTTTGACACGGACTACATAGGACTATTCAACTACAATGAGAAACAGCTGGTAACACAAGGATTCCACACGAGGTAGCGAGGGGGCGTGGCACACGGGAGGATCGGATGAGCAGGGCATGACAATGTGGATTTGTAAATGTCACACATAACCTTCAATGCCCTGGTTGTTCTGAGTCATTTACTTATTGTCATCTTTGTAGTTGAGGATAGGTCACAAGGCATGTTTTTTGTAGGTTTTGGGGCCAGCAAACATTCATTTCCACATTTTTACATTCATACTGTGATTTATACTGCGTAATCACAAGGTCTTTATACACATTTCTGCTGAAATACCTCTTCTGTTCAGTTTCACAGCCCTGAATATTAGCCATCTTTCACAATCCTAAATACTACAATGTTAAAAAATTATCTTAAATATTAAAGAATAACTGTGCCTTCTTCATAAATATTAGGCCCCACTTAATATACCACCCTTTCTTCTGTTATTGATAATGCGATATGCGCCTCGTGACGTAAGTCAACTGCTGCTTTGAAGATCGTGTTTACATGTACACACACAGCAGCTATTCTGCACACCATTCCATATTCAACAACAACAACAGCAACAAATAAAATGATTGCGTTGGTAACTGTTTTCATGCTAAAATAAATTTTTATGTTTTTGTCGATTGCCCAAAGATTTGCCAGTAAAGATTTTTTTTTCTCGAGATAACCTACTTAAACGTGTATTTTCCTTCACAGGGCGTCATATCCTGTACAGAAGTGTATATGTAGTGAAATACTGCCACTTAGTGGTACATTTTAGATATGCATTGCATTTTTTTTTCTGAGAAATGTACCAGATGGGAAAATGTTGAGCATTACATGCTATACTTCTACAAATATTTTATTTTACAATTAAGTAAAACTAATTTGATTGTTTATATTATCACCGATTTTGAAATTCACTGTACTGTTTTCAATAACACATTCCTTACTCCATAACGATAATTATCCTACTAATATAGTTATTCCTCCCACTACTGCTATTGACTGTTGTTCAGTTCATGAACCCTCCTCCGCCCCACAGAAATTTAATCATAAAAACAAATGGATCTATATCAACGCAATTATTATTTTCAGTATTATGTATTACTAGATGGGCTGGCCCCCCATCCTGGGTTGTTCCCTGCCTCGTGCCCATTGCTTCCGGGATAGGCTCCGGACCCCCCGCGACCCAATAGGATAAGCGGTTTGGAAAATGGATGGATGGATGGATGTATTACTATTCCTATTACTATTACTACTGCATTACTATTGCACTGTCCTGACTATCTGCGCACAGTGGCATGTCTTATAGTATTTGCGCTATACGTGCACATTGTGCATTCCGAGCTTCGCATACTGGGATATAGTAAGATGACAATAAAGTTCAGTTTGACTTTCCGATTTAAATGGTGTAAAAGACATATTCTTCAAAAAAAAAAACTTTCCAAAGGAAGATTACTACGACTGTCAGCTTCAATATCACGTATTATGTAGGCGTAATGCTATTTATGTTGAGAGATATTAAATTAAAAAGTTCACTATACAATCCCATAAATTTATTTATTAGAAAAAAAACGTGCAAACGCACACTGGTCCCATTTAGCACAATTGTCTTAACACTTAATACTACGGAAATTAATCTTCTGAATGGAAGGTCTTCGTAGCCGAGACAAAGTAAAAGTTTCCAGTTACAATTTCAATTTGACACCATGGCGCGGCCTCCCCCGTCTAGTATACCACATTAAATAAGAAATCAGCTGCATTAACATACGGCACTGCATGCCACGTCTTTATAACTGCATTATTCTCAATATGCAGAACCGATACATTATGAATATTGCCGTTAGACAACGATGTGTTATAATTAATTATGTGCTTTAATATGCATTATTATGCATTATCTTAAACAAAATGAAATATTGAAAATGTTAACGTAGAAAGACCTATTCCGAATTTTGTTGCGCACCCGACTTAAATTTCAATTATGCATTGTTCCGATTGAAAACTATATACTGCATGAATAATGAGTGTCTTCTGCATAAATAAAATATCTAAAACAGTTCAATCATCCCACCTGCACGCCTACACAAATCCCAGAATACTCTTTTGAAATACTTCAAATATGCAGAAACTTTGCCTCATCTGGAAGCGAGGTGACACATTTCTGCTCGGATTTATTCTAAAGGCCGTGAATGATAAAAGTCGGCGATGCTTCAAAAGTGCGCGCATCCGCGGACAGATTCCCGGAGCGCAGAGCGGAGAAGTGACGCTGACTTTAAGCGCATCGCGGATTAGAGGAGCGCGAGTGCTCCATCCCGCAGCAAAGCATGAAAAGATCATTTACCGCCGCCCACGGTTCCTCAAATGTAGTCGGTTAAACTAGAATGACGCCGAGGACGTTGGTTCAGTTCCCCACGGCTTAGCGGTAGCTCCCCTCCCACCGCCTCCGATTCTGCCCACGGTCCTTCTCGCCGTGGCGACCTATCTGCGACATCCCAGACGTGGCCGTTATGTAGGAGCGAGGCCGCTGTGGGCGTCAGCGGGGTTCTTATCAGGACTCTTTTGGGCAAAAAGGCAGTCGTGCACATGTGAGACTGCGGGAGAGCGCGCTGAGGGCAGAAAAAAGGAAAGAAGTGCGTACATATGAGTCATTATAGACTTTCAGAATGTGCAGATATGATGCATATGGTAATGACTACAGAAAGGCTGAGGGTTTTAAAGCCCTCGGGGTCAATCTGTCCCCATATCTTCATCATAGGTCACAACCTCATGCTTGCATCAAAGGAGATACCACTCATGAAATGACACACATGCTGACCCAATGTAAAATTCTGATGATCTGCTCTGATTTTGCAAAAGGGGAAAATCAGCTTCACCGAATGGCAGATGCATTCAGGCACGGCCAGAAGCCTTTCCTGCGGTCAGGAAAATGATTGGGAATTGAATGAAGGACATTGGGCAGTCTGGGGATATGGAATCAGACATGAATCCATGGGGACTGGTGCAAGTATGACCCCCCCCACCCTAAGGCTGGGCAAATGGCAAAGAGTTGCAGATATTTTTTTAATCGTTATTTTAATTAGGAAGGAAGGAAGCCAGTTTCTCTAAGATGGATTTCTTGAACTATCAGAAATCCCCTCCAGAGAATCCGGTGCCCCATCCTGCATCTTGGCCTCTGGGTCTGGCTCTTTGGAATTAAGTGGATATGAGAACAAACAAATGAATAAATCAAACTTCAATATATAGTGAGGATTTCAGTGCTCGTTTAAAAGCTGGTGTTACCAGCTTATTGAGCCGGATAAGAAATAAATGGAAACTGATTATCTAAAACATCAGTATGGTTAGGGTGCAATGTGATGTCATTTGGCCTCAGCCTGAAAAGAACTTCAAAGAGTACAGGGAATGTTCATTAAAACTTTAATTTTCAAAACCTAAAACATAAAATGGTGGGATTTGATCAATATACACCACCCCAAATGACATTGATAATGGCCCCTGTTAGTCTTTGGACAGACCACGTGTAAAATCAATAGTATGTAAAGTATATTTTGTGAAATCTTTTGAATCTTTGAAATCATTGAATCGTCAACAATCAAAGGTCAGCTTTTGAGTGCTTAGGTGTTCATTTGTTCATTCCCGCACGAATAGGTTTGGGTTTAATTTATCCTCAAAGTGCCGATAAAGAGCTTCTGATACATCTGATACATCATTGTTGTGTTTCAGCAGGACACTGACCCAAAATTCACAGCCAGACACACATCAGGCTCGATGAAACCAGAACCTCTGTCCTACAGTCAAAGCCCCAACTTCAATGTTGATGAACATCTGAACCAATGTTAAAGATTCGGCTCATCTTCCATAATCATTCATCCACCGTAATTCTGCTGTAGCCCATCCCAGGATGCACAGGACATAGCCAGAGGGTGTGCTGGGTGGGAGACTAGGTCACCACAGGGCACACGCACAGTCACACAAGTGCCTTTTGGGGTAACAAACTCAACCAATGACATGTTTCTGAACAGCAGGAGAAACCCTCATAGGAACCACACACAGGCAGGGCTGGAGGGACAGGAATTGAACCCACAATGCTGTAGGTACAAGGCAACGATACCGGCTCCTGAGGCCCCCAGGTTTCTGTTAACAAATGATCCCTAATTAGCATGATAAAGCATGGAGAATTTCGCCCAGAATGTGTTTGACTATTAATCCATCTAGAAGTGGAGGGCCGACTCATCACTGTCATTTCTGCCAAATGTGGGTCTATAAAGTCTTTACTTAGTGGGATGAGATGCTATCAAGCTAATGAAGTTCATCTGTTTATTTTTTCATTAACTGCTGTTTCACAGTAACACTTCTCTCAGCTCTGGAAAGTGTTGAGTGGGTTGTGTGGAATCCCAATTAAATGCATGGAAAGTTCAGGTTGTACCACAATAAAATGTGAAAGTCTGGGGGGGGTGGGGGGTGTTGGTGGAGGGGTGTCCATTTCCTGTAGGCGTTGTAGTCTTGAATCTGCACATTTCAGCTTGTGTCTATAATGAACTTCATTATCGGTGAGCTTCTGGGAAGGGATCAGAGCCTGAAGAAAATGGAACATTGCAGTAAGGCTTATTTAATTCCCTCTGTCCACGTTACACGATGGATCATATCCCAGGCCCCCGAAGGTCACACAAAGTGCCCCCTCTCCCCCACCTCAATAGGATGCCACTTCGTTGCAGGGCTTGTATTATTTTATTATTATTTCCTTTGTCTTCATTTCAATACATTCATTTTCCAATTTTCCATACCACTTGTTCTATGCAGAATGTAAGGTTTCATAACCTATCCTGCAAGCAACAGGTGCAAGGCAGGGAATAACACAGGACAGGGCGCCAACTCATGGCAGGGCACACACTTAGTTATAATTTCATAAATAAAAATACTGCTATTTGCAGTAGAAGAAGTCAAGAATCTTGCCCAGTTTCATGGTGGGGGGGGGGGGTGGGGGGGGTTAGTGACCTGGCCCACCCTACAAAACTACAAAGGCTCAGACTGTCTCTGGTCCCCCCTCCTTTATGTAACATTGTGGCCCGCCCAGCATTTCAAACCTGAAGCTCCAGGTGAAATTTTCCAGCCTCAAGCTGAACTAAACGCTGGGGTCAGGCAGCAAGGTCTGCCTTCGCAGTCGTGCCAGTGTGCAGGATGCTATGGCAATGGCGTGCTGTGCCGTGACCCAAGATGTTTGTCCCATCATGCGTGCACCAGCAGATCCACCACAGAATTTCCCGCTATTCAAATTAGAACGGTCGTCCTTCGTCAGCAAGGACGTTACCGAGCTGGGGAACTCTTCCATCTGCAGCTAAGCCTAACCCTTGAGGGACACGCAGACCTTCAAACACATCTCTGTAGGCAAGGCTCAGAGGGCCCACACAGACACGCACAAATATATACTATGTATACTTTCTTCGAATCTTTGAGTTTTCCACCAGCTACTATCAGAGCAGATCAAAGGAGTTTCAGAAACAGAAAGAGAGATACTTTTCCCCATCCAGTTTCTCAGAAATTATGTTGGCAGGTTAGATTTTATTTGTTGATGGTGAGGAGTACAAGGCATCGACAAGTTGCTGACTTATTACACGAACCCACAGTAAACCTCGCTTATCTGTTACAGAATCAACCTCATGTGACGGTCTTTTGTGTGCTGGGATTTGGTGGAGATTGTTGACAGCAGTGCATCTACAGCTCCCCTGTCAAATTAACTTTCTCATTGTTTTCGCATTGTCTTGGGGGTTATCAGATCATTCCTCAAGAAGAAACGCCTCCAGTTCTTCGAGGAATGGAGGAGGAGGTAAAAAAAAAATTTAACTTCACGCTCCAGAAAATCCCGTAAAGGTTCGCTGATGTTTATATCTGATCATTTGGGAAACCGTAGATGTTTTTACTTGATCTTGGTATCCGTGAAACCACTCTTTAATTTGTTTAGTAGGATGTTTGAGGGGTCTTGTCATCTTGGAATATGAGTACATCATGAGGGAATACCAGCTTCTGTGAAATTTTCCTAATGTTCATTGGGGATTATAGGCCCATGCAAAGCAATCAACCATCCTAAAGACCAAGATGGGTGCCATTTCCAAGTTACTGCTGGGTTAAAAGTGATCCTTCAGTTTTCTCCAAATGGAAACCCATCATTACAAAAAGCAGAATGTAATACTCATCCACCTGCCCCAGGACTTCAGATTTTCAGCCCGTTACACCAGGTTACAGGTCCTTGTGCATCTAACCTTGGATACTGGTCCTTATTCAATCGCAGCTCTGTGAAGCTCACAACATACACTTTGTGTTGAGAATGAGCCGGAAATGCTGATGTAGCTCTGTGGACATGTTGGAGGTCATACTGTACAGTGTGCTGTGTCCGGTCGCCCCGTCCCTGCCAGTCTGCTCTTGCCCGTACCCTCTGCTCCCCTTTGCCAAGGCAGATTGTCCTTGTCTGCCACGTGCTTTTATTATTTTCCATACTGTTCCCCTTGACATATTCAATCATTTTACCATTTTAATGTATCTGCAAGGGGTGGCATGGTGGTGCAGTGGTTAGCACTGTTGCCTCACACCTCTGGGACCGGGGTTCGAATCTCCGCCTGGGTCACATGTGTGTGGAGTTTGCATGTTCTCCCCATGTCTTCGTGGGGTTTCCTCCGGGTACTCTGGTTTCCCCCCACAGTCCAAAGACGTGCTAAGGCTAATTGGAGTTGCTAAATTGCCCATAGGTGTGCATGTGTGAGTGAATGGCGTGTGAGTGTGCCCTGCGATGGGCTGGCCCCCCGTCCTGGGTTGTTCCCTGCCTCGTGCCCATTGCTTCCAGGATAGGCTCCGGACCCCCCGCGACCCAGTAGGATAAGCGGTTTGGAAAATGGATGGATGGATGAATGTATCTGAAATTTGGGCACTGAGCGGTTGGCTTATTCGAGACCGTTATCCATTGCTAACTCTCATGTCAGTCATGAGGCCTCTTTTGTGGCTGACACACACACTGCTAACTGGGATTCAGCCACACGTGGAGTGACTCCCATCCATAGCTATTTCCCTAGCTGTGATTTAGTCTTTTTTCACGTGGCCTTTCCGTTACTTTCACCGCCTCCTGCGTATATCTGTCGCATGAATCGGCATGAAAAGAACTTCAAAAGAACACAGAAAAGCAACTCACCATCGGATCTCAAAAAAATATAGTTTAATGTTCATATGCCGTATATCAAATTAAATATATTAGTGTTTACAAAACAGCAGGTGTATAACCTAACATTTTTTTCCACTCACAACAGTGACGAGTACACATAAGAAGTCTACAAACGACAAACACTATACTATCCTACAGTTCAGCTTTCATCGCTCTCCGACAGAGAACAAAAAACACTTTGAAGCGAGATGAAAAAACAAAACTGTATCAAAGGTGGCAGAGGACAGTAACTAAGACGCAACAAAATACGGGGCTGTGGTAGCATCCTTGCCCATATTGCTTACGGTTCTTTCAGGAGAGATTTATTTTTTAACTTGCTATTGCTTGTTCCATGTTTTGAACACAAAGAGTGTGTTATCTCAATCTTTCTTTCAGCCTAATGACTGATGTATAATCTTTAGGGAAGAAACTTCAGGCTACATGTTACATGAAATTTATCTCAAGCGTCTAGCATCGTTTGTGGAAACACAAGGATGTTTTTTTCTCTCTATTAAAGTACTCCGAAGGTTTCGTTTATAACTTGAGGGTTTTCAGACATTTCAAAGCCTTGTATCTGAAGGAGAGGAGTGTGATCAAAACTAGCCAAATATGCTATTCATACAATAAACACCTCAGCACTTCAAATCAGTTACGCTTAAAATATGCCGTGATCTAATCTGATCTAGTTTTATGATAAATGGTAAGTTTAACGTTTTTTTTTCAGGATGCTCTGAGAATAATTTTACCCACCAGTAAATTGCAGGGGTAGTTATTTTTATACAGAAATATTTACTCGAAACACAAATTGTTTTGTTAGCTAAAAAACATTAGGCAAAATCAGAAGGATAAAGCACACTGGGGCTCAGCTAAATATTGTAGCAAGTGACACACCAATGTCTTCAAAATAACTTCTCAGGTCATATTCTGAGCTTTCCTTTTCATTCAGCATCTCTTCCCCTTGACTCACCCCCAAAATGGCACTTAAGAAGTGAAAAGATTTGCATACTCAAAAGAAGTGTTTGCTATTTGTACATAACTTGAAGGAAATGGTCACACAATTATGATATTTTCCCGACACCGGCTCCGAAGTAACTACAAACGACGTTCGGAGCATCTGAGGGAAGGAGGTATCGATGGCCGTTTAAATAAATGCACAAAGACGCTGACGAGCTCCAATTGAAAGTGACGTGAGGCGGGAAACCTGAAAATACGCTCCACGACAACCCTCAAGGTTATTGAGAAACTGGGTCCTCTACGACTACATCATATCACTCACTGAACCACTAAGATGACTAAAAGTGATGTACTCACTCACAAAAAACACTGAACTCTTTTATGCTTACTCTAACAGCATGAACATTGGTTTTTAAATAATGATTTTTAAAAAACGGTGCATATCAGTCACAGGTAAAATTGCAGATAAGTCAAACTAAGACTATGACTACACTAGTCAACACAGAATTATACTTATGTGAACAATCTAGGTGGTAAGACAACCAGAAACATTCACTGAGTTTTCTCCACGACAACTATTTGGTATTGCTCTAGTAACATAAACATACTATTGGAATCAGAATCAATGAAGTAAATACTAGTTGGAATGAGCAAATAACAAAATCCTGCTTCACTGATCCAGTTGTACTGTTATTTTCAGATTATGTACATATTAATTCAGAAAATTGACCCCCTCCAAAGAAATGAGTAAAACAGTAAGTAAAACAGTAAGTGATTTTGTAAAAATCACATTTTCCCTTAATTAAGACACCTTCCTTCCTGTAAAGGGCACAGACATCAGGATGTGTGTTGCGCTTATTCTAGGAGGCCGCGGAACTGAGGGGGACACCATTGGCCCGTGCTGGTCACATGATCAGCATCGGTCAGCCTATCATTTCAGGCGTTTTCATATCCGCTACTGGATCGAAACGGTGACCTCAACTTAAACACTGAACGTACTCGTGGTTGCAGGAGACCTTTCATCAGAAAGACATTCGAGTCTGAGTGACCTTAATAAACCCACTGGGCAGGGAGGAAAACACACTTGTGCCACTGGAAGGCGTCTCTTTGGGTCCCCTCACACTTTGTAGGCCAATAATTGTCTTTCCTAACAAATCGGAATAACCGGAGTCTCTGCATGTGCATGTGAAGGGGTGCTGTGTGCAGCAGGGCAAGCAGACACACGTAACACGCACACGAACACCGCCCTGGGTTCGAGGGACAAACGCACTGCTTCTATACAGAGCACATTATTAAATAACATCATGTACAGCTTTCTAGTGGAACATCTTATGTACAAACAACACCACCGCGGTCCTGTGTCATGACTCCGGGGGGTGGGAGGGCCAGCCGAAGGCCCCCCCAAGAGTAGTCCCATCGGCAGGAGCACAGGGTCCTGGAACCCCCCCCCGAGAGCTAAGGGTTCGAGGCGCTTCGGAAAAAAAAACCAACGGAAAAGACGATACAGAAATGAACACACTTCTCTTCTTCGAGGCAACGTCGGTCATTAAGGCTCTGCTGTAGCTGGGCTTGTTTAGTTTTTCGCTGACGGACGGACTGAACGGGCCACAGCCGGGGGTCAGGTGTGGGGCAGGGGGCGCTTGGAAGGGGTGCAGCCTCGAGGGGGGAGCCGCTATCTGGAGTCCTCCGGCTCTGACTTGATGGTCTTCTTATCGGAGAGGTTGAGAACTTGCTGTGAGAAGTCAGTGCCGTTTTCTGAAATGCGAAAGTAAATGTAATGTGATAATGTAAGACAGTATGTAGTAATGTATTGCCTCCTGTGAGAACAGAAAGCCTCTCCCCCATATATGAATGCCAGTGGGGGGGGGGGGGGGTGAAGGCAATGCTGGGATTTTCTGAGCAACTGGGGATTTCTGACCCACTCTGAGCACGTGCAAGTGTATGTGTGTGTTTGTGTGTGTGTGTGTGTGTATTATGTTTATTTTACAATGTGGGGACTAAATGCCCCCCACATTGTAATAGAAACCAGTTCTTTTGACATTGTGGAGTTATGTTAACATTTTTCAGGTCCCCACAAAGATCTGTGCAAGCTAAAAACTAAAAATGGCAAAAATCTTGTATTTTGGTCGGTTTACTTATGGTTAAGGCTTTGCTGGGTTGGCGTTAAAGTCGTCATGTTGCAATTGTTTGTGTGTGTGTGTATGTGTGTGTGTGTGTGTGTGTGTGTGTGTGTGTGTGTGTGAAGCGGAATAGAGGCCGACCTGTGAGCACCGCCTTGCCCTCGCTGCTGAAGTGATGCCTCTTGAGCTCATTGGCCAGCTGCTTGCCCAGAGGCGTGTCCCCATCCGCCACAGCCACCCTCTGGCTGGACACTCTCAGGTTCAGGGGTCGGTCTGCTCCTGCACACATGTGAATTTACCTGCCTTTGAATTTATACTGAATTTTTACTACTTTTGTTTCCCACCCAAACAAAAGGTACAACTGATAAACTGCTTGTTTAGGTCACTTCCCTCAGGATGAATCCTAAAAAAAATTGGAACACAGTTGGATTGGTCTGGATTGGGGTTCCAATATGATACACCTTAAATTACCCATTGACACCCTTGCCAATATACTGAGAGTCAGATGCTGCCACCTGTGCCTCCCCCCTCTCCCCCCCCCCCTGCAACGCTCTCGCTTGAGTTGGGGAGCATGTTATGCCAATCTCAACACGGTTTCAGCACTGACCACATGCCGAGTTGCTGAAAGGCATTATGGGAGAATTTAGCAGGTATTACATGCCTGAGTGGCACTTAATGATGACTTCTTGGTGAGGTGTCACTACACACAGTGACAAATGAGTAATGCGGCTATTTAAGCACCGTATCAGGTGCACTGCTGGCCAGCACACATCAAAGCTCACACTCTAGGTGAACCCAGAATGCTGATCTGCTCCTGGAGCGGTGTCAAACCTGGGCTGCACAATCCCCCGGGGTCAGTGAGACTCACAGTCCCAGAATCCTCAGAGGAGCTGTACCAAAGCAGAGCGATGGCAAGCATCCAGGATTCGGGTCTGCACCAAGGGCACTTTCTGCCGAACCCGCCTTCTCTTACTGCAGCCTGAGGCGGGTTCTTCTCCCGCTGGGCGTCAGGTGACGGACCGCCACAAACGACCAATTGGCTTAAGGTGGCTAACATCAGATGCACAGCAGGTACCAGTGCAGCATCTGACAAGGGCCAACAGACCACCTTAAGAAGCTCACAATCTCGCTGGATATGAAACCTCATCTTCTGCTGATGTAAAGACTGATGTTTCTTTTTTATTACTAAGAAAAATTACATGAAAATTTTTCAGTGTTATAGCTGCCTATTTATAATCTGCTCCTTGCAGGTGCAAAAACACACAAACCATTAAATTGACAATCAATCAAAATGACATGTGGTACTGTTTAGTCCCGAATGTTTCAGTCTGACATGGAGGTGCGCAAACACACCACTGTGATATCATTTTCGACTAAGTGTGACCAAAACATCGAAAGTTACTGCGTCATACGTGGGGGGGAGGGGGGTCTCCATTCACGTCAAGACCGACAGCACCACACTTGGTACGCTTTCACTCTGCGTGGTGCATTATGGGACGCGAGAGCCACCCTCAGAGCCCTCCCACCCACCGCGAGAGACTGTGCACAACTGTGGCAAGGCCCAGAAACGAAAGCACAGAGAGAGGAAGGCGGCAGCCGGCAAGGCGCTAACCGCCCCCACCAGCGCGCTCCCTCCAACGCCCACGCCGTGCCCACACCCCCTGTCTCAGGATGACTGCCAGTGCCCAATGTGGCCGCTTTTTCCTAAACTGTGACGGCAGACGGCTAACGGTTGCCTTTCGCGACGGCCTGACGTGGCAGCGTCGGCTGGGGGGTGGCGGTGAAGCCTACCTGTCAGCCTGGCTCCCTTCTCTGCTGAGAGTCCATTGCTGCTCTGCTTGAACGGCCCCGTCGGCAGCCTCCAGTCCAACACCTGCAGCCGCTCCTGTGCTGCCTCCTCATGGAGCATCTCCTTCTGCCTGGAGAAGAGGCACTCCAGCTGCACCTAGGGAGCAGGACGGGGCACAGGGGTCACACCGGCTCAAACACACACACACACTTACAAACACAGATACACACATGCTGAGAGTCACACCCACTCAGACAGTTTACATCATGAAACACACAGGATTTAAGAACTGTGAAGATTCTGAATGGGCGGGTCCCGACTATTAAAAAAATGTATACAGTAAAATCCCATTATAGTGGACTCACTTATAATGGAATATCGTTTATAACGGATGAGGTCCACTGGTCCCAGCCGTGCGCCTTTAAGAACATGTACAAAAAGCATCGGATATAGTGGACTCGCATATAACGGAATTTCACTTATAACGGACAAACCATTTGGTCCCCAGGGCTGCTTTTAGCTGTAGTTTTGTTCACTATAACAGACATGCAGGCTCCGCCTACAAGGCGCGTGGCGTGCCGGTGATATCCAGGCCAGGTACGTAGTCGGGATTATTAATATTCACCTATTTGGTCAGGTAAAGTTGGATTACTACATGTACAATATAATAATCTATACCACAAGTGTGTCTGCTGGGGTGTGGCATGAGTAAATGCTGTCCTGTAGTTGTGTTCTGGTCATACAGCAACTCTGGATATAACAGACTTTGGATATAACGGACTGTTCTGCCACGTCCCTTGAAGTCCGTTATAACGGGATTTCACTGTACATATTACCAACCCCCCGCCCACAAATCTGACTGATGCTTAATTTAGGAACATTCTGGACCCTCAAGCTAGGTCAGCTGAGAACCTCTGGTTTAACACGTCCAGCCTCTCGCTGTCATATCCCCTACTGTCTCCACAGGGAGATCCTCTCAGACAAAGGGCCACCTAAAGCGTCGGTCTTTCGATCGGCTATGTTAGAGACAGCGCTAATGTTTGAGATCGATACAGGCCATCGCTGGCTGACTGGACCACCGCCACATACGCACAAAATGCTAGACGCGCACAGAGCCACACACTGCAATATTCAGCTGCACCCCTGTGCTGATTATCTGAGCTGCGGACGGCCCTGATGGGCCACTGCTTGCTCGTGTTTAAATTCCTGCTATGAAAGATTCATTTTGGCATGCCGACCTCTTCCTGTTTAGTCTGATCAAGATCAAGGAGGAAAACTTCACGAGTCCCGCATCATTAGACATTCCGTAACAGCAGCAAAATCGTCGATCTCTACTCAGAAATCGGTGGGAAATTACACATTTTTTATTTATTTAGCAGATATTGCTGTCCAGAACAACAGGCATTTTTGTGAAAGCAGGGACAGCCTGCCCCCGGAGCGATCTGGGGTTTGGGGGCTTGCTCAGCGGCTCAATGGTGAAACTATACCAACCACGGGACTTGAATGGATCATAGGCACTAACCCACCCATCCACCCGGATATTACACACCAGAACCCCACACGTTCGATTAAATGCTGCCTCTGTTGCCTGCTGTCACATCACCCTGCTCTTAATTCGCACCCAGCTCTGAGATGAGCAGCTGATGGCAGGCTTTCGGCTTGGGGACCCGCGGGGGCCTGAGGGGCGGGACCTGCTCCCCGCTAAGCCCCTACAGCTGCCCGTCACTGGGGTGACTCATGCCCCCAGTTATTCTGAGCCCTTGTTTCCCGTCAGGCCTAATCTGTGACTCAGATGGGACTGGCACAGGGGACAGGGATGCGCCCCTATGGACAGCCTGAGCGTGCCACGCCACAATAAGGCTGGGCTGAGGCCCCGGAACAAGCAGACAGGCAGATGAACGGCCGCCATTCCCCAGGGACGTGACCATCTGAGTTACCTGGATACTTCGCACCACCGCCTCCTCTCCTTTGGACTTGGCAAGGGCTAGCTGCTCCTTCAGCGTCTCCTGCCGTATGTGAATTGCACGCAATGCCTCCTGGAGATCAAAGAAGCCTTGTTCCTGAGGAC
Source organism: Brienomyrus brachyistius (assembly GCF_023856365.1). NCBI lineage: Eukaryota > Metazoa > Chordata > Actinopteri > Osteoglossiformes > Mormyridae > Brienomyrus > Brienomyrus brachyistius. The sequence continues at coordinate 9,431,380 of NC_064548.1, read as the reverse complement.
AAACAGAAACTGTCACTTAGCACGTTAGCAGGCACAGATGAAGGAGACCTCTTACATGTCATATTGTTAGGGACATTGTAAGCCTTTCAGCTCACTAATTCAGACATGACCTTTGCTAAAGTCCTCTATGCAGCTTTCTGTGGACATGACTTCTAATGTCCATGCGTAAGACCTTCTGCAGACTGTTAACAGACCTGAGCTCTAGCGCCCTCTATCAGGCCTCCTGCAGATCACTAACGCAGACCTGACCTCTAGCGCCCTCTATCAGGCCTCCTGCAGATCGCTAACGCAGACCTGACCTCTAGCGCCCTCTATCAGGCCTCCTGCAGATCGCTAACGCAGACCTGACCTCTAGCGCCCTCTATCAGGCCTCCTGCAGATCGCTAACGCAGACCTGACCTCTAGCGCCCTCTATCAGGCCTCCTGCAGATCGCTAACGCAGACCTGACCTCTAGCGCCCTCTATCAGGCCTCCTGCAGATCGCTAACGCAGACCTGACCTCTAGCGCCCTCTATCAGGCCTCCTGCAGATCGCTAACGCAGACCTGACCTCTAGCGCCCTCTATCAGGCCTCCTGCAGATCGCTAACGCAGACCTGAACTCTAGCGCCCTCTATCAGGCCTCCTGCAGATCGCTAACGCAGACCTGACCTCTAGCGCCCTCTATCAGGCCTCCTGCAGATCGCTAATGCAGACCTGACCTCTAGCGCCCTCTATCAGGCCTCCTGCAGAGCGCTAACGCAGACCTGACCTCTAGCGCCCTCTATCAGGACTCCTGCAGATCGCTAACGCAGACCTGAACTCTAGCGCCCTCTATCAGGCCTCCTGCAGATCGCTAACGCAGACCTGACCTCTAGCGCCCTCTATCAGGCCTCCTGCAGATCGCTAACGCAGACCTGACCTCTAGCGCCCTCTATCAGGCCTCCTGCAGATCGCTAACGCAGACCTGACCTCTAGCGCCCTCTATCAGGACTCCTGCAGATCGCTAACGCAGACCTGAACTCTAGCGCCCTCTATCAGGCCTCCTGCAGATCGCTAACACAGACCTGACCTCTAGCGCCCTCTATCAGATCTCCTGCAGATCGCTAACGCAGACCTGACCTCTAAGCGCCCTCTATCAGGCCTCCTGCAGATCGCTAACGCAGACCTGACCTCTAGCGCCCTCTATCAGGCCTCCTGCAGATCGCTAACGCAGACCTGACCTCTAGCGCCCTCTATCAGGCCTCCTGCAGATCGCTAACGCAGACCTGACCTCTAGCGCCCTCTATCAGGCCTCCTGCAGATCGCTAACACAGACCTGACCTCTAGCGCCCTCTATCAGGACTCCTGCAGATCGCTAACTCAGACCTGACCTCTAGCGCCCTCTATCAGGCCTCCTGCAGATCGCTAACGCAGACCTGACCTCTAGCGCCCTCTATCAGATCTCCTGCAGATCACTAACACAGACCTGACCTCTAGCGCCCTCTATCAGATCTCCTGCAGATCACTAACTCAGACCTGACCTCTAGCGCCCTCTATCAGGACTCCTGCAGATCACTAACACAGACCTGACCTCTAGCGCCCTCTATCAGGACTCCTGCAGATCGCTAACTCAGACCTGACCTACTTCCACATTGAAGAGCATGACGAGAGAGATGGGAAAAAGGCCCCAGACCATTCATCTGACATGTACAACAGGAAAGGCGCTTTTTTTAACGGGGTGTGACCGCATACACTTCATGCACGTTAAGCCAGGGATTTCAGTCCCCCGCCCTTGGCCACGTCCCCTGGGCTCTGTGCCTTCCTCACGCTTGACATTTAACGCCACTTTAACCGCCAACGCATCACAAAACCCAGAAGGATGGCAGCAAGGACCTCAAAGTTTAACATTAATACGTGCAGCATGGATGAGTCAGATGGAAGGTTCCGGTAAACAAAAGGACCTATGCTCACATTAGCAGCCCTTGGGGATTGGTTGGGCCTGAGCAAGGAGGCGTCGGCGTCACAGAGCCACGCCCTTGAGCCGGTGCCCCCAGCCATTGCTTCCCCTGTCTTGTCCCCACCCCCTGGTGGCATTAGCGAAAGCGGGCGGGCGTCCGGCGGCTCACTCTTGTGCGTAAGCGGGCGTGCAATCTCCCAGCGGCAGTGCCTTTCATGGCTGCCGAGTATGGGCGTGGGTGATTCCAAGCACGCCTACTCGATGATGTCAGAAGCACCTCAGGACTATGGGTAGGCGTGTGATTGATCTCAGTCAAGCTTATCGCCATGAACGTGGGCGGGCGGCTAATTCTTAATGATGTGAGAGAGGGGGGTTTTTCTGGGGTGGGGGGAGGAAGGGGCCGAGATACTGAGGCCTGATGGGGGATGTACATTCAGCCCACCTTCTTGACAAGTCAAAGACCCTTACTGATGGAAGTGCAGGGATAGTAGAGTGAGACTGTGACATAAACATAAACAATTAGGACGATCTCTGCAAAACTTCAAGCTTATTAGGGCTGCCACACTATGGGGGGGGGGGGGGTACAGGGCGTTTATCACCTAATAAAGTGGCCACACAGGCTTGCGTGGTTAAGAAGAAAACCAAAGTTTCCATCTGCCCCGCATTTGCATCAGAGTGGGTGGGCGAGGGGGGGGTGCCGTGAACCCCAGCTCGCCCCAGGACGTCCGTGGGGTCTGGACAGCGACCGTGGGACGGAGGGAGTTTCCAGAAGACACAGATCAGATGTCTGGCAGCCGTTCAAATATGTTGCCAGTGAAGAGGGTTAGTGGACAATTGCCAGCAACAACATGAAGACAAAAGGCTTCTTCACAGGAGGAACATCAAGCCTGACGCAGAGCAGATAAAGATCCACGGACCATATTAAAGAAATAACAACTGGTCAGGTGAGCCACCCCCTAAGCCATGGCAGGGTGTGGAGATACCACACCTTGTGAGGCCTTCCATCTCACTGGAGAAGGGAGAAGCACTCCACCTCCCTACACACAGGCTGCCTTGGGGGACATCCTCCCAGTCACCCAGCCCACGTACCCCAAGGCCGATGAGAAGCAGCTATTCAAACAACAAAGGTCATCCCCACCCCACCCTGCCCTGCCCCGCATCCTTCAACATCCACTTCCGCTGTTTTCCTCTCGCACTTAAATGTTTTCTGCCAATGGGCTCCTAAGATCCTATCATTGGAGAACCCCCGACCAAACACAGTAGCTTTTGGGGTCACGAGTGTCCAACACCTCCGGTTTGGGTTTCATGCGCTTCCGGAAGGTCCGGTCATGCCAGTCAATTTCAACCAGGATGTTGAAATGCATAATGAATGGGGTTGCCGAGGGCTTCAACGACCACTACAAGATTAGATCAGGACCAAAAGCTCAAAGTGTTCCTTTGCGCTAAGCAAACCTCCTTGTGCTTCTGCAGCAGTGCTGCCAAAGTTATGCCCTCCACACATTGCGGAACAAAAGGCCCAGCCCACCTACCTCTGTCTTTATCCTCTTAGGAGAAGGCTCGTCCTTTTCTCCGCACCGAGATCTGCGGGAGAGAGAGACTCACTGTTAATCCTCTGTCGGTGAAAGAAGTAGGAAAATAAGACGTGGAAGATACAGGTGCACAGTGAGACCTTCGTCTGTCTCATTGTAACACGGCTGGTTCAGACGCAGGTGCCATAATCTCCCAGCAAAGGTGCGGTGTATCAAACTGTGACCCGTCCCTGTCATCATAAAGCACGACGCGTCACGCATGCTAAAGGCTAGTCGGCAAGAAGATAACAACAACAAAAGGAATGACCCTAAGACTCAGGTAAAAGAGTCAACGCCCAGCCATTTTAGCCAGGAAACACTGTCAGGAGCAGGTCAGCATCTCTATTGTGAGGGTGGCGACTCAAACGTTACCCATCTCCCATGGTGCTGATGGTGGACTGCTTCAGAAGCAACCCAAAATACCACCGGAGCGGGCTCAGAAATGGACCATAAGCAAATCTCATCTTAGCTTTTCACATTATGTTTCAGCTGCTATGTTTAGCTTTTCTGCTAGAAGAAGATTCCTCTGGCTTTCAAAAAAAAAAAAAAAAAGCTTTACCATGAGATATCTCCATGGTTGATGAGTGCTGGGGCAGAAACAGGGGCAGCTGGATCCCTTTTTTGTCCTTAGGTGACGCAGCATGCAAAAGAGGACTAGTGCAGGAGAAATGACCGGTCTCTCTAGCGGTAAGCCATTTCACAGAAAATCTCCCAAAAAAAGAGCACTGAATTAACAATTTTTCTGAATGAAACGGCATATAGGGTGCAATAATAAAATGGGCGCAAAATAAACGAAAGAGAGGCGCAAACTTGAGAAACAATTTGTTTCAGACTGAGCAGTCTAGGTGCGATTCAAATGAATCACCTTTGACAGAGAGCAACTGGTACTGAAATGATGCAAACTTAAGCACTATTATGGCATTATTAATGTCTCAGAAGAGCGAAGTTTGTAAGTGATTTACTGACTACCTGTTGACTACAGGTGGACTGCTGTCAGAGCGGTTTGACCGGAGACCCCGTTTTCTGTTCTAGATCCTTCATGCCTCATTATGGGCTCACAGTTTGTTCCACTAGAGAGGCAACGGAAAAACAAACCTCTGCCACGTATTTACTGGCATGAGACAACGGAAAATCAAAGGATGCGGACATGACATGAGCACGATCTCAAGGGTGGGGGAGGTACTGGGTAGCGAGGTCCGGCTGGGGGGGGGGGGCGGGGCTTACTTGCTGGTACGGTAGGTGTACTTGTAGGTGACTTCGCGTGAGATCTGGCGGGCCAGACCGAAGAGCTCGTCTCTGCGCGTCAGCAGCGCCATGTCCCGCATGCACAGCTGCGCGGCGGCTTCGTTCACGGTCAGCTGCGGGGAGGGAGGAGGCTGGGGATCAGAAACGTGCCCCTAGGATTTGGGGTCTTGCTCATACCTGAGTTGGTGAGTCTTCGCAAAACCCTGACACTGCCACAGACCTCATGCTACACAGTCATACTGGGTCGGAACCACATGTTCACCTTGGTGGCACAAATGCTCACTCGCTCATTCCCTCACTCACTCATTTAATCACACATCATACATTACTCATTCACTCACTGATTCCCTAACTCACTAACTTGCTCACATCATTCACTCATCCATTTAAACATTCACTGACTCACTCGTTCATTCACTCCTGTTTACTCCCTCACTCACTCACTCACTCGCTTACCCGCAGACTCATTTCCTGACTCACTCATTCATGCACTCATTCCTTTTCTCTTTCATCCACCCCCCACACCTGGACTGCTGTTGTACCTCGTGCAACGTCAGGTGCTTGCCATCCTTGCGCTTGGAGTCAAAGCGCCCGTAGATGGCGCTGTACTTGCGCACCTCTTCCTCGCGACGTGGGTCCTCCTCGGCCATGTCAAAGATGTGTCCGATCATCTTGGCCAGCTTCTTGTTGCCCTTGAGCTGTTCCCTGATGTCAGCAGCGGCATCACCGCGGGGTAGTGCTTGCACCATGCGCTCCACGCACTCCGCCACTGAGCGCACGGCCGCTGCATCCAGTGCCTCCAGGCCATCACGCGGGGAGACCGGCGAATCCTGGTCCACCGGGGACAGGCTGGGCTCGCTGTCACCGCCAGAGGTAGCCCAGAGGCGTGGCTCGCTGCCACCCTGCATGGGCGACGTGCCGGCAGCGTCTGGCTTGCCCACGTCAGCGCCACCGACAACCGCACACTTGGGCACCTTGGCGAGCGGTGAGCCCTCAGGCAGCTTATAGACAGGGATGCTGCAGACGGGCAGTGATGCCAGCGGCTGGTTGAAGAGCCCCGGGTTGGTAACCCAGTCGCGCAGCGCCTTCTGCAGGCGCCGCACGTGCAGTGGCTTGCTGGCCATGCCCACCAGCGCCATGATCTCCAGGAACTCGTCCTCACCAGCTTCGCACAGCTGCTGCACGTCGTCGCCGCCCTGCTGGATGAAGGCCTCGTAGTAGCACAGCAGGTTGGCCCTCTGTAGGATGCGGTAGAGCTGCAGCTCCCCGAGGGTCCTGGGTATAGTTGCTGCTGCCATACCTGCGTGGGACAGAGGGCCAGTGAGATAGACAAGGGAAACCCGGCAGGGAGGAAAGACGAGAAGGAGGGAGGGAGAGAGAGAGACAGGGAGGGAGCGAGAGAGAAAGAGGGAGGGAGGGGTGCGAGGGGTGGCCTATTAGCGGAGCGCGCCCCCATCCTGCCAGAGCACGGAGAATAAGAGCCCCTGTCAGAGAGCTGGGTTGCTGGGAGAGACACATACCACACTCCACCTCTGCAGCAAGCGTGGGCGGGCCCATTCGGCACCGCTCCACTCCTGTGCACCGGAATTGTTCCCTGATCCCGGCAAGCCGATATCTTTCTGCCAGACACAGCCCGTAAGGAGAAGCGGGATCAGGAAACGGGGGCGGCTGGGGGGGTGGGGGGTGCAGGATCAAGAAGGTGGGGTGCCACGCCGGCAAGACGAAGCCCATTATTTCCATGTTCTTTTTTTTTTTTTTTATCTTTCCTTGGTGTGTTTCATCTGTGCACAACTGCAGGCTGTTTGCTAAGATTATGGTAAGTTTACATCCCTCCCCCTAATTAAGGCAGTTTCTAAATGCTACAAATAGCGCCCCCCGCCCCAGACTTCCCCTTGTTGTGTTTTTCCCGCCATAATTTTCTGCCCTTAGGCGCATTTCCAATGGCACATCACCTTACTGTGACATTTCCTAACACAACTCGTCCCCCCTCCGCTCCTTAGAATGAGATATAGAGGTGTGACAGGGACCCCTGGGGTTACCGTGGCTATTGACAGGCCAGGGAGGTATCTCTAGTCTGGAGCAAAATCTCAAGAGGCAGAAGGGTGGCTGCCACGTGGTGTGGAGGACAAACCTCCATGTGAAGCCGACGGTCACAAGCGGTTATGCTCCTACGACAGATCAGAGCCCGTAGCCAAAAAACACCAAAGGACCTTTTCATTTCAGAAGAGTCTCACTGCCCTCAATGTGTTTATTTGTAATTTGACTGACTTCGGGTGTCTACTGAGGCCGTTTTACACGCCTAAATCCATAAAAAAGGTGAAACGTTCTCTAGGCTCATTCCCGCAACAGAAGTGAAGGCACCACGAAGGAACCATCTGCAGACTGAAATAAATAAAGACACGTAAGCCCTCTAATTGGCTGTGAGTAGTACCGGCAGGGGGTGTCCTGGCGGTTCCCCGTTCGGGGGCTGCAGCGGTCACAATGTGGGGGGATTTCATGGACCGGCGTGACAGCCTCCCACGCCGGCGCTGTCAGGCAAGCTGTACCTGACAGTGATGAGGTCCACAGCCAGCCCTTCCCCCGCCAGCCACACAAGAACTGTGCAGGATATGCTTGCTTTGACAGGGCTGCTGGGGAACGGTTCCCAGGAAACGCCCAGGTTAGGGATCAGTGCTCTTGTGTGGAAGGTCATGGGTTTGAATCCCATAGCTTGTAGAGGAGTCATATCGCAGTACCTTTGAGCATAGACCTTAACCCCAACTGCTCTAGGGGTGCTGGTTGCTGGCTGACCCTACACTCTGACTCCAAGCTTGCCGTATACCTGCGCAGCTTTGGACAAAAGTGTTTCCTAAATAAATGTAAAAGCTGCAGGCCTAAATCTTAGAACTGAAGCGGAACAGGGTTTAAATCTAATGAACTGAACTGGTGTCCCTGACATCGGTTCAGACTGTTTCTGTACCGGTTCACCACAGTGACATGAATGCACCTTGCATACAAGTGAAGTCGGTCCTCAGGTGAAAAACAGAAACTTTAGTAAAGCAAAGTATACCTATACGTGCCATCTTCTTTTACTTAACATCGTTTTCTTTATTTGGATAGGCTTGTCAGATGTTGCACTTATTTAAGCACAAATAAACCGATAGCGATCTTCATTACACTCCAGGCTTCATCCATCAAAAAAAAAAGAAGATATTTTGTCTTCTCTTGTTTGTAAACATGCCATCAGCCCTGCACTCGGTTTTCCCGGGTCTGACTCCCCCCTACGATCGGCCTTGTCATCGCAGGCCCCGGTTGTCAAGGTCCGGACGCCCGCGCACGAAAGCCAGAGATCGGACTGCAGCGGCCCGGCGACGTTGCTTGAACCGCGGCTGCCTCTTCAGCGGCGAGCCTGACGGAAAACGAAAGCGGGCGCCTTACATAACAGAGAGAGCCGCCTTTTTAAATCGAAATTACACTAAATTAACGCGAGGTTGACTGCAGTAACAAAGAGACATATACACACAAACCACGAAGACTCCAAATCATCCCGGGACCGAGACAATAAAAAAAAGGCTCATCGCACATAATATATAAGTAGATGAGTCTGCTTTCCAATAAGTGAACCATCACATGGAATTATTGTATCAGAATCGATTCAACTTCATTGTCTCAGCATGATGTACAAGGGGGATTACAATGGAAATTCGTTACTTTTCTACACGAGAAATATCACTTTGCTTCTTCATAAGTGCACGTCCCTGCCCACTTTGCAAGGAATTACCTTACCGGAGATAAGGCTGCAGATCGATGAATGGGAAGCGAGAGACAAGAGAGATAAAACACATTTAAGCAATAGAGGCGTGACAGAAATAGGGCAGATATTTAAAATAAACCAGATGCTGCTTTTCAATTGAGTTGCCTCGCATTAAAGTTACTCAGGAACTCTTATGCTCAGGCGTAGTATAGACCACGTTTTACAGAAGTGTCGTAAAGCCACCATAGCAGAACTGGGCATCTTTGAAGTTAAACTCTGCAGTGCAAACTGGCCGTACTCTGATCTCTAAGAAATCTGTATATATTACTTTTAAGCCTGTGTATTAGCTTTATATAGGATGTGGGTAATGCAAAGCAAAATATATTACAAAGATAATATCATCCAAACTAAAGACATATGTATATGCATCATTATTCATTTCGTACGTGAATATAAACACGAATCGTAACATACAGTTTCTGTATGACAGTAAGTTCACTAACTATTTTTTGAGATTTAATCATTTTTCCTCCCATGATCATTGTCAGCCAGTGGTGCATAAACGGCTACGCACTAATATTACAAATATCTCATTTCTGTGTATCTTTGGTAGGTTATGACATAACGTGTCATCATTAAGGGGTCACATAACACACCATGCACTTACATCCGTGGATTTGCTACTCAGACCGTTCTTCTGTTATTATTAAAGGAGCTGCAATATATTCATGCACTTTCTTTAAAAGGTATACGTTCAATGCAGAAAGTGCAGATAAGGCACTGATGTAAAAAAAACAAAAATCAAAAACCGATTTCCCCCGTTGTAGTAGAATGATATGTGATCCCAGTTTATGAAGAGGGCCACAAAGAGAAGAGCTTCAGTTGCTCAGAAGGCAGCAACAGACCATCCCAGTTTGTTCTAATCCTGGACGTACAGTAAAAAAAAATAATAATAGCATTTTATATTAATGCCGTATAATTCACACAGCACATTTACAGTCATATTCAGACTGGAGAATCTGTAAGTTTTATTTGAGCTGACTGATTAGAATCAGTGAATCATATACGATACTCCAATCCAAAACATGTCTACTTTTCACTTAGTAACAGGTCGGATATATTGCATTTTCAAAACTTACTTCTGATTAATTATTATTCAGCCATTACGAAGTTTCGCAAACGCTTCTCATATGCACACCCCCTAGATATTTAGAATAAACCGTGCACTTTAGACTACATATTGTAATCAGTATGAGAATTAATAAAACTCAGGCTACAATAAAGTGAAAAGGGACACGAGGGAGAAAGTGAAGAAAGGGAAAAAGCAAAGACTGCATCATTTAATGCTTTCTTTACACAGCTGCTGCGCGACGCCCACCGGCGCTTTTCCAGCTTTCTGGATATCACTGGGACTCACCCACACCATCGCAATACGTCCCGTTCTTCCAAGCAAGACGGACAACGCTTAACTCACCTAACTAAGAAGTACCGAGCACATGGAGCGTAATAACTCAAAAAAACACTGCCCATGTACGGGTCAGACACGCAAGCACCGACAGCTCCTTAAAGAAGACAACCGGAATATGTTTGTTTCTATTTCATATATGCACCATTAAGCACGTACCTTTATCTCTTATTCTCCTCCCGGCAATTTCCTTTGCCTTTATGGGATTATTGCGTTTCACGTGTCCAGCCAGAAGTTATTGCCGATCGCCCTGTCACTGTCAGGACGCTTCTCCAGACGTCCTGCTGGAAAGGGGTGGGGGAGGAGGAGTGTCGTCTACGCACACGGGTCCTGGTGATGAGCGCGGAGAAGCGCATTCAAACGTTAATACCTGCACTCTCTCGCTTGCCCTTCGCACTGTGTAGCCCGACTTCGGCGTTAAGAGGTTGAGTAAAAAAGGGCCCGGGAGCTGTTGGTTTCCCCCTCCTCCCCTGCCGCTAGATTTGGGATATTCCGCTCTTGCTACATTGCTCGCGCACTCCCACGCGCCTGCGTGACGCAGATCCTGGCGTGGGCGGCCGCGTAGCGTGGGAGGCCGCTGCATGGAATACCAAGCATCACATCGCACCGGCGGCCAGCGGGGAGCCGGGGCCGAGCGCAGGCATTCTGCCACGTCTCAGAAAAAAACCCTACTGACCTTAGCCTAAATGCAACCCACCGAGCAATTATTATCAAAATAATGACGCCAGTTGTCTCAATATTCACTTATATCGTTACTCTTATTTGTCTTCTACACGTTTGAATGTGGACCAGAACAGAAATACTTTTCATTTTAGTTCGTCTGATGAGCAGTTACACATAAATTACACGTAAAATCAGTTTCCTAATGATGCATTTCAGTTGTACTGGTTGTACGTTCGGTTTTTGGACGAGCAAGGTCTGGTGCTATAATTGTCGAGTTCCCTCCACCTATGCTACACCCTCTCACCCGTGCCCAGACAAGCATGTAGTGCAATTCCGTTTTCTTCATTGTCTGCCCAAAATAGAAAGGCTCTGTTAGATGTTAAATCACTGGTGTCAACTGAGGAAGCTTACTGCAAGAATTCCCATAATTGCTGGACATTTTGAAAAAAATCAGAGCAAGTAAATGGACGTGCTGCATGTACTGTAATTGGAAAAAGTGCACTCAAACTCACGCAAATTGCATATTGTGGCTGCTTATCTATCTATCTATCTATCTATCTATCTATCTATCTATCTATCTATCTATCTATCTATCTATCTATCTATCTATCTATCTAATCATTGTTTGCTTAAATGTAAAAGGAAGGGACTGTATTTTTTAAGCTTAAAAAAGTAATACATTTGGTTATTTTTAGCTGCGTTTTATAAATCAGTATGTCTGACAAAGGAATGTTTTATTTGGATTAGCTAATAAAGCTAATTAAATGATATGTTTGATGAACAGACAATACTAGTTAACAAAGAGGTCTTTTGTTTGGATGGATTAATGGCTATGAGAGGATCCGGTTAAGCAACAACCTGCACTGTGGACTGTTTGCTTTTTCCCAGCACAACGATGGGTCACTTTTGCATTGTGGTCACACGGCAGTGCTGTCTAATGTTTGCCTACGGATCTGCCTGCACCGCAGCACATTGTGTGGCAGACGTATGAGATTATGGAATCCCTCGCTTCCACCCTCAGACTGCCAGACCCCCCTTCTCCCTCCCCCTTCCCACTCGTCGGACAGGGCCGGTTTGCTGCCCAGCCTCTCTGGGTGGAGAAAAGCGAGCACACAGACGGGTTTAAGAGCTCAGGAGGAAGAGAAAGGGAGCAGGGAGGGGACCCTGTGCCACATGTGGGCACTCCACACTCCCCTTTCAGGATATTTACACTCCCACGCACGGTGATTCAGCTGCTGCTATGCCTCTCCCTAAAGATCCTCTCTGCTTTACTACATCAGAGGCTGCCTGGACACTGGCCTCGGACGGCACTTCCTTGTCGTCCCTCCATGTTGTATTCTAGCTCCCCAGGCCCCCGAAACGCACAGCTCTCACACGATGATATTTAGGGTTTTTCGATGCACGTGCTGCAGCAGGGGCAGCTCACACCCAAAACAGCCAGAAAGAGGCGTATCTCTCTCCGTGAGCGATTCAGCACAAAGACAGAAAGATCAAAGGAGAGGAGTGGATTTAGCCCCAGTGATTCCCTCTCAACCGGGTGCCGCTTCATCCGCGTTGCACGTCCGCTGGTTTCCAGCTTAATCCCAAGACTCAGTTGAAAACAAACCCCTGCATTTCTCCTTTTCCCTCCTGGGTTGGGGGGGAGGAGGAGGAGGGGAGACGGAATCCAGTCTCTTAGATGAGGGATCGCTTAAAACGTCTGCCTCCGTATGGAGGATATATTTAGGAATGAGGAGGGCCTGGCAGACTGCCTGCGGAGGACGCGGCGTGCCCTTCTTACCTCAAGGGAAGGAACGCTCTCTCACAAATGCACTTGTGTCCAGATGAGCTCCGGCTCTTAAAGTCAGAGCACTGCACTTCGACCACTGTTGACTAAATACTGTACGAGGAAAGACTTTGATTTCATAACTGAATTTACAGTTGGCTGTGGCTGCTCCTCCGATATTAACTCGCGATTACAGCTCACAGCTCCTCTCTCTCTTTAGACTGAAAGTTGTGAATTTGGACTGTTTGCCCATAGATGAAGATTAGAACCAAATTATCAATGTCATGTTCTCGGGAAGGAAGATTCGTATGCTTTTTTGTTGATGTGTCCGACTCCTGTGAGGTTTTTACAATTGTGGTTCAGCATTCTGGCATTTTAAAGATTGATTGCTTGATAAGTACGCAGTGGCTCAGTTGGAGGGTGTGGGGAGGGGGAGAGGTTGGCACCCCTCAGTTGAAGTGTTAGGGTGACAGGCAGTTTCGAGTTCTCTAATGAGGCTCTGACAAGTCCGTGACTCAGCACTCTGCAGGGTAGTGCTGCTCCCTCACTGTCCCCTTGGTCCCTCGTCCCCAGTTATGGCTGGTTGGGCACCTCCCTGGCACTGGGCATCCTATACAGGGTAAGGGACTACATTTGCTGAATTTACTTAGCAGGTGCTTTTACCCAATATGATGTACAACTGAGAGAGCAGGGTATGCTGGATGCGTGGTTAAAGGCCTTGCTCAAGGGCCCAACTGCAAAATCACTCTGCCGACCCTGGGAATTGAACCAACAGCCTTCTGAACACAAGTGGCACAGTGAGGCTTCCAATGCTGCAGTGAGCCCATAGGGTCTGTAAAATAAGATTTATTCATCCCAGGGGAAATTCTTGAGAAAACCAGATGGCCTGTATGGGAATCAAACCCACAACCTTAGCATTATTAGTGCCAGGCTATAACCAACTGAGTTAAAAAAAAGCCTGATGTTTTCCTGTTGATGCTGGAGTAATCAAACCACATCGAGGCCCCTGGTGGAACTACAGATGGGGCCTCTTCGCCAAGATCGGCCTGGCCGTGATGGCACCGGTTCCCGGCTTAACCACGGCGTGCAGAGCGTAATCCGTTTATGTGTGCTCTCTCCGTCTCACACAGACACACTCTGCGTAAATGCATTCATACACTGATTATGCTCTAATCTTGGGCTCATCCTATGTTCTGCCAATTGGACGAGGATGTACGCATTCGCTGCTTCCCATCCCCACGACTCTACCTCGGTTTTTTTCTACTCTTAGTACATTTACAAACAAATCTTCCCATTTTTCTTGTCTATTTTATTGGCACAGGAAATGCATCAAACCAGACTGTGAAGTGTCAGTCTCAAGTTGTTGCATAAGGGAGCCTTAAATAAGGCTCCCTTCTAATGGCAGACACTTTAGGTATGTCATGTGGTGAATCGCTCTTTTTGGTTCAGTAGATTAGTGGCTACTACTCTTGTTTGACACCAGCAGGTTTTGGGGTTTAATCCCCTGCCCTTGCTCTTTGTTGCATGTCTATCCTGGGTTATGCATATTTCCTTTGTATACCATAGCTTCCTCCTACAGTCCAAAAACACATGATTAGGTGAACCAGAGGCTGAGCATGTTAGGATGCTATACCTGTGATCAGAAGGTTGGTGGGTCAAATCCCAGCATCAGCAGAGTGATATAACTGTTTGCACCTCCAAAACCCTACGGGCAGTTTACATGTTCCACGGAAGCCCTGGCATGGTGAACATCTGGTTAAATTCGCCAGTCAAAATGAGCTAAAAATACAAAATAATACAAAAAAAAATGTATAGAAAAACAAGAGAGATCTCTGAGTCAGATGGCTCGAGAATTAAAATGGAATGCAAGTCTGACCCACAGAGGAAAATATTAAACAACAGCTCAGCGTTATGACACAGCCCTACAGTGTACCTTATCCAGAGTAACCCCAAATATCTACGGAAATAGAAAACAGCTTAAATTCCCTTTGTGATTTAAGTGCAGTCCGCATATGGGCTTTATGGTATCTATCTATAGCAGATCCGTGCGAGCCGTTGCCAGCACTGGCTTGCAGCTCTCAGACAGCACTGCAGTGTAATTCTAACATTAAATGACTGGGAATCTGCGCAGATGTGACCCATTAACGAGCGCTGTTTGGACCCAGGGCACTTCGGCATGCAAGAAGGCAGCGCATGAAAGTTTGCACCGGGAGGCGAGGTCCGGAAGAGGCGCCGTCGTGATCCGCAATCGGTGAACGTAACCCTGTCGTAGCAGAGGTAATAAATTATACAGCATACAGACAGGTAATTTGGTCTGTGAGGTTTGCCAGATATCAAGTAATCTAATGATCCACTGAAGGAACACTTAGCTGTAAGCAGAACAAGAGGGCAATAATGAACGTTTCTTAATCAGAAACTCCCTTTGGCACTGCAGGAAATTAGACTGGGAGAGAGGCTCATTGGGTAGCTCCTGCCCTCACACCTCCACAGCTGAGGTCCGACACCTGCCCCACATTCATGTGTGAGGAGGTTCCATGTTTTTCCTATGTTTTCAGTAGCTTCCTCCCAATCCAAAGCCGGCTGTGGTGGAGACAATATATGTGTCTGGACCCCGTGATGGGCTGCCATCCCGCTGATGGTGTCCGCTGCCTCATTCCCCAGGCCCCCTGGGACTGAATCCTGACTCACCTGGGATTGGGAATTCAGTTATAGAAAAAGGCTGGGATGCAAGGGGGTAATAGGGGGCCAGTAAGATGCAGTGTGGGAAGCTGGAGCAAACCGACGTAGAGTGAAGTCTTTAGCATGACGGTGCAGATACATATACAGTACCCCGCAGAATTATCTGCTACAGAAGCTAGAAGGATATAATGGGCAAAGAAGGATATTTTAGGGGAAGGTAAAATTACAAAACTGAACATCTTGTGTCCCGGTGAGACATCAAAGAGGGGGAACAAGTGGAGACCCAATTAATGTCAGTCTGCGGTTTGATGAGGATATGCATGTCGAGATGGGGACCTTGGCTCATGGAAGGGATCACTTTCAGAGCTCATAAAGCCACAGAGTTGCTGAGATTTTATTAACAACAGTAGGGCTTTAATCTTGTGCTGTGTGTTTCTGGCTGTTCAATTCAGTGTCTGATAATAACCTGATCCCTGCATAGAGGGGTCTCATTTTCCGAGCCGCATACCGAGTTCAGCTCAGACTGGGGATCTCTGGCTGGTCATTCGTTCCCGAAGCTCTCGATGACAGCTCAACCCATTTCTTTCTTCAACCCTCCCTCCATATTTTCCTCCCACGGGGCAGCGTTGACCTCAGGATGACTCTGCTCACACCATCCAGCCAAACATTACGGCTCGCCGAGTCCTCGACAGATCTCCTACTTTCTCTGCAGCATGAAACTGCAGCTGTAACGCAGGTCACGTGGCCAGGAGATGCCCCAGTCGACACGAAAGAGGCTCTGGCAGCATCTCGAGTTGCCTGTGAAATGTCTCCCCCAGCTTCAGGTGAAATCAGGCTATTTATTCAGTTTGTTTTGCTGTCATCGCAGACTGACTTCATGTTGTGTGTCATCATGACACCGGTTTCCATGGCGTCTGTTCCAAATGGTCTCTGGGACACCCATGACAAGTACAGTGCAAAAATAAATAAAAATATAATAAAACAAAAACAAGACTGTCTGTGCCCCACACAGATGCAGGAACTTACCCAAAAGATACAGAGAGTGAAAATGCAGAATACCAAGCATTTTTAACAAAGTAAACATTCAAAATTAGTGTTGTTTATAAATACTAGATTATAAAGACTGTAGGAGGAGGTAGCTTTCAATATTCCATCAAAAATATGAACGAGATTAGTACAATGTTCTGCTAAAGAGTCATCATAGACCAAAATATTATATGTAAATATATAAGCTTTCCTGCGACCCAGTAGGATAAGCGGTTTGGAAAATGGATGGATGGATGGATGTATTAGCTTTAGTGTTTGCATTAAACAAACAGCAACAAAGCAATAAATAAGAAATGAACAGATATGAGCAATAAACACAGAGGAGAAATATTTATGATTCTTCTGAGTGTGCACTCATGAATACGTTATATTGGCTTTTGATATTAATACTCAGATATATTAATTTTCTTTTTAAAGTGAATCAAAATAAAAGAAGTTGTTGAATAAACAGATGGTTCGGCGGGGAAGACGCGTACATTTTGCAGTAAACTTTCTGCCCTTGCCGTATTTCCGTAACTTCATTTGACTTTGCGTCACACATCCACACCAAACGGGGCCCCGAACACGCCACAGCCTTCCCCGGCGAGCAGCGCAGCACAACCATAAGCCCACGCCGGGGCCTGACAGCCCCTCACCCTGTGATGAAGACGCCCACGCGCCTCTGAGTCCTGCCTCTCGCTCACAGCTGCCAGAGACACCCTATTATTCAGAACCCAACCAGCCAAACCCTCCCCTTGCCTACCCCCCCCCCCCCCCCCGCGACTACACCCACACGCTGACAGGGCTCGACTCGCGGTGTGTGTGTGTTTCGCGTGCGTCTCTGCGTGTGAGGTGCAAACAAAGAGAGATGGTGAATTCTGCATGTGTGTGTGTGAGAGAGTGAGAGAGGGAAATTGCATTGAAAATGTTGTTTTGCCGTGTATTCCAGCAGGGTGTGAGCGCGTGTGTGTTTTTTGAGAGTCACCATTTTTAGATGTGAATTACCCACATCTGAAAAGGGCATCTAGGCTCCCATGTGTGTGTCTGTGTGTGTGTGTCTGAAGCATCTGCAAGTATGGGCAGGTACATAGGCGGGGAAGAAAGTTTGGGTGTGTGTGTGTGTGTGTGTGTGCATGAGCACGCAGGATGGGCAGAACATCTGCGTAAGCGTGTTTGCCAATGAACGCAACTGACTGAGCGGTTTACGGCCGCGAGAGCATGTGTATGCATGTGTGGGAGATTTTTTTTTGAGAGTGTGGGTGTATTGGTACGGGGGCGGGGGTGGGGGAGGGGGGGCGACTGGCGTACACTGACAAGGGGCTGTGACTTAGAATCTTCTCATAGTGTTAGTCTAAGTGTCCCTACCTAAGACTGACTTTGCTGTCAAGGTTGAAGGTCATTACCAAGCAACAGATAGCAGATCGTACATCTCACGCAAGGTTGCAGTCAATTAGTTTTCATACTGGTTTGTGGTGAGACGGCACTGCCGTTGGGCGGCCGGAGCCGTGAGCCTCGCAGCCAATATGGGCTGACTTCCCACCTCCGGCAAAACTCATCGAGCCCCGAGGACACGTAAGAGACGAGGCTGCCTCTCCCAAACGAATGTCCGATTTGTCTTCTAGATCGTATGATGTCATTTGGGTGAGCCAATCTTGCCGGAGACTTCAGCCGGGACATATGTGCTAAGGAGGTAGTGGATAATCCCAGGCTCAGAGGAACCTTCTGAAGATCTTTGGAGAGTAAACGCGCAGGCCAGGGGAGTTTGTGCGGCCAACAACACAAACAATACTGGAGATCGAGGTCAATGTGGGAGGAAGGGAGGGGAAGCAGCCCCAGCTCAGCTAACCAGGCTGGCCTCTCTCTCTCCACCACACACACCCAGCCTCCGCATGGTCATTAGCTTCCCTGGACTTAGTGTGGGGCTCGGACCACCTCCACCGACGTCCTCTACTCCATTATAGGCAATTATAGGCCCCTGCGTGTAGGCGGGGGGGAGGAATCCAAAGCCACATGCTGCCCTCGCACTGACCAAGCCCAGCCTTTATAGATCTTTCTGTTTGTGTCACAACATGCGAGCAAAGGATACTGCTTTTACCACGGAAAATCACCCATGAAAATAGCACATTTCAGATTACGCTGCCTGAGAAGGACCAGCCGTGTGCTCTTTTGATTACATGCACTGCTCCAGGGTCCTGTGACTGCCAAACTGCCGGCTTAATCGCAAACTTGTTTTAAAGTTATTTGATGAATTGGACCCAGCAGGGTGCTGGTTAACAGTCACCCAAGAAGCTGCCTTGAGTCTAAAACCCAGGGCCTCTACCATCATCAGCAACTCAGATCAGAAGTAGGACACAGTCATCTGGCAGATTTTCCTCACATCGTCAAAGCCGCTATTGTATTTAAATGAAAAGAACAGGCTATTTGTGTAATGACGTTAAATCTATTCCTGACTCACGCCCATTTATATTCGAGTGTTAGATCGACATCCATTTCTATCATTTTTTTTTTGATTGTTCAAGAAGTGAGACACCAAGAACTTCCAGAGCTGAAGACGTCCGTATGGACGAGCTTGACGTATGTCAAAAAAAGTACAATGTCGCCGAACAACAAAGAGTGCGTAAGACCACAGGAAGGACACCTCGGTTTCGTGTAG
This sequence comes from Brienomyrus brachyistius, assembly GCF_023856365.1. Taxonomy (NCBI): domain Eukaryota; kingdom Metazoa; phylum Chordata; class Actinopteri; order Osteoglossiformes; family Mormyridae; genus Brienomyrus; species Brienomyrus brachyistius. The sequence continues at coordinate 9,412,667 of NC_064548.1, read as the reverse complement.
TAGGGTAACTGAGACGTAGCCACAACTGAAGGCCGCGAAAGGTCAGGCCACATGCGACACGCCTGGAGTGGCAAAGGCCGTGCATTCCTGACAGGTGAACACATGATCGCGGCCAGGGGAACACCTTAACGTGTCGGCGCCAATCGCGAATCTCTCTTAAGAGGCACAACACACGCCCAATAATTATAACGATAATGAAACAGTATTTTAGAAAATGGCAAAAAATAAAGAATGAATTACCTTAAATCAAAGTTTTAGTATTCAGTGATGGCTATCTTTCATTTCCTGATGATGAAATGAACGGTTTGGGGGGAGGGGTGACATACTTAATAACTTTGGTTTGAATATATTTCGATTTTGCATATGTGATAGAAGCATCATGGTAAAAGCTACACTCTCCTCAACCCTGAGGATCGCAGAAGATAAGTCAGAGAGATTTGCAAAGCCAGACAGCACATCGACTCAGGGCAGATAGATGTCCATCTATGGACAGAGGCAGCATTAGCGACCGATATACTAGTAGGCGCAAGTTGACTTGACATTTCTGTCTACGATGATCTACAAATTGACTCAGCAATCATTACCCCTGGAGGCTGGAGGAACCCGGGTCATACAGTAGGTAGCTGTCACTCTACTCAAGCCAAGTCCACTCCAGAAAGCAAACTCTCAATGGGAAAGTTCACAATTGCCAAAATGTGGGTGTGGTATGTGGTTCAGCAGGTTAGGCCACTGTGCCTGTTACCATGAGGTCATTTGTTCAAAGCACAGGGTTGGCAGAGTGGTTCCACTGTTGGGCCCTGGAGCCTGGCGATTAACCATCAATTGCTTGAGGAGCGTTCTGACCCTATCACGAGAATGCGCCTCACTTTATATAAAAGCAGCTGCTGAACAAACAAGGAGAAACACAGGTGGTGGAAATGAAACAAGAAAACACCGACGGGTATGAGCCGAACTTCCGCCATCTTGGGGGGTTGCCAATGTCAGAGAATAATAAAGTGACAACGGCTGCAAATGTACTTTCTGCTTGGCTAACACCGGCAGCCCCAGTTCCCCAGGAGACCGGATGGGCTTCACACCTGTGGCGGTGCCTGCTCGAGGAGAGCATTCTGCGAGCCCGGCTCGCTGGGCCTCCTGCAGACGGGCCTGTGCCTCCTCCACCCACCTCCCCGTGTGCTTCTCTGCACCACCCACACCCCTGGAATGGAATGGCTGCTTTCTCCGCCTCCTCCAGCTGCACTAGGAAGATTGTTGTCTCCCAAGGGCCTCTTGCGCTGGGCTCTGCTGGCAGGAATCTGGTCACACAGAGTCCCCGGTTTGATCAACACCCTCAGTAGGTCTCAGCTTGGTCAATCAAAGCATGCTTATCAAATGCCGTGTGCCAGAGATGAGAGATCACTACCCAAATACCAAAAAAACAGTACAATAAGGCTTGATCCTGAGGGGTTTTGAGCTACACTCACTGTCTCCCCTTATTACGGGGAAGGCCGACACTGCAACACATACAAAATGATGAGATTTCATACAAAAAAAAAAAAAACATCAAATTCCACAATGGAAAAAGCCATTCCATGATGGCACAGAGCATGCGCTGTAATATGTGGTTAGATTTTCCACGAAGGTCTACTTCCAAATCGTTTTCATTGGAAATCAATGGAGCTGCATTTTTGATGATAGCCAGACAGCAGTTAGAGGGGGGGGGGTTTCCAGTGAGGATTGGCTCCTCCCACACACCTGCCCACCCTCCGCTGCGGCTGATTCGCCCCTGTCAGGGTCTGTACCATCTGACCTCGCCTTTCGTGTCTCCTCCCCGTTTGCCCAGCAGGTGTTGCTGGCCATCCTGTCCTCCTCCTTGTCGCTTGCCCCTTAAGCCCTTAGTGTTTTATTTTGTTGTACTATGCCACACCATAACACTCCCCTGTGCACCAATCAAACAGGCAGTTTCGTTAACCGGAGCTGGACTTGCCATCACATGCTCCTTAAGAAGCCAGGGATACAGGGATCCATCACTGTCTTAAAGGAAGTCATTTTGCTGCAACTGCTCTCAGAAAACTCTGCATGGATGCAGCTAAATTTTCATGCAGAACTGGAGCGAAGGTTAATGCCTCGTCGTGGGAACAGGGACTGACTGCCACTCTGAGGGATGCCAAGACTGTGGATGGAAAGGCCAGATACATCGCGGCCCCTCCAGGCAGCGGCCCCTCAGTCCAGCCCACTGGAGTCCAGGGGCCCTGCTGGTCAGACCCTCGTAAACCGTGGTGGGGCTGTGGCGAGTGCACCCACGGCGGCCCAGCCCAGTGGGTGTTGTGTATGGGCCTATTGACAGCCCTAAACACTGGGTGCCTTTCTGCCGCAGGATGACCGCTTCTCCTCATGTGAGCGCCACCATTTGGTTGAGAGCAGAACCGCATGTAATGCATGGCGCGTTGACAAGTCGAGGACTGCAAACGGTGAGACAGCGATGTACGACCAGGAGGTAGAGCGAGTTTCCTCACACCACCACAAGCAAACAGGCTGCAATCACAATTTATGTTAACAAAGCAGATACTTCACGCAAAAATAAATTAATTAATTAATGACTCACAAACACCATTTTAAAGTTTACTGATATATTCTGCCGGATACGTCTGTCCAGGCTATTCAGATCAAGTACCTTGCTTGAGGGCACAGTAGCTGGTCCTCTGCTGAGACAATGTGCTGGCACTCGACCAGTTAGACAAAAAACAAAAACAAACACAAAAAAAAAACACAACAAAAACAGAAAATATCTGCTGACAGCAGATTTAAGAAATATACCAGCCTTAAAGAGGCATGAAATGCAGAGATGTGCAGTGCAGAGCCTTCATTAGCCAGGCTGCTTTGCTATAAGGGGCTTTTCCGAGAGATGAAAAAGCACCAGAAACGACCGTTTTTTTTTTTTTCCATGATTGTTTTCCCCATGTGACCGCGTCTTTACACCCGTCTGTTGCTCCGCACAGCTGCAGCAATGAAAGCAGTGCATTTCAGCCATGCATTCCGTAATGACATTAAGTTATCCCTCCTTACACCTTTTACCATTTACGTCCTTTTTCCTGAATCCTGTCTAGAAGGGAACACCTCTAATAGTTCCGATTTTAACTTCCGTCCTTGATGTCCGCGCATCTGATTTATTAACGATTCAGAGCACATGCATCTTAAGGCGAGATATATTTTTTATTTTTTAAAGCAAAGCAAGGCTGTATTAGTCAGAGGCAGACTCCATGCTACGCGTGTGACAGCGGCCCTGGGCCCGGCCGGCCCGGCGTGGGCGTGCCTGTCAGGAAAAGCCGCATCCTAGAGAAAGCAGGACGCGGCCACCTGCCGCGCACACCCACGGCAAAAATCCCCCTCCCAGAAAGCGCATCAATGACATTTCCAGCGGCCGCTTTTAAGTTCCGTTTTTGAATTTCCCTGCCGCTGTTTGCGCGTCCGACAAGCGCCGATACCGACACGCTCGACGTAGCGCCAGGCGCGTCCCTTTGCGGCGACAAGGCAAGTATCAGCGCCGAAACCCAGAATAGGGCGCCTCGATCACTGCGAAAAGACGTGAAACATGCATGGTGGGTCGCCTAATCAGGAGAAATTATAGCGTTATGCATTCTGACTCTAAAGCAAGGTAGTGATAGGGATCCTACTATCTGCAAACGGTGGTCTTGTGGCATATATTAATCTTGCTCAACATGGTTGATGTAAAATTTCTGATAAGACAACTTTCACCTAAAGTGCAAGGAAATTATGTCTCGGTATATGGACCATGTCCTCCAATAATGAAATTATTCCCCTTGAGCAGTGGGTCTATTTCCCCCGCTATCGCACTGTCAATCCTGACGTGCATGATACGGGTGATCGGGCGCAACCGGCAAGATTTACCAGGGAGAAGATTATTTTACTAAACCAAAGTCCAACTGATCCCCTGCTGAGACTCTGGTAGGGTTACGTCACCATTGCGTCAGTGTCACACACTCATGCACAGCGAGTCCTGCTGCATACAGGCATCACACAGATATTATTCACATATAATAACTAACGGCATTTGGCGTTTAATAATCACATACTAAAATGATTAGCGGAGAAGTCAGAATGACGGTCCACATCTTATAACGAAGGGAGAAGTTCATCAACTGCTCTTAAAATTCAGAAGATTCAGCTGTCAAATACAATTTATGGAAGCAAGTTATAATAATTTCAAGGGCACTGAGACACGCCTCCCTTATGAGTCAACATTTACAGTAGAGGCGGAATCAGCGCCGTCTGCGTCCACTTTACATCTCTGCTTCAACATCGCACACGTAAGATGCTCATGACTTCGACAAATGTAAATTAAGTATAGAAGTAAAGCTATTTATGTTTATATCGAGTTACGCACACTTGTCCCATCCACTGCCACCCTGAAACGTAAAAGACGTAGCAGCATATTGGTATAATTTATAAATCCACTAGAGGGCTTCTCCGTTAAAGTACAGCAATGCAGAAATATGCATAACTGAGAAAGAAAACGACCGAAATACTAATGTGTGTGTGTGTCTGTGTGAGTAAATAAATAATAAAAATTTAGAGAATATATATACCTCTGGGTCATATTTACATTATTTTTGACTTCCCATTTAGATCTAAAGTTAAGTTCACTCCCATGTGAGACTCAACTAATAGATAACTGCACGCTCCACCAAGTCAAAACGATCACCTAATATACCATAACATATAAATATTTGCATCAAATTTTATATACAATATTCAAATGGTATACACGAACATTCACATGGTTTCTTAGACGGATGAGATTAAAAAGCGACGTTAACACCCTGAACTTGTACCATGTGTCGAATCGTTTGCTTATGTCTGGAGCGCAAAGGGGACGCTTCTGAATTTGAAACTAAAGCTTCGGCCGCTCTTGTCACCATGAAGGGTCCGTCGGTGCTGTTAACGCCCCTGCTTTCCGTAATAATCATCAGTTTTGGTCATATGTGTGCTGCGGATGACCAGCAGTACTCGCACGCAGGTAAAAGCCCGCATGTCGGCCGGTCCGGAGTACGGTCTGCCTCCCTGCGGAGGTCTGCTTCCGCTCGGTGAGCGCGATGTCAACATCAATCAAAAGTGATCCTAAATCACTATCTTACTTCAAACTACTTCTAAATAATCTTCAACAACACATGCTATTCTTTGTTCGACTTTGCAAAAAAGAAAATAAAATATATAATAGCATTTTAAACATTTTAATCGCATTAGTTCCGCCAACCCTGTAGGCTGAAACTGCGTGTAATACTTTAATTGCCTTGCAGATTGTACTTATTTAAAAGAAAATGAAGCCAGTCCATACTACGGAGGACGGTGTTTTTGCTACAGCTCCGGTACAGTAATAAAATGGAACGACTTCTGCTCCACTTTTCAGGTATATAAATGCAGGGATAATACGCCCACTCTCCGTATTCTACTCAGCAAATTGAATTGAGAGTTTGTATTTTTTTGTTCGTGAAGATCTTCGCTAATAATAGTATATATTAAATGTGTTATTAGGTAATCCAGGGTAAGTTTCACTAGTATGGCAGATCATGATACCCATGTATAATTGTCTTGGTAAAACATGCGGTATATTTGTCTTTATGAAAGTATTTCACATAAAATGTTCATGAAAAACAAGAACTAATATTTTTCTAACATGTAATTGAAGAGCTTATCCTTGATTGTGTGAGGTGAGAGTCAGTTTAATAGATGTTCTTGTTTATTGAAGTGCTAAGCTATACATTGTGTTCCTATTTGTTGTCATTGTTCCCTGGTCCAGGTGCATGTGGAAAGTGCCTATGATGTTCACATCACTTTCCCGCTGGAGGGAAATGGCTCTCAGGGGCCTAGGGTCCTCGTGACCCAGCTGAGGGGCCTACTGACACAGTACTGGCCCTGGGGTGCTCAGGAGGATCTTGGGGTGGGCATCCCTCTGGAAGACAAGGAAGTCTGCTTCGCTGTCCAAGCCAAGCCCAACGTGAGGTACTCCTTGCATCTAACAGGCAAACGTAAGTGAATGTTTGGTGCAGAGCACATCACGGGTTGAGGAGGGGGCCAAGATGGATGATTCTCTTTTGAAATGTTTTCAGGAGTCAACTGGATGCATTTCGGCCTGTTTCTGAGTGGAGTCTTTCTGTTCCTCTCTGCCAGGACACTGTGCAGGTACTTCTGGCCTTTAGGTGTCTCATTGTACTTTGACCATTTTTGGGCAAAGAAATTGCTTAAGTTGACTTGACATAATGATAAAATTCGACTAGTTCCCATTTATATAAAACAACAAATGAGACATTTACCTTCTTCCCTTCCCTTTTGTTAATTATCCCTCACAAAGTAATTCCCTTCCATGAAGAGCACCCGGTTAATATTTGTCAGGTATGTTTACCGATGAATGGCGTTCAGATCTGTCTCTTTTTTGGCAGGAGTACCCTGGTCTACTACGTCACCAACGTTTGCCTGGGAATTCTCTTCCCTGGGAGTTCTGTCCTCATAGTGCTGGCTCTGAAAGGCTTCATGCGGAGGGTAAATGTGGCACAGGAGCCGATTTCAGTGTTCTCTTGGCTGGGGTAGCTTAACATCTGTAACTCGCCCTCTCTCGCAGTTTTCAGATCTTGACGCGGGAGCCTCAGAAGTTTTTCTTTTTTAAAATAATTGTAACGTTTTTGGGGTTTGAAAAGTGTAAATCACTTTTTTTGACTGTTTGTTTATTGTTATTGTTTAAAGTTTCCTGTTTAAAGCCCACAATGTAGACCTACATGCTTCACACATTGCATAGTTTTGGCTGGTGAACATTAAGTGAATTTCAAATCACTGTTAAATGGATTCAGAGCTGATGATATGGGGTATGAACTTTAGTCCTTCCCCAAAATTAGGACTGAGTGATATCATATCGTTCATGTACAGTAATAACCAAGGCTTGAGATGGCAGGCAAAGCATTTGGCCAAACCCCTGCTTTTCAGTACTATACAGATGTTTGTTTACGCCCATAATTTGGTAAGCATATTAATAGTATGGCTAAAATATTAATGCCATGCGTTCTATGACACTCAAAAGTTAGTAATCAGCATAAGCTTGGCGTATGTTTATTACATTTTATTTATTAAATAGCGGAGCATACCAAATAATAATGTTCTGGTGTACAGTGGTTTGGTACACTGTGGTTTGGTACACTGTGGTTTGGTACACTGTGGTTTGGTACACTGTGGTTTGGTATACTGTGGTTTGGTATACTGTGGTTTGGTATACTATGGTTTGGTATACTATGGTTTGGTAGACTTCAGGGCAGTATGCACTGAAGTGGCGGTGAAGAAAGGAGCAGCTCAGCAGCCATGGCATCTTTTAAAAGAGGAGATCTTTCGGATACACAAGGCAAAGATGTCTGTGGTGTGGCGTTACTTTTTGTCGTTTAGTCAGACATGTTTATTAAACATAAGGATATGCCAAATTTTATACTGATTACTAACGTTTGGGCGTCATAAAATGTCTCATTAATATTTTACCTGTACTACTAAACCTAAACAAATTATGGGCGTAAATAAAAATATACGTATAGTACTGAAAAGCTGGCGTCTGGCCCAATGCTTTCCCTGTAATCTGAAGCCCTGGTGATTATTGTTATCAGTATGATATCGCCCAGTCCTACTCAGAATGTAATTACACTCTTTCTCACCTTAAACACAGATGCCCACATTAAATGCCAAGGGACATGCCTCTACAGGTGTTTATCCTGTACACTCTCTATGAACCACAGAGTTATGTGTGGTTTTAATTAATTGTTCATAGGTTTTAACTGGGAGGGAGGGAGTTAGAAATTGTAGGGAAACTTGCAACCCCCAGCCCACCACATGTGTGTTGAGTTTAAATAGCTAAGTAACAGACTCTGTTCCAGAAGCTGGTCTGTCCACATTCTGAATTATTGTACCCTGACCTGCATCTGGTTTGTGAAGGAGGCTCTTAGAATAGGGCTTGTTGATTGGGTGGAATTGAGTATCCTCACCACACCTTATTGTGACCTGGCCAATCCTGTTCTGCCACATCGGTGTCACGTGTCATAATGTCGGATCCCTTGCTGACAGAAAGTCCCGTTCCTGGTGCTGCTGGCAGTAAGCTGTGGATTTAATTGGCTGACCCATAGATGGCTGCTGACCAACTGGGATCCAGCTCGGTTAATCTACAGGAAGGAGTTCCTGGGTAAGCAGCTGGGTCTCCTCAGGGGGGCACTTTTCCATTCCGGGGGGCCTTGGAGGCGGCCGCTGGCTGAGCTGATCTTAGGGCGGAGCACAGGCCTGCATCCAGTTTTGAATTGTTCGGTGAATCTCAGGCTGGGTTTAACCATTCCATGTGGGCCACGCTAATGGAGCTTCTAGGGCAGGAGTGGGGAAGCTGACCTATGCAGGGCCGCTGTGGGTGCGGGTTTTTAGGATGGCCTCTCAATCAGCCAATAAAGAAAGCTGTGATTCTCCAGTCCTGGGGACTCACTGATATTGGTTGATTGAGAGGTCATCCCAAAATCAGGTTCCCCACCTCTGTTCTAGAGGGTCTTTAGATGAAGACGTTTTGTGAAACACCACACATCATTTAATTTCATTTCATTTCATTCCATTTTGCGTCTGTCTGCATTCATTCTGGTGAACAAGGCCCCTGTGCTTGAAGCTGACTGTCTCAGAGTCACCTTAACGGCATACCTGTACATCCCCAGCGTGAGTTTAATGAGCATGTAAGCTGTCCCTGGCATGCAGCTACAGCATCGGACTCTCAGGCGCCTGCCTCCCAACGCCTTAATCGGCTCGGGGAGCCGCGGGATCGGTTTCCTCGCACTTGCGCGCTAACGTTAAACGTCAGAGCTGTGGGGACTCGGAGGCAGGTGCCGAACGGGCTTTTCCATGCTGCGATTAGTGAGCGCGGTCTGCTGTTTCTGTCGCTTGTGTTACCGAGGCCACATCCCACGGTCTTGTGCTCTGCAGGATACCTGCTGCTGTCCTGTGCCGTCAGCTTCGCCGTCTGCCACAGGCATCGCCACACAGGGATGTGCGCCCTGGGGGTGATGACCTGGGGGCTCCGGGCTGTGGGCCTGGGCCTGATCTACCTGGGTGTCTCCTACCCGCCGGCGGCCCATGTGACAGCAGGAGTCTTGCTGGGCCTGAAGCTCCTGCCGCCGTGCTGGGTGTTCCTCCTTGGGCTCTGCAGGTACCGTGGTGTTAGTGTACAGGTGGAACACTTAAGAGATTTTCCACGTCATTGATGTACAGTATGTGGAGGACACAAGGGGGCGCTGTGACTGAAGGTGTTTTACCCCAGATTTAATTGTAGATGGTGAGGGATCTTTCATTCGGTTATTGTATGTCATAGACCATAGAAACCCACAATATTTTATGTGTTTGGTGTATGAGCTCAATAATTGTTATTTTTACAGCGTTTCTTTGGGTCTCATCATTTGGTAAAACGTATCCGTTTTGCAGCACTTAATGAGTGGCTCTCCCGTTAACGAAGCCATGCATCAACTCGTTCCTTCCCCTTCACTCCCATCTTTCGTCCCTCCACAGAGAAGCACGTAAGCCATTTGCCTCGGTTCTGGGTCCACTCCGGCGCGGGCAGCCGCAGGTCCGGCTGCTGACGGAGGAAGAGTACCGAGAGCAGGGGGAGAGGCAGACGAGGGCATCGCTGGAGGAGCTCAGGCAGTACTGCAATAAGCCGGGCTTCCCCGCTTGGGAGACTGTGCTGCGGCTGCGCTATCCCCAGAGGTACGGAGGCGTGCTGACACACGACGGTCTGAGGCTCAGGACAGCTCGGGATTGGGGGGGGGTGGGGGGGGGCGTATGAGTCAGCATTCACTGCGTAGCACCCACCCACAACGTGGTGTCCTGTAGGGTCACGTGACTCCACTACCCCTCAATCTAAGATGACAGCCTCGCGGCTTTGGTGAGATCAGCGTTCGGCCCTGGAGCCGGGTACACATGTCCGTTTGCAGTGTCCGATGGCCAGAGAGGGTCACGTGTTGGAAGGTTAGAAAGGAATGGGGGATTCCAACGCCTGCTTTTCTTAAAATGCGCTTTTGCCCCCCCACACATATTCAGGTTCGCTGAGTTCCTGCGGAGCGGCTCCCACATCACCGCGGAGGAGTCCCAGAACCATGATCACCAGTATGGGTTGGGAGGTGCCTTCTTTGAGGACATGATCTTCAGGTCAGGAAGCATAACAGACCCCGGCGTCAGGAGGCCGTCCTCCCAGCTGGGGGCTGGTGACGATGTCTTTGGCGACGAACCGGGTGGTCGTGAGTCTGTCCCGCCCCCCACACCCGGGCTGCCCCCTCCTGGCACCCCCTACACCCCCATGCCGCAGGTCGGCCCCTTGGCCTACAATCTGCCCCTGTGTCCCTACCCCTCCACCCCCTACATACCCCTTTCAGAGCCCATGGACACAGAAGAACCCTTCTGAGGGGTCTCATCACTGGTCGCCGAGGTAACCCTGATGGGGTTAACCATGTCTGAATTCTACATATCACACACACAGTCCCATTCTTAAAGACCAACTGCGGTGCTGGAGGGAATTCAGGAGTTATAAGCATGTTTTTATGTTTGTCTTTTTCCGAGAGGCATTTTTAAAGATGTAGGTTACTCTGTTATTTCAGGCAGTGAATACCCAGGGTATACAGAAGAAATCTCCATCCAATTTGCGTAAATTTAACCTCTTTAATTTCTAATATGAGTTTTCTGTACTTCAACTGCCTGGGGGGCAAGTTTCTGTCGTTCACCTGACTGGCAGAAGTCTCCTCATTAATTCCTGCTGCCCCCTAGTGGTTGATTAGGGGAACTTAAATTCTTGTTTTTTTTCCTACTGTACTCCACGTGTTGACTTTTCTGGCTCAAAGATTTGCTGTTATCTGTTCTACCTCAGCTTTTAATTTGTTTGCATTAGTAGTTAGCTCACCATGGGTAAATCTGTGTGTTTGTGTGGGCAGTGGTGGCTTAATGGTTAGGGAAGCGCACTTGTAACTGATAGATTGCAGGTTCAAATCCCTGACCAGCAAGGCACCACTGATGTACCCTGAACAAGGTCCCGCCCCCAAGCACTGCTCACTGGGTGCTGAATTAGCTGCTCCCTGCAATTTCACACTTGGGTTAAATGCAGAGAACACATTTCGTTGTTGTGCACTGTGGTGTGTCAACAATGATCACTGATCACTAAATCCTAAAAAATTCCCAGATTGGGAAAACAAGAATAAGGTAACTGGAAACACAATATCCCAAAAAAGTCCCTAACTACATCTTTCAGGTGATGTTGCACAAAAAATGCCTATAATCTATTTATTATGTGATATTTTAAAGTATGAAATTTTTTGCAAACTCAATGACAATATGGCTTTTGTTTCGTAATCTTTGCTAATGAAAATGAAAACCTGTTTGTTACACAGATACAGTTTTAATAAAACCATTTTTACAGATCTGCATCCTGCACTGGATTTATTACTCAAACTGCAGTTCCTGGGTGGCTTTGTTCTAGGTGCTGTGCTGTCATGGGCATGTGTGTCTTACTGATAGAAAGGGTTGTTTGAGGACCTGTGAGGAGGTAGGTCAAAGTTTCCTGGTAATGGGAAATGGTTATCTACAGGACTGTTGGGGTTAACAGGGGGCGCCGTGGAGGGATGCCTCTCAGTCCCATCTGGGTCCGCACATTCCTTCAGCTTCTTGTTGGGCCTCCTTACTGGCTTGCTGGAGGGCTCCAACTGTTGCGATGTGCTGGGTTGAGCCGCTGGCATGTCCTCTGGCGGGGAAACTGGAGCAGTGGTGTCACTGGTCTCCTGCTGACACAAGGACGCCACCCGCAGGTCATACCAGCACATTTCAGTAGAATAGCATGAATAATGCTAATCATGATGTGCGTGAGAAATCTCAATGCTCAACATTCTCATTTCTTAAAACTTTTGAAATTCTAAATTTAAAATGTATCAAATTTTTTACATTTTAAACATTTGATTCCCCAATATTTTAAGCATCTGCAAGGATTTCACATTATAGAACTCTGGTTTATCACCAGACTAGAAATTCCCGACCTTCAGATGGATCCTCGTGTGTTGTGCAAAACACATGGACCAAAGGATAACACACGATTAATATCATCATAGCTTGTTTGGTAACTGCTAGCAAACTTTTTGCTTAACTTTTGCTTACTATTTCCAGCTTCAGGTGTGATAAATTTGTTGGGTGGGGAGGGGGGCTACATTAAATGGCACCTAGATAGCCCTAAATAGCCAGAAAAAATATATATCATTCCTGTTTGTCTGTGACAAGGGATCCAGTCAGAATCTGATTTATTAGCAAAGTATGCTTGTATAGAATTTGCTGTGGCGTTCCAGAGAATGCAAAACCCGTCGAAGGCGGAACACAAGAGCTGCTGATTCCTGAAAAGGGTTTGGGCCAAAGCGTCCCATTATATTTAGGTCAAATATAATCATGGAGGTTGTTGCTGAACAGGAAGGAATACTGTACACGCTGTCACAGCCAGATATGCAGAGAAGCGGCTACGGATACCTGTGTGTTCTGCGTGTGTTCTAGGGCCCTCCTCTTTGCCATTTTTATCGTCTCCAGGACGTGGAAGATGGTGAAGGCCATGGTGACCCAGGGCGAGACGGTGAACGCCCAAGGAGGCATGCTGCGGTCCTCCTGCTCCTCCTGGTGCTTCCTCTTCCTGGGTGACTCCTGCCGGAGCGTCCGAGGCTCCCGCGTCAAGTTGATGGTCGCTATGGAAACGCTGCCGGAGGAAACCATCGCCTTGGCTTCTGGAGAAGACCCAAATGTGTTTTTGATTTCCCCCGCTCAGATGTCAGAGTGCACCTTGGGCACGCTTCGCATCCTAAAACGACACGGCGCTACCATACCGTCGCTGTCGTCCCGTCCCGTGAGACACTGGATGAGGGCGAACACGATGAGGATGACGAGGGATGCCATCCCCAGTCCTCTAAAGGTTGCCGCCTCTCCTGGAAGAACACAGGAGATGATGACAGGCTATTTGGGAAGGGCCAAGTGGCAACCATCATCCCTGCCTACAGCTATGGAAAACAGACCTTGAAGACGCCTACTCATCACAACCGTACTCCTACGACGCTGGCAACCCGTCCCAAGAGAAACGTGCATCTTGTGTGCAAAATCAGCATCCTGCAGACGATATCAAACCATCTGGCCCTGTGATCATTCTTCACACAAGAATGGATCACCATAAAATGTCCATCCTTAATTTTAAGGCTGCCTGAAAACGTGCCCTGAATTAGGCCATGAGTAATCGCCATGTTTTTATTGAAAGGACGAGTCACTGCAGTCACAAGCTGGGTTGGGCACTGGGTGATTATCTGCTTGCACCACTAGGTAGGTGGAGCATTTGCAAAGTAAACAGCCTCTTATTTTACAACCTCCCTCATTAAATCTGACCTCCACCCTCAAGGAACTTCCCACGGATGATGTTCTCCTGGCCGTAAGTAGCTATTAGCCGAGTGCAGGGGTATGCTGGAAATCGCAGCGGTGACTGCTTCTATGACACGTGGAGGAAGCCGGTGTCCTTACCAAAGTAACTGACGAAGACTCCACCCACCATGGCCCCGCAGCCCCGCCCAAGACCCAGGTGCAGGCCCTGCAGGACGCCTTGGGTGGATGTGCGGAGGGCGAGAGGCACAGTGGCGCTCAGGTAGGAGATGCAGGCCGCCCACACCAAGGCGTGCGTCATACCTGCCAAGACAGATCGGCGCATGTGTTCAGTGAGCCAAAAGTGACACAAACTGCAGAGCCGGCGAGCATCCGAAGGGGGCGGAGTGGGGCTGGGGAGCGGCCTGTTAAAAACACTCAAAAGCAGCACCGATCAGCAGCACCACCCTCTGAAGTTTTCACTGCAATCATTACCGTGTCAGAGGCACCTGGTCCTGGGCGTGGTGACGCGAGGCAAAGCATTAAAGAAGAGCAGTGGTGCTCTATTCGTCATGCAGCCAATCGGGCCTTTATCCTGAAGACACTGACTAGACCTGCAGACAAGACCAGCCTGTTTGACCCGGGACCGAGGGTAGCGCGTCACCGTCACACCATCATACCTCTCCGGTTCATGCAGTTCCTGGAAGAGCCAGTTTTTTTTGGAGGGGGCTAGTCCAACCCCCACGTCAAAAATGCATTCTGAGAATCGTCCTTCCAAGCCACAGTGCACTTAACATTCTTGATGTAGATCGCTGCAATATAGCCATGATTCTCTGATCGACACCAGGAAGGCTGAGATCTGTGTTCATGAAGCCTTTTACACACAAGCAGGTCTACCACAAGAGAACCCCTGTCTGAGGACCCTCATTGTCATGTGAAAAAATGTTTATATTTAATACTGAATACAAACATGACCCGGGGCCAAAACTCTCTCTCTATATTTCACTCCTCTCTCCCATATCAGGACTGGGCATGCAGTTGAAAATGCAGTGAATACTCTGCTCCTCTTTTAAATGATCCAGTCGCCCTCATTCCTCAGCTAGCTGTAGCCATGTCGATCTCCAGTGAGCTTAAAGCATTGCTATGTCATGACCTGTCCTGAGAGAACAAGTCAAGATACCGATAAGTTACAAAATGTCTTTCAGAAATTTGACCATAATGCTATTTAAAGCACAGGCAACTGGTTGGACGGGTCTTGAAGGAGCCCGTAAGCATAATTTTGAAAGGTAAGATTGCGTGTATTTATCCGGTTTTAGCCCAGTATTGTCTTTAGAGGGTAGATTTCACCAACGCCCTCTCAGGCAAACAATTACCAAGGTCAAATTTCCTCAAAGGCTTTAGAACTGTACATGAGCTTTGGTAGGGGGTCCATGCATCAAATCCCCATGCTGTATCCTCCAGTACGGCATTTTATTGTTTTATACCGCACAACCTTTGTTAAGTCTCCGTAGCTCAGCTGTCACAGCCTGATTGGTCGACGGAGTCGAGCAGAAGCCTGGAGCGACTGACTGACCTTGAAGCACCTCCATAGGGAGAACGGTCCAGGCATTTTCCAGGTAGGATATGTAGAGATAACGGGCGGTGTTGCATGCCAGGCCCAGGTACAGCACCCTGCAGGGACAGGAGGGAAACAGGGATGACTGCAGGCCAAATGGACACTGCTACTTCCCAAAAAGACAACGTGCACTTCAGCTAGAATCTTAGTAACATCTGAGCAGAAGCCCGAGGACGTGTGGTCTGAAAAGTAAGACCCCAGAACTACCCAGAATGAGATCGCTAGCCCAGTAACCCTGTTAGCATAGTCCGTGACAGCTGCTATGTACAAAAAGGCCACACAAACCTGTTGACCTTCCCTGTGTGTTACACTGCAAGTGCTCTGATTTTCTGTGCAAGATCAAGGTAATGGCATTGTAATAATGCCCGTGCTTTTTGTATCACGACGCACAATTAGCTCAGTCATCCTCGGGAAATAACACCAACATTAGAGACGAAAGGCTTAATTGCGGGGAGAGAAATCAGAGAATCATGAAAACACATCGCTGCCTCTGCCAGGAAGCGACTCTCTGCACGGAGTGACTATTGTTTCCCTCTCCATTGTGGGGTGTGTGTGGGGGGGGGGGGTTGTTATAGCAAACCAACAGAAAACACCAAAACCCTGCCAGGGATAGCATTAGTGATTCCCAGTGGTAGGCTGTACACCATGTCTCTTCAGCAAAGAGATTTGACACACTCTCCTCTTTTAATGACTATGTCCCTCCTAGGCTGTCAGCTGAATAGCTCCTGAGACAGATAAGTGTGCGTCATGGGCAGGGGGGGGGCTTCAGTTTGCCGTGACTGTCTGAGGAGGATACTTCGAAAGGGAACCCGTGATGTCCCAGAGTCCGTAGTAGGCGTTTGTGAGAAGGTGTGAGTCGCAGCTCCTCTGGTTTTGCCCGCAGGCTCTGTGTTACCATCATCAGCAAGAGGTGGTCGGACGTATCGAGTGTGGCGTTTCACTCCTCCAAGTGAGAGTGCAGCCAATCAAAGCCAGCGATGCATACCGTCAGCAAACGAGCAGTATATAACAACAAATAAACAAATCTTCACTACATGCATTCAAAACAGCTATGAATCAACTAATTAGCAATAATGTATAAGCCTGCAAAAACTCTAGGGATGCACACAGATGTGTACATTAAAAAGCATCGTTTTTTGGAATTTTATTCTCCAAACGAGCTGAGTAGAATAGATGTACCCCGATCTGTTTTTTTTTTTTTGTTCATTGCCCAATGAGTCTGTAAAACACATTTTAAGATCGTGAAACCGCTCCAAGTCTGATGCGAGGAGCAAACATTTGGCCACCAAATGAGTCACTGCGTCTGGTGGAGAGAGAAGCAGTCGGATTTGCTAAATGTCAGGCAGTGACAAGCTGCATCGAGAGAGACGTCATGAAAATAGGCTCTCTTTTGTGTTGTTAGGCTTGCGGCCTTTGTTGCGGCTACCTAGCGTAGCAATTCCAGCAATTCCAGCCTTTATCAAGACTATCCAACTTAGCTGTTCCAGCCTTTGTTGTAACATCCAGGAGTAGTGATTCTGGCCTTTGTTGAAGCTAGCTGGAGTGGCAATTCTGGCCTGTGTCGAGGTTACCTAGCATAGGAATCCCAGTCCTTGTCATGGCTACCTTGATGTAGCAATTATGGCCTTAGTAATTCCACTCTCTTGCAGCTCATGCTATTCTGCACCCTGAATCCAAAATGGGTCTAAAGTGATAAAGTGCCAGAAATGACATCAACACCAACGGGGATGTTTACAGTGGCTTACAAAGTGGCTTACTGCCTGGTAGCAAACTTCCTGATATCCAAACCAAGGTGTAGTCCAGCCCTGTGTTACCTAACTGGGCTCCAGGTCACCCTGTGATAAGCTGTTGAGAGCTGTTGGATGCATATCTGAATACAGATATTTTACAGTTCCATAATGCTATAGTGGTTAAGTGGCTATTAATGAGAATGGATGGATATTTTGCAATGTTTATGTTCTTGAAAGACTTTGTAAAACAATACATGTACAGTATATAGCTAGGGTTAGATGTTTTTGGGGTATGCCAAAGGGGTTTTAGGGAAGATAGTGTGTTAGTTAGATTCCGTTTTGGGAGGGGAGTACTTATAGAAGTCTCGAAGGAGGTACAAAGCTGTGAATTTGATATAGTCAAGTTTCAAGCACCATGCCTAGAAGGCACCATTTTCCAGGGATGCCTGATCTATCTGTGGGGGAAAATTTAGTAGCCATAGTTTGTGTCAATTTAGAGAGGGGCAGAAAAGCCTTGTAGATCATAGCGAAAAGACTGAACTTCACCTGCTGGGGAAATAACTTTGACTATTTCCACACAAAAACAGCCCCGTAATCACGTTGCCGATACTGCCCAATCCCACCCAATCCCGCGCTGGCCCCGAGGCTGCCGTACCTGATGTGGCCCACCAGCTTGATGAGCTTGTGGCTCGTGAAGTAGGCGACCAGCTCGGAGACGTGACTCAGCACCGAGCATATGCCGAACAGGGTGGTGGTCCCGTTCAGCGTCTGCAGGTACCAGTAGAGGAAGGTGAAGACGAAGCCGTAGCCGAAGCCCATGAACCAGGCCACGAAGAGCACGGTGCTGTACCGGACACTGCACAGCACCCTGAGCAGGTCCGAAAAGTGGAACTCGCGCTGTCCCTCCACGACGATGGCCCCAGGGGAGGCACTATTATATACTTCCCTGTTTACTGCCAATGCACTACTGTCGAAGGAGAATTGGGTGGCCACCAGGAGGGCGAGTCCCGCAAGCACCCCGAACACAACAAAAGTAACCAGGAAGTCCTTCAGCTGGATAGAGCTGCAGTTCTGGATGAGGACAAGTAGCTGTGTGTGATCGATGGAGATGCCCACGCAGAGCATGGCAAGACCCCAGCCGAGGGCACCCCACATCCTCTGCAGCCCGTAGCGGTCGCGGTGCCGGCCCAGGTACTGCAGGGTGATCGTGTCCACGATAGTCACCGCAGGGGCGCTGAAGAACTCACCGATGATTATGACCAGCAGAATCGTGAGGAAGATGGTCTTCACCTGTCCTTCATCATAGATTAGTTTATGAGTATTAGAAGCGCCGGTCGTTGCAGTAAATTGTTCTGTGGTGAATCCAGAGCTGGTTGTATCTTGGGGGGTTGGACCCTGAGTGGAATTATCTCCCATAGGTTGGGCAGTGGAGGTCACCTGTGTCCCATTTGCCTGGTTGGAGTTATTGAGGGCATCTGAAGGGCTTATCTCCACGCATTGCATTTGGGCCGGCTTCACGAACCCAATGCCGCCATTGAACAACAGAAAGCACAGCACGGAGAACAGCAGCACAGCCTTGCCCTTCTTGAAGCGGTCGGCTACCACGCCCCAGAAGGGGGCGCTGCAGAACTCGATGAAATAGCGGATGCCCACCAACAGGCCACTCCGGCTGGGCGTCATGCCCAGCTGTTTGTAGTAGATGGGCAGTAGCGGTTGCAACGAGCCATATGCCGCGTAGAAGAAGAAGTAGAAGATCTTGGAGACCAGCAGGTGTTTGTTGACCTGGCCAAAGGTGCTTCCCAATGTGCCCACGCCGGGCTGCGACGAGGTTGTGGGTGCATCACTTTGGGGACTCTCTGGGGCTGGAACCGGGGAGGATGTCCCGGGCTCCCTCTCTGCAGGCTCAGTACTGCCCAGTTCATCCAAAGTACCATTCCACCTTTGGTCTGTCTCATCATCCATCAGAATGCCAGTCCTGTCATCACTCGCCATCTCTGCAGAAAAGTTTGGACAACGATGACCTTAAAGATGACAATAGTGATTTGTAAACATTTCAGTTCACTGCAAGAAAATGACAGTAGGGTAAAATATGATGATTTAATCCACAGGTCCTGGAGAATAACAAACGTAGCGTTATTGTTATTTCAGGAGTTTTTTTTTTTTTTTTTTTTACACTTTTATTTAGTTTATCGTTTCTACTGGTATTCCCATCCTGGGTGTTCCCCCACCTGCCTGTGATAAGCTCCAGGCGCACTGTGACAGTGCACAGGATAAGCAGCCATTGAAAGTAGAACGATGGATCAAATGGTTTTCCATATGCTTTGTTTATGAGTAATGAACGCATGTCGTTTGCGGTGCTCCCGGGACTTGACGTCATCCTTTCATTATACGAGAAAAAAAGCTATACTGAGTTCGCTATTAATATTAAGCCCTGAGTTCTGGACTATTAGAGAGTTATAGCCTGCTGAAGACCGGGGAGATTGTAGCTGAAAAGATCAGGGGCTAAGTCACGTTTACCTGGGCTAGACTTGGGGTACCGTGTCAATATAATTAAAAACAAACTTAAAAACCTCTCCGGAGAAAAATGATATACATAGAGCTAAACCAAGCAGTACAAAATACTGTGCCAGGCGCCTCAAAAACGAACATCCACATTAATAACAAACTACAATTCAGTGTATAAAGTGTATTTATTGTTACATCCAAGTCCAGCACGATAGGTTAAACTTTACATTATTGACGGTATTTTATAGAAGCGCTCTCAAAGAACTAGCAGTGTCATTTAAAATGTGCATTCAGTATGACATGTTAGTCATTTCAAGGGGCAAATCACAAAATACGCCATGAAACAACCATCCTTTTAAAAGCAGTTTATCCATTAATTTTATTAGGTTGCGGAAGTATAAAGAAGTATTCTTTTGTTATGGATTGTTATTCGAAGTATTCTATTGTTGTGGAATATTAAGATATAAGTTACTATTACATAGTAGATAATAACCAACATGTCATAAATTATGTACGTAAGGATGTGATTTATAAAAAATGCCGCTGGTGAGACCATGCAGTTACTTTCACAATCGTATTTTTTTTACTAGAGTATGATTCATAGGAGCACGCAAAAATACATATTACTGCATAAAGAGAATTTAAAACTGGAGATTCGAATTCAAGCTTGGTTGCATTTTCACGAAGTTTAAGCCCTTTCTGACAAGGTCTGGTCCTGCAACAACAACTTTTACCGTCCACAAGATATGTGGCAAACAACGTTATCTCATGCGGTGAATAAAGCTTGCAGCACTTCTTACCTAAAACCTCCTTGTGAAGTTCACACGGCTCAGGTCCGGTGACCAGATCACCCAGTTCGATCTGCTGAAAGTCTCCTCGCTAGCATTGTGCGCATATCCGGCCGCGATCAGACACCGGCTGCGCGCCGCGTTCGGACAGGTGCGGCTCGCTGTAAGTTTGCCGGCAGGCTGCGGTAAGTTCGCCGTAACTTTGCTCTAAGTTGTCCACCGCTCAGCATCGCCTGTCATCGCACGTTTCCGTGCCTAAACCAGTATATCCTGTGGTCTACCTGACGTCAGCCCTCCCTCGCCCAAGACCTGTGGCAGCGCAAAGTGTCTATGCTGCGCTTTGCGTACGATATTTAAAATGAGTGATCTTTTTATTAATGAAATACTCGTTTACGAGGTCATATAGCTGTTTCACGGTACTGGATGTACGTTTTCAAAGGTATTTGTTTATTTGAGAGTAGCAGGATGAGACGAATGATACTCATCTAAAAAAACAACCAAACAACTAACCAATCAATGTTGCCTAGAGAATATCGTAGTTACCTGACCAAAATTCGGACGTTTCCTAAAATGATGGAAAAAATGGCTTTGAATGTTATTGTTTGATGGGTTTAAGGTGGGGTGTGCAAAAAACAGGTCTGACTGCCTTTTGGTAGGGAGTAGGTTGCATACTCCTAATGAACGATGAAGAATAGATGAGAGGATATCTTATTTTTACTTGTTCAGCAGCTTTGTGTAAGTTGCATTTACAATGAATTATAACTGTTTTTTTTCCTCCAAGTCTGAAATCAGCTGTGGAACTCTTAAAATAACGGCGTCAATGTTGACACGTTCTCACATCTTGTTTCACATATGAAAGGTTACATTGCCACACAGGAACAAAAGTACATTGGAGTACATTGTTGTGACAGTAGAGTTGCAAGTGTATAATGCCTTCCTGTTAAAGGAGCCTTCAAGAGAAACATTAACTCCGAACACTGATGACACTTACTGTTGTGCACACTCATTTAAGTCACTTTTCAATTTATTTGAAATCCCAAGTTTGATGTTTAGAACATTTACTCGCTGGGCTCGTCTTTGTCCGCAAAGCTTTCTGTTTAAATGAGGGAGATACTGCATTTGAATTGCATTGTCAGTTGCAGAAACCATTTGTAATTGTCTCGAACTGCAGTCGAGTGTTTTTAATAGCTTTCACTTCAGAATGATGCACTCAAACTCCCGTCTCTGTGTTTGTACCCACCTTATACTCACCCGAGCTCTGAAAACGGCTCTCATAATGCTGTGCACGCAGTTTTTCGCAAAGCTATAAGTGTGTATATAACAGTCTTTAAATTCATCCATCCATTCAAAATGGCACTTCGATCTAGTCATTCTGATTACAGAATTGAGTTTGGGCCAACTGATTAGCAGAAATAAAAACAGGCATGGCAATAAAATGCAGACAATTCAGGCTGAATTTGTCTCCTGAGCAGAACCAAGTAACGCTAAAGGGCGCTGCTCAGTCATACAGGAAGTGTCATTTTGCTGACTGTCAGCAGAGTGTGTACCAAACCTGATCAAATTATAGATAATATAAGGATGGACTGGTGCTTTATTAGAACATGCTCTCTTCTGGAGGGCTGCAATTTCAAACATCAGGTATTTTTAACCTGAGCATAACAGACATGGATGTTTAAAAATACAGATGGGTTACTGTCTACAATTTAGCCCAACTCCCCTGAGAGTGGAAGCCTCTGTAAATTCATTAATCGGGTGTCGATGCTGAAATGAATGAGTGTAAGGAAGCAGCAGACATTGCTTGAAATCGAGGAGCAGCTCAGATATAAGGTGAGATTCTATGTCCTGTATCTCTACAGGTAGAGCATTGTTCTCATACTGCGACAGCCATGGGTTCAAATCCCAGGGAGTGTGCATATACTGTAACCCTTCTCTCTACTGTAAGTCACTTTGGATAGAAGAATCAGGTATTTTAATAAATGTTGACATAAAACCAGTTTGCCTGAATGCGTTTGCTCAGGCTATGCCAGTTCCGCTGGCTTGACGTGAGTCTGTACCCTGGCCTGGGGCACATAGGTGCAGCAGACAACCACAGTATGGCGTGTGCTGAGACTACACCGCTTACGAGCTAAAAACCACACATACCGCATTAACTGGGCTCTGTTATGGGTGTGTGACTCAGCAGATTAGACCTCTCTGCCTGTGATTGCAAAGTCACAAATTCCCATCTCATGCTTGCAGGAGTAGCTGCATCTCCGCTGGGATCTCGAGGCCCTCAACCCCCTGAAGAATGGTGCTGGATGTGGTGGTGCCTGCAGAAAATGTTTGATTAGGCTGGGGGCAAGAGCTACATGAAATACTTACTGAGTGGGGGTGGGGCGCAGGGTGGATGGTAAAACTTAGTGAGTGGGGGGGCACTGTCATTGGTGCTTTATTGATGTATTTTCACCCTTGGTCATGCCGTAGATTTAGCCTTGGCTGGATGGACAGTTAACCTCATGCTCATACCCCAAGCTTCACTCTCCTCTACATGTGTGTGTCCTTCAAAAAGAGGGTGGCACCGTGGGGCAGAGGTTAATACTGTTGTTTCACACCTGTGGCAACAGGGTTCGGTGCTACACCATGGCTCCATGTGTGTGGAGTTTGCATGTTCTTCCCGTGTCGTCATGGGCTTTCCTCCAAGTACTCTGATTTCCCCCCCACAGTCCCAAACATACTGAGGTTAGCTGGAGTTGCCAAATTGCCCTTAGGTGGGCGTCTGTGACTGAATGGTGTGTGAGTGAATGGTGTGTGAGTGAATGGTGTGTGACTGAATGGTGTGTGAGTGTGCCATGTGATGGGTTACCTGCTTTTAACCCCTAAGTTCTGGACCCCCTGCAACCCTGAGGAGGGCAAGTAGTTTCAGAGAATGGAAGGATGGATGCCTTAAAAAAGGAAAGCAGGATGAGATAAGTGAAAGAAAGGCATGGGATCACAGAGGCATGGGGTCAGGGGTCACAGAGGCATGGGGTCAGGGGTCACAGAGGCATGCCCAGGGGAATTTCTAGCTATTGAAAATATCAGAGGCTGAGCCAAGTTTTCCTGGGGCAATTTTGGTGTCTGAGCTAAAATACTCTGGGCTAGGCTTAAAATACTCGGGGCTAGGCTTACAATACTCGGAGATATAGCCCTGACTGATCGGACCAAACAGCACCCATGCTCATTCCAAGTGGCAAATAAAACTGCTTGCATGAGTTTGTCTCAGCATCTCTCTGCACACACAGTCTGCTCTGAGAACAGGAAACCACAGCTTCTCTAGTTGGGTTCAACTGATGCACAACACACATTGTACAACCTCCATTCGAACACTATCTTGGAATATTTGAGGGTGTTATAACAATTTCCAGACGTGTGCATCAAGCTGAACATCCTACCAGCACATTCCAGAGACTGTGGTCGCCTCTGGATCTGCAGCCACGCTCCATTCTTCTGCTGAAAACTGAACATACCAAACAAAAGAATGCTTGAAAGTTTTTCCGCAGTTACATCTGGTTCAGTCAGATGCCTATGGTGATGGAAAAGTTGGACCTCAAAAATAAGTTGTCAGTTGGTCATTTGTCAGAAAGAAAATAATTAAATAAATCAGATTTGATGACCATTCTGTTCCCTACCAGTAGAGGTCAGCGATGGGTGTTCTGGGTACATTTTGAAGCGACGCATAATGTGTAGCATTGCATATGTTTAGCGTATGTCATTAATTTATGGATATTTTATTCAGTTCTGTTTAATCATCCTGTTATGGGATAATTTGTTTTAATGTATTATTATTATTATTTATTTTCATCATTTATTTATCCATTTATTAATTAATAAATTTTATTTAGTTTTGTTTTAAAAGTCCTTACTGGCACTTGCCAGGCTGTCACTGTAATTAAGAAACTGTTCTGAATGCTTTGGCAAAATAAAGGTTAATGAATGAATGAAAATGAGCATTTCAAAGTATTGCACATAAAATGTGGCTGGTATCAAATCTGGAATATGTATTATTATCAGATCATCTGCGAATAACAGGTAATTCAGCTCAAGGATACATTTAGTTTCTGAGTCATCATCTGACGCACCGTTTTATGTAAATGTACTTTTATATTTAGATGTATCTCACCTAATAACCACAGACTCCAATTCGTGTCTTTTTACAGCTGCTACTTACTAGCTGGTGACGTTGTATGTGTATATAATGTTGTATGTTTTCCTACACTGCCCTCTATTGTTAATTCTGCAAAGCAGCAGCAGCAGCGTTTCAGTGAATGGATTGTGTTCATACTAGTGAAGTGAGATGTAATGCCACTGGCCCTTTCTGTCAGGTGGAGCACTGCTGGGAGGAGCACTGCAAGGAGGAGCACTGCTGGGAGGAGCACTGCAAGGAGGATCACTGCTGGGAGGGGCACTGCTGGGACGAGCACTGCAAGGAGGAGCACTGCTGGGAGGAGCACTGCAAGGAGGAGCGCTGCTGGGAGGAGCACTGCAAGGAGGAGCACTGCTTCGGCTTTCTGACAAATTTGGTTCATGTGATATTGTGCAAGATGGGCAATTACCTAATTAAATATTACAGTAGTACAGTGTTGTTGCGATTGGTAATATTCAGTATTGTTTGATGAGGAATGGAACAAATTATCCAGGCAATTTTAAATATAGTGCTTATTTTGTACAGAAAGCTAAAGCGCAGAAACCATCTATGAAAGCCTGTGAAAGGTTATTCTATTATTTTATAGACACTGGGTGAGTCTTCTTTTCCTGTCTACATATTTAAGAGCGGATCCTGTAAAGAAATGACCTTTGAAAGTTATAAAATACCTGAAGGAAATGTATTGGTGGCTCCCCAGAGTTGTGTATATTTATGCCATTCTGTTGTGTTTACAAAATATTGGACATGTAGGCGCTAAATTTAGAAAGTAAATAAACATGAGGGTGGAACTTATTTTGAGTCTTATTCCTCTTATATATGTACCTACACCAGCTTCTCGGCTTCTATTCACGTCTATGAAGCTGAAGAGGTCGCCGGGGTCCCAACGCTAATTTTTAGTGGGTGTATCAGTCTCCTCACTCAAGGGCACCTTCTTCCTGCGCCCCTCAGCCACCGTGATGGCAGATACCATGGTGAACACCGCAGCATCTGTAATGATGAGGAAGTTCACTATGTCCACCATGCAGCTGGGTCTGATTTCACCTTCACCACCCGCTAGCCCTGAAGTTCTGGCAGCTCCCTGCTGCTGTAGATTGTGGACCTCTAGGGAATGGTGCATAGAGAAGATCTCACCATCTCCAGATATTCATTGGTTCTTCTGCAAGTGTAGCTGGCAAAACATTGCTATGCTCTGAAGGCTCCTACCTGGTTGGATTGGATGATGCTGGTGCTCAGGTTGAGCCTCTGAAGACCATCAAAGTACAGGAAGCTCCTGCTGTGCAGAGCTGTCAGCTGACTCTCGGCAAGGAGCAGGTCCCTGACGAGGCCCAAGAACCTTTAGAAGCCTGCGCTTCCTGGAGATCCTGTTTCAGATGAGGTGGAGCCCCTGCAGACTTTCCAGAAAGGCAAAGAGCCCCCTCTGCTGGACAGTGATGTCGTTGCAATTCAGGAGAAGCATGTTTAGTCTGCAGAAGGGTTGGAACTTTCCTACAGTGAGACTGACCAGTGACCAGCAGTGGGGAGGTGAGACCACAGGGAATAAAAGCAATGAACAAATCAGAACTCCCAGGTACAGTCTCTCACCCGCAGGTTTCCCTGAAAAGACAGTGAAAATGGGCCACCACCAAAAGACAAAATGAGAGCCCAAAAAAGGAGATTAGCTTTGGGTGTCTGTACTATGAGAGCTATAAGAGCAAATATGATTAATAGGAAAAAAAAAAGAAAAAAAAAACTGAAGATATACAGATAAGAATCAAAATGAGGAAAGACACTCAATTTTAAATGAAAATATAAACTATGATGTGGACATACAGAGTTTGAGTAATGATCCTGTCATTTATTTCTTTCAGTTGTTTCCAAACTGGGGCAGTGGTGCCGAATGGTTAGGGAAGTGATTGTGATTGGATGCTGCTTTGAATCCCTGACCAGCAAGATAATGCCCCCCGCCACTGCTCCCCGGGCACAAAACAATAGCTGCCCACAATTATGTCACATATGGGTTCAATGCAGAGGACATGTGGTGTGTCAACAATAACAATTAATCACTTCTCTACATAGACTGAGGTTTCCACCTTTTCATTGTGAACTACTCCTCAAAACATGAGGGAAAAGTCATCAAGACCAATAAAGGCTGCTGTGTCAGTGGGAATGAGGAGAAAAGGGTAGAAAGGAGCTCAACACATGACTGGGACCAGTATGCCTTTCTCCATTTATGGTCTGGTGTCTGCTCTGCAGTCTTATTGGATACAAAACAACAAAAGCACATAGTGTGATGTCAGAGAAGTGGCTGGGACAAATAAGCAAGGGAAAATTGGTCACCTGACTCTCCCTCAGGGCCACACCCCTTCTCCTCCCACAGTATGACTTCCTGTTACTTTGTTTAATGGGGGATTGAGGTCAATGGACACCTTCCTGTGTGTGGGAGGGTCAAGAATGCTGATCGTCCCCCGGAGGGAGAATCAGGCGACTGTCATTGTTTGTGTCGATTTGTGCCACCTGTCCCTTATTCCCAAGACTGCGTACTGTATATCGCTGCGATCTGCGTTTGTTTTGACAGGAACCCAGGCCAGAGTCTGTTTATGTGTTTTCCAGATGGCAATGCGCAGATATGGTCATGTGACCTTTGTTTGTGTGCCCCCCTCCACTGAAAAGTGAGATTTTTCTGCTTTGATTAGCTCTGATGTTTTATCACTCATAACAACAAACCATTTGAAATTCCCTGCATTCCTGATCCACTCAGGATGTCCTAAATAGCCAAGTGCAATTATTCATTTATCTCACGTGCAATCGAAGTGTTTACCATAGTTGTCAATGTCTCGAAAGTCCCCTTTGAGCATTTACTTTTATATGGCAGCTGACTGCTGTGTGAAATTCCCAGCCTGCCCTTCCTCATGAAAATCCCAGTGGCACATTTGTCGACAATCCAGAACACAACGCTGTGTAAAGAATGAGTCATTCACTGGGAATGGTTCATGTGACAGAACCTCAGGGGTCACACAGGATGTTTGGATTTACACCAGAGCTGATCCTGATCCAGAGAACATCTCCACCCGGAGAGGGGGCCACTTGACAAGTACTAACCCGCCTCCTCCGCCAGAAAATCGCAGCTCTTCCATTCTGTTGCGACGCTCATGTTGTTCTGCACTTTGAAGTTCTCGCAGCAGGGATGGACACTATTTTTATACATCTGAGTCAAACAGTTCAGAAAGCATATTTGCTGAGTTAATTAAACACAACATTTTGATGAGTCACTTAGTCTATTTTTATTTCTGCCATGAAAGTGTTCCCAAGCCCCTGAGGGAGGAACAACAGGACCCTCTCAAGATGCCCAGATGAAGGGAACTGGGGGTGAATTCACAACAGATGTTGGTGCATGTTACAGTGTCAGACACAGCTGGAATTTCTGGGAATTGTGAAGCCACTCACCTCACCTGCCTTTCCTTGGAGGCCTAGATGGTAAAAATACGGACTCCACTCGGAATGGATAGAAACCCCTTTCCAGTGGCATGTAAAACATCACATGGTCCCTTAATTCTAGGCTCTGTTCGTCGGCTCCTCATTGTTATGGGAATGATTGTAACTGCAACGATGTGATGCATGAACTGCAATTCAAACAGTAAGATGAGACGATTAAAGAATCTCGACGTGATCTTAATCTCCCATCTCCCCTAAGGACTGCAGAGTTATGATGACAGGTTTCTTGTTGCAGAGGAACATCCCGTGATATCTATTTTCGCTAGAGGAGTTATTTAGTCTGGCCTGGTATCTATAAAACAGCCTCTGGGCCCTTGCTGCAGCACTAGTGGGCTGGCCGTCTTGCATAGTGAACCGATTGTGGGCCAATCGGGTTGTAGGCCCCCCCCACCAAACAAAATTCCAGGGTTGATATCTAATCCCAGCTCAGCCCTGCTTGGCACGCAAATACTAATGAACTGGCTTATTAATATAAAGATATACCTGAAATAAGAGCTGGTCAACCCATTAAGCTCAAACAATTAAAAAAGAGGGGGTGGTTTCTGGTGGATCGATCTGCGATTTCATACATTTTTTTCAGGTACGAACAGAACATGCAAAGGGGAGGACTGGAAGAACCTGAAAACCATGAGCACTTGGTTCTGGTCTGCAGGGTTGGGAACCCTTGGATTGGGTGACACAGGCGCCCCCACATGGACGTCTACCAGCACTGCCCAATATATACCTGTGAGGAGCATCGGTGAGGCTTTCAGCTTGTAAAGAACCTACTGAATGGAACATATTAAAAAATACTGCAGTCCGTATTTCTGATCGTTTGCTCGGCAGACAGAAGGTTAGAAATTCTGGACCAGATCTGAAGTACATAAGAAGTCAATTTGGTTCAGATGGACTATAACATGTCTTATAACAGTGGTTTTATATTATAAAACAGATGCAAAGCACTTAACGACTGTGGAAAAAAACTATATAAAATGGAGTGTCAAAGAGTCACCACAGGGGGGCACCATCCCCCCTTTAGATCAGGTCTTCTGTGTTTTCACATGATACAACAGTAGAGAAACCTGAAGTGTGTTCTACAGTAATGCACATTTATATGTTTATATTTTCAGGTCTCTATACTTTTCAGTGGATATAATGATGGAATGGCAAAGGAGTGACTAATACAAATGTGGCAAACCGGATGTAATTCCCTGAGGTAAAACAATAAAACCATACTCAATAATAAAACAGCAAAACCCCCTAGTCCACTTGCAGATTTAAAAGGCTGTATTCGACTGAAATGCCCTTTTGTGCAATCCATTGATCTGCTGTTATTTGGACAAGCAAATTAATTGGGGGGTGGGGGTGTGGCTCAGTAGGTTTAGATGGCGTGCTTAAATATTACTCTATACACTCGCAGAGTAATTTAAATTTTGGGCCCCAGGGCAAGGTCCTTAACCCCCAGCTGCCCCCAGGACAGTCCAATCCTGCTTCCTCGGCTGCTGATTTGATTTGTATAAAGAATCTGCCGAATAAATACACAAAGCCATTCTTGAATGATTTATTTTGCCTTTCAAAATCAAATACAAATGATAAATCCAGTGATTTATGTTGATTGTCCGTCCAGTGAACTTTATCAACATAAGGCATATACTGTAAGATACAAAGCATAAACTCGTATTCAGGGTGAAATACATGATTACTACCGGTAAAGTGAGAATTGCTTTTGAGGATAATACAGTACAGGTTTGAGAGATTTTGACAAAAAAACTGTTGAAGATATATAAATAAGAATGGATAGGAAAGAGATCCATCCATCCATCCATCCATCCATCCATCTTTTAACCTGTTTTCCAGGTCAGGATTATGTGGGGACCTGGAGTCTATATAGTATAGGGCACATGGCTGGAATACACCCTGGACGGGGTGCCAGTCCATCTCAGGGCAGTTTACACAATGGTGTGGACCATTTAAAGACTCCAGTCAATTGCATATCTTTGGTCTGGGGGAAGAACAAGGAGACCATGATCCTGCAATGGCCTTGTGTGTCTTAGGTATGGTGTGATCAGTCCTCATGCTCACTGCTATTCTCCAGCAAAGAGTACAGGCCCCTGACTGCTCATGACCCCATGCTGGACGAAGGAAAATGATAAATTAAAAATAAGAAAATAAAATACAAGAAAAAAAAATACATAAACAACATTTGAATAAATGATGCAAATGATACTTCTGAATCACATTTACGGGGGAAATATCTTCACATTTCAGCAATGCCTACTTAATTAATACATTTGTTTTCTTGAACATTTCTATTCACGCATTCTTATTTGTTCACATTTATCAATGCAGCTGAAATCTGTATTCACAGTCAAGCATGTGTAATGGAAAATTATTACGCCATACTGTTTTGTTTGCCCAGGGCAGCCATAAGGCAACATTTTCCAGCATAATGTTTATTTTGACATGCTTTAAGTCTTGTAAATGACACATAGATGTTTTAAAATAAGAGATGAGACCTCTACTGCAGAAATGAATGAGGAAATACCTTTGGAAAGAAGAATGTAAAACAATTAGAATTCCTAGGAAATGTTGTTTTCCTGTTAACGTTACTGCTGAAGTAAACATTCCTAGGAAGCATATCAGCTTCAGGTTTCTTGTTTTCATTTTCAGCAACAGAGATAAGCTGTCATTAGAACTGGTTTTGCGAGTTCCAAGAGTATAACTGAGTGTCGGCCATCTTGTAGCCTCTCTAATAAATGAGTCTCAGATGAAAACAAAACAGATATGAAAATATACAAAGGCATATAGCTAAAACGAGATTCACACTTTTTATGCTATAGTAAGATGGCTTTCGCACTATTTAGTCCAAGTACTCAGGGACAGTGGAAATGGCACTATTGATTGTCAAATTGTAGGAAATTCCCTCCTACCCGCCGTGATATTTGAATGGCTGCTAATTTCCCCTCCCAGCGACCCGGTTACAGGTACTTGACATCGCAGTTAAAATTTGATGCCCCTCCCATGCTTCACTGAGCTGCCATCCTGACAGGAGAAATGACCAGCGGGGCAGTATTAGGCCCGTCGTCGTTCGTGTACGGACTGAAAAATGGGTAGAGGCGCTCTGTGAAAGTGTGACGATGTGTGTACATGTGAGATTGGACATCGACATTATAAAAGGAAATCTGACCCTCTTCATAATCTAGATACACCCCTAACTTCCGGGGCCGCCTGTTTGGGGGCAGGGAAAAACAACAGGTCCCACAACAACTGTACATGTTGCTGTGGCGAAGACACATGGTCCAATAGCCATCCTCGGGGTTGGCACTGATGATGCCTTTCCGGTTGACTGTCTCTCTGACCACCCCAATGTCCCAGGCTACCTTTTCTCCCACTTCCACCTCCCAGTAGTGCCTCCCTGTGGTGAAGCCCTCCTTCGCCAGGACACAGACGGAGCTGTCGAACCTCTTAGGGCAGTCCGGGAGATGCAACTGAGTGTCACCATCCCAAACCTGCTTCCCATCCTCAGACAAGACGAGCCAAGGGTTTGCCGTGCTTGGGTCCAGCGTCACGTCAACTGAAGAAAGAAATGATGGCTGTTGATCGACATTCAGACAAATGGCAACAATGATGGATTAATCATCATGATTCCTTGCCAAGTGACAAATACTCACCTGCATGCAGCTGCATTCTCTGGAACTCTGCCATTATAAAAAAATGAAACACATGGTGAATAAGCTATTGTCAAAACTTGTTAGCTGCTGAGTTTGACAGTCAAAGATGAATTCAAAATTACCTGCCGCAGAGAAGAAATTCTCAGTTTCTTTAAATGCCCTTTTCAGTCCAGACGTGACACATCTCACTGTCCCTACACCGACATCAGCGTGAACGGTGGCCTCGGTCCAGTCCTGTTCACGTGGGGAGGTGCACAGCATAGGTGATCTCTACAGGCAGTGAGAGGGGAGGTTTCATCAGAGCTTCAGAATCCTTGACATGATGAAACTCACCACCAAGATGAAAATATTGTTACTGCAGTTATTTGATGTGCAAGATTTGAACTTAAATGATGTTTTTTTGCACTGGTACAGGTATGAAAAAAGCTATAGTGGGATCTCAAGGTTCCGATATAGATGCAGCTACTCTGCTGAATATGGGATATAAACCAGCAACCTTCCAGTCACAGACAGAGAGGTCCAATCTACTGAACCACACACCCTCTCTTCTGCTACTGACTTCACATAGATGAATTGCTGCAGACAGTAGCATTCACTAACCTGTAAGAAGTGTATGAGGTCCTCAGTGTGCCAGAGTTGCTCTAACTCAACGTTTCTCTTCTGCAGCTCCGTCATCTCCTTCTCCAACTCTTTGATGAACCCATCTGCCCTCGTCTCCTCTGCCTTTTGCTTCTCCTGCACCTTCTCAACGAACTCTATCTGGCTCCTCACAATGGAACCCACCAGGGTAGTGAAGGCTTGGATACTGTCCTCGATGACCCTCCTGGAGTTGATCTGGTGGAGGACAGATTATGTTCAGCGTATGTCTATGACATGTGTCACTGCTGTACAGCTGTCTTCGAGAAAACACACCTTGCTGAGCTCAACTGATTTCTGGATCTCCTCCAGCTTCTTCCATCTTTCCTGAATAAACTTTTGAATATCAGCTCTGGTCCTTTCCAGCTCCATCTATGGGGTGGTAAATGAACTTATCAGGCATGACATTGACAGACCTGATTAGTGATTAAACACATACAAGGTTACCCATTCTTTTCAAAAGTCAGCTGATACAGAAGAGAGCTCTCATTGTCTTATTTTTCATTCAATAAATGCTCTCTCCACAGATATAGTGTCATGATCTTTGTGACTCATCTGACCACACTGCTCAGAAAAACATGTCTGGTCACATTTATAGAACATCTCCAGGAGTCTGTTGTGGTTCGTGTTCGGGGCACTCGACCAGATCATGGCTTCCGAGGTGCGTGTCTGTCAGGTGAGGATCCAGAGATCCAACAGGACTTGCCTTGGAACAGGTTGCTTGTCTTGACTCCTTGAATAATTCAGTTATTTCAGAGAAGCTACAGTTGATACTCAGTTTTGGCTTTTCGTCAAAAATCGTTTTGCACAGTGGACAGCTATAGCGATCACATCTGTCCCAGTAGCCTTGTAAACAAGCCTGGCAAAAATTGTGTCCACATGGAGTGGAGACTGGGCTGGTGAAGACATCCAGACATATGCAGCACCTGAGCTGAGCTTCAAAATTAACACTGAGAGTCAGACCCATCTCCTGTACCTACAAGTTCAGAAGAAAAATGATATGTTAAACATATCATTACCGAAGCAAGCTATGCAAAACATGGACTGGTAGTGGTGTTGGAATGTAGCCAGTAAACAACTGATACATGCCAACTTTAAATTTGCATATGAAGGGCTTCACTGAGGTGATGCATTGCTGTACAGCAGCAAACACGCGAGTGAAACACGGCACAGGAATGAGAAATGCGCAAAGGATTAAAAACAGACGCTCACGTTATTTGTCTCGATGCCTGAGTAAAAACGTCCCAAACGCTTTTCCAGTGTACAGTTGTGAGAAAAAAAGTTTATGAACCACCTGTTTTTATCTGTATTTAGGAATAATTCCATAAATGTCATCTAATCTAAATACAAGGCATAATAATAAAGGAAGTCTTACTCAATAAGCAACACACAGAAAATGTGAAGATGCTATATGAACCTAAAAGTCCGTCCATACATTCTAAGTGCATGACCTGGTGAGGCTCGTAGATGGACCTGGAACCTCTCCCAGAGGGACACCCTGGATGGCATGTCAGTCCATCACAGGGCATATACAGTATATGCACAGTAATACATGTATTTGAACCCCCCCCCCTTCACAATTTAATTAACACACAATTTTGGTCAAATTAAAGGAGATTTCAGAGTGGAATAATGGAAGGGGTTACCAAAAGACAATCCACAGTCAGTTTCCGCAGTATCATTAATTTCCCTACAAAGATTGTATGACATACACATGTACACTGTAGAATCTGCAAATAAGTGACAAAGGACCCAAGAACACAAGCTGCGTTCGTGCAGATTCACCACCACAGAGGAACCAGTGCTCACTAAAAGCATCCCTGCTTGCTAGAAGACACCCATGTGCTCCGCAGCAGCACTGCAATGATGTTCTTCAGAAAGACGGGGCAGAGGCTGAGCTTTTTGGTAAGTGAGCACAGCGTCGTGCCCCAAGAGCATCCTGTCAAGACACTGCAGAGCAGCAGCAGAATCTCACTGCTGTCAGACACCGTGGGGGGAGTGTAATGGAGTGAGGCAGATATGATCAAATTTATCCAATTACATTTTAGGAGCCATTTAGAAATCATAAATCCAGATAAATGCAAAAGGTTCACAAACTTTTTCTCAGACGGAGCAGCTTCACAAACTCACTAAGCACACTTTAAGGTGTTAGTGGCTTTTCATTTCAGAAAATCTCAGTAACTGTATTTTGGATATTCGTCCACTAATGAATAGCATATTAAAGGTGTGGGTGATACCATTTTTAGCTTGTAATCCACCTCTACCCTGCCTGTCTCACCCACAAGTCCTGCCTCCATCCTGGTCCTGCCTGGTTCCCGCCACTTACCTCAATCGCAGCTGGAGAAGGTGTTCTTCCTTCACTGAGATCCAGCAAAGAATGGCATCTCCCACTGATTCCACCTAGGTTGGGGGTCCGTGTATCTCACCTGGTGGAACCTGCTTTGCTTGATTATTGACCCGCATCTGAGATCAGCTTCCAGGGTAATCGGGAAGATCTTTCTGTGTACCCATTGCTTTCTGTCATTTAAAAGGAAAGAAAGTAGATCATCGCACGCCACTGGGCTCTCCTCCTCCTTCCTCCATCCCTCCTTCTCTCCCTCCCTCTTTCTGTAAATTACATTAACCATTTCATGGCACTATTTACTGTTCATATCCATCTTTTCAATGCTTTTAAATTGCCTTGTTTTAAAATTTTTGATATTATAACTTTAGAGACCATATATACTCACTTTGTTTGGTGAAGTCCATCAATCTTCTTTGCATGGCCTTTCTGCAAACTGAGGATCCTCACTGAGGATTCATCCTCAGTCTTTATTGGAGTAAAAGCCATTATTGGTGTCCCACTCCAGGATTCAGGAACCAGCTCAGATCTTCTGTACAACCTGCTCCTCTGCCTTAATCACCTTCTGTTCTTAAGTGGACGAACTGGTTCAATATTTCCTTTGAAACCAGTTTGTTGTGACGTATTGTGAGATGTCACACACTGGGAATTTCCCATCTAATTAATTCTGATTGTATTTCTTGTGTTATTGAGCGATTGACTGGTTACCCATCTTTGGATCACAATTCTGTTCTTGTTGTCTTCAGCTGTCACTGAAGTGAGCTCTCTGAGACACAGCCCCCCTTCACTTTAAACACCCCCCAAAACACCCCTGACAAGTACAGAAATGCCTGTCATGTGACTATATGTCATGTGTAATATTACATGAATTGTGCGATACTACCCATCATGTGTAATACTGTGTGCAATGTGAAATACCGTAATGTGCAATAATGCCGGTTTATGTACAATTCATTGCAACAGGCACATAAATACTATTTATCTATCTGTTTATTTGACTGCTCTGCATATCATATTCTATACAGAATATATGGCTTTTTTTCCAGGTAATGTGAAGGATATTTCATTGTACTAGAAATGTACTATTACAATAAAGCTATTCTATTCTATTCTATTCTATTCTATTCTATTCTATTCTATTCTATTCTATTCTCTGTGGCACCAGCAAAGTCCAATTACATCTTCATAGTCCCAGTTATACACTCATTTCCAGAATGGAGTAAAGGCTGATTTATACTTTTGCGTAGAATCTATGCCGTAGGTAGAAGTGTACGTGGCCAAGCAGACACCTACAATGTATATTTGATCCAGAAGTATCAGATAGATAGATAGATAGATTCTGGACATTCTGGACATTTTTTCATGGAGCAGACAGGGCCGAATTGTATTAAAGGCACTAGAGAAATCCAGGAACAGGATTCCAGGAAGTATGTGAGTTAATAATCTGCCGCAGATATTTGACCTGGAATTCTGTATGCTAGGTGCCAGAAGCAGGTGCTGTGAGCCTGATCTGTTGAGCCTGATCTATTGAGCCTGATCTATTGGCCTTTTAACGCAGAACTGGCCTGCTAGAGGGGTATCAAGGACTCAGATTAGTATGGTCAGATGTCCATCTTGGTAAATAAGCTGTTAAGGGAGTGACAGGGGGGTCACTCATCCCTTTCCCCATGTGCTCACCTGATTAGAAAGGATTTCCAGTGCTGCAGCAAATTTTATTGCTAGGCAGTTGGATGCCAGAGGTTCCGCTTCACCAGGTGACTGATACCCTCCTTGCACAGAGAACCAGCCCAGTTTTTTGTGATTAATTCCTCCAAAACCTGATTAGGACATCCCAGACCTCTTTTACATGATCCAGATAAGGTACCTAATCATCCCTTATCAACCCCTGAATAACAGTCTTATTTAATAACCAGATTAAAAACCATTCATAAAGCCTTTACCTGTATATGGGAAGTCTTATTGTAAAGTGGCACCAAATAAAGTTTTCTCATTCAGTGGGGTGCAAACAGCTTCTAAGTGGGCTGTGCAGCTGTGGCAAGGAAACACGGTTCGGTCGGAAATGGGCAGCTGCGCAGATGCCCACCTGATGGTTGCCTGGGAAAACTACAGGGTTTGAGTCACATGAATGTTATATTGACTTATCGTCATATAAAATTTAAATGACAAGGAAATGAGAAACTTCAACATACTGTCGACAAGGAACATTTCTTGATAACACACATCACAGAAACAAATGCAATTCCAACCAATCGTATCGTCTTTTAAGAATGGACAACCTACCCAAAGCATGGTTGGTTGAATTAGCAGAGCTCTGCTGTTATCATAATCCATCCATTTTCCAAACCTCTTATCCTACTGGGTGGCGGGGGGTCCGGAGCCTATCCTGGAAGCAATGGGCACGAGGCAGGGAACAACCCAGGATGGGGGGCCAACCCATCGCAGGGCACACTCACACACCATTCACTGACACATGCCAAGTCCAAGTCCAATTAGCCTCAGCATGTTTTTGGACTGTGGGGGGAAACCGGAGTACCCAGAGGAAACCCCACGACGACATGGGGAGAACATGCAAACTCCACACACATGTTACCCAGGCGGAGACTCGAACCCGGGTCCCAGAGGTGTGAGGCAACAGTGCTAACCACAGCACCACCATGCCGCCCCTGTTTTCGTAACACTTCGGAAATTAGAAATTAATGCTCCCTCAGAAGATGTTTTAATTGTCAATGACGAAAGCAACAGCTCAGCAGCCTCAACATCTTTTCCAGTTCTTTTTCGGTACAGTTTTACGATTTGAAGTCTGACGTACAACAGGCTGGCGCTGTATAATATAAACTCTGCCAAAAACTTGCGCGAACTAAACCGGCAAATACCGCAAACTTATTTTGCACCATCAGGAGTAGAACGTACAGAATGCAAGTGCATACGGTCCCAAACACCAGCAATTAGGGTTTAGCCTTTCACGCTGGAGAAATACGGGACGAATCACACCCGTACTAGTTAAAAACAGGACACGGCATTTTATTTTTCACTTTGGGATGGGTGACAACTCAGCAACGTCAGACCTGTTCCCTGGAACTAGCAGAAAGGTTGTCAGAGAACAAACCCAACAACTATTCATCCTGTCAGCATTCTCTAGTCTTATACACTATGACAAATCAAGTTTATTTTTGACTTGCCTGTTAAAATTAGCTTGCTGTTCATTGAATTTCTTACCTTTTTAAATGTTCTGAATCTGTTAATAAAGACAATTCTAAGAGAATCTTAATCAAAAAATAAAGCCTCGAAGTATTAAATCTTTTTTTTACTTGAATTATATAGAGTCATAACTATCAATATCAACTGAAGCCCCCAGCCCGATCGGCGATATTTGATGGCCGTCGACATCAAACATTATGCATGTGTTGTGGAAAAGGCTGAGAAACCTGTTTTAAATAAAGACACTGTCAGGTGTTGGCATGTCTTGCCGTTGATCCCTGATGCTTTAGAACAAGTACACTAAAGTTCTGTTGTTTTTTTACTAAACTTGACCTACGCATTTATGAGGAAGACTGCATTTATAATCACTCGTGGGCACTAAGAAGTATCTCATTATGCCTTATGAATTACTCAATGCACCTTAAGTATTCTAGTCATTTGCAAATGTGATATTAAGATATGTGATAGACAGGCTTGTAATCTTCTATACAGACAATATATTGATTTATTACCCAAACCTAGCTAAACACCAAGCAGTTCTACAGTGCTGACGAGAATACCAATCACATGCTAAAACCTAGAAGTGAGAGATGAATCCACTATTTTTGTTCTGCAGGAGGTAAAGATGGATGTAGAGAAGGTTAGAGCTATTGGTTCATGGCCAGAGCTCATGACTGAGAAGGAGATGTAGCATATTCTGGGTCAATGGATTATTATCTGCAGCTTCAGCTCTCTACCTGCCCCCTTACCGCACTGGCCTATGAGTGGGTCTCATCCTGCTAAGCTGGTTTTTCATACAAATTTTCCTCAGCCAAGCAAAATAATAATGGATAGAATCCCTGGGCTCTGGTAAGACTTATAACGGCTATAATACATGCGTCCCTGTCTTCAGGCGATGTGCCTGACTAATTTACTGAAGAAAGAGGGTGTAGCCTTCAATCTGCCCCCCCTACGGGCTGGCGTGGAGAACTTGCTCATTGATGGACTTTGGCTGTGACCTTGACCACAGTTTACACCTTGCCTTTAGAAAGCAAGCCCACTCTTTCTTTTCTTGTAATGTCAGCATGCCCGGGAGGGTGGGCAGCCAGTTAACCTTGGACCCCCAATGCTTTTGTTTCTTCCTCCTTCCTCGCTTCGTCTATCTTTCTTTCATTCATTTCTTTGTCTTCTCTATTCCCTGCTTTTGTATTATTCTGTCTTAATGACGTTGTAATGTATTACAACACATCCATGTAAAGCGCCTTGGGGTGCCTCTGTTGTGAAAGGCGCTATATAAAAATAGATTGAATTGAATTCAACGTAGGGGTCAGAGAGTTGCTGGTGATGAAGTAGTACCATTAGAATGTAAGCACTGGTTTGAGGGGCAGGCTTACCTGTCTAAAGTGCAAAAGTCTTCAGTTTATTAAGGGGGACAAAACAGCCCAATCCTAGACAGGCCAGATGGGCTTTTGTTCTTTACCCAGTTTCAGTTTGCAGGACCTAAGAATCCCAGATATGCTGGTGGATCATGTGTGTGACTCAGTTCTGTCGTGCCCCATGTGCCCAGCTGCTATGTAGCACTGGACTTTATTACAGATCTTCCTCCCTCAAAAGAACATATGGTCTCATTGGTTGTAGTAGACTGATTTTTTTTTAAAGATGTGCTGCTTCATCCTTTCTCTGCCCTCCACCCACGCAGTTCAGCTGGCAGAATGGCTCTTTAATTAAGTTGTCTGTTTCTTTGGCTTTCCAGAGTATATAGCATCAGATCAAGGTTCACCTTCATGAAGAAAATCCTGTTCCTTTCCGGTACCCAACTCCAGGTTCCAGGAACCAACCTTATAATTATGACGATGATGACTTGCGTAGCGATGTTATGTTTATAACCAAAGCTCTGTAGTATGTATCGAGTACGGAGGGGAATGTCAGCTGATGTCTCGTTTTGATTCTTGCATCGTTTTCAGAAAGTCACATGATCAATGACGCATTGTGCTGAACGAGACTTTGGGTAAATACCCTTTTGGAAAATCACTGGGTTGGAAAGCCTCGGTGCTTCAGAGAGCCTCATTTCTCCATTACTTGATACTGTTTTTGGTGAAATAAAATCATGGATTGCTCCACAAATGGACCTCTGCCTCGTTTATATTAATGCTGCGTGTAACAAATCGATTTTAACTGTGAAAATAAAAGAAGTCAAATCAGCCAATACAACTTACTCAACGGGCTGAGATTCACGTCATTGATTTGAATATTGAAATGAATCAGCTTGAAGTCTCCGGGAAGCGAAACCTCGTTTGTCATTAATCACGTGATGTTCTGGTGTAACGTTTTCTCTGGAGTCACTATTTATCTAGTGTCAGGTACTTACTGAAGTCAGACGCCCTCTGGTGGCGACTGAGGCATACAAAAATCATTAAGAAAACATTTGAACAATTATCTCCACTACAAGAATCTCAAATACACTTCAACAGCGTAGTTTGCCATTATTGTATTATTCCACTCAATTCGACCCAAATTTACTGGCTTTTATATTATTGTTTATTAGATATTTTATATCCTTGTGTTAGAAATGACCCACATCATTCCATTCTGTAATGCATACTGTCAAAAGTGGAAAAAAATGTAGAGTGGGGGAGTAGAGTCCATCTGTTTCGTTACGTATCATATTTACCCACACAAGTTACACCACTTAACCAGCAAAATTAAAATCAGCGAATAAAATTTACGGTCTTTAACAACATCTCGTATCAGTTGCAATTGTCCATTTCTGAGCAGTTATACAGCTGGAGTCTGGAATGGGTGTTTAATAAGGTACCTGTACATACGCATGGGGTAACAATCAAAGCCAAAATGCATGATCCGTGCCTGAGTGAAACCCATAAAACATGGAAACAGTCCTAAAACTCGCCCAGTACAGAACTAGCGCAAACCCAGGTGAAAATTGTATGTGCTGACTA
The DNA here is from genome assembly GCF_023856365.1 of Brienomyrus brachyistius. Lineage (NCBI taxonomy): Eukaryota > Metazoa > Chordata > Actinopteri > Osteoglossiformes > Mormyridae > Brienomyrus > Brienomyrus brachyistius. The sequence goes on along the minus strand of NC_064548.1, from coordinate 9,372,231 downwards.
AGAATTTAGAATAGAATTTAGTGATCAATTGTCATTGTTGATACACCACAGCACACAGTGCACAACAACGAAATGTGTTCTCTGTATTTAACCCATATGTGACGATGTGAAATAGCAGGGGGCAGCTAATTCAGCGCCCGGGGAGCAGTGCTTGGGGGCGGTACCTTGCTCAGGGTACCTCAGTGCTGCCTTGCTGGTCGGGGATTCGAAGCTGAAATCTTTAGATTACAAGTGCGCTTCCCAAACTATTAGTGCGCTTCTAAAACTATTAATACCCAAAGGATAGTAGGATATATTAAGTTCAAGATTTACATAATCGATTGTCATGTTATCTCAAAAAAGATCATAGATGTTTAAAAGAAAGAATGTTTCCATTTTAATGTACTTCCTTTACTGACCAGTAGATGGGAGGCTTCTCACACACGAGGCAGACCACCCTTCCGCTGCTGTATGCATAGCAACGGTTTTGCAAACTTTATTTTCTCAGGACAGAGTTGCAAGTAGCCAGGGGGCTCATCCCAGGCAGCGGATGGCATAAAGACGCTTGTTACCCAAAATGGGATGCCAGTTTATTGTAGGGCACTCACACACGCGCGTGCGCGCGCATGTTGGCATACCTATTTCAATGGGGACCTTCCATTCATTTCTATGGGAAAGTCCCTAATCCCAGTTAACCACGGGCGGTGTTAGATCCCGAGTATTTTAAGCCCAGCCCGGAGTATTTTAGACCAGATGCCAATTATCCTCCGTCAAAAAGAAAAAGAGTCCCGGGTAAACTTGATTTAGCCCTTGGTCTTTTCAATAGCTAGAAACTCCCCTGCTCCCCACCCAGCCCTACCTTAACCTTAACTAACCAAACAAAATATAAGTCTTTTGGCCTTTTTACTCTTTTGATTGATTTCACAGATTTTTATAGAACTGTGGTTAGCCAAATGGTGACCTGGAAAACCTCCCTAACAGTAAGGAAGTTTCAGGTTTTACCACATTTTGGGGACATTTTGGCCCCAACCACACAGACAGACAGACAGACAGACACACACACACATACAAACACACATGCACACACACACACACACACACACACACACATAGATGCAGATACTATGCTAAGGTTTGTGGAGGTCATTCAGTTGGTCCCAGGCATACAGAGCACAGGAGACCTTAATATTTCTTCGAGTCCCTGGGAAAAACAGTGTTAAGGCACATGCGGGAGGTCTGTTTCTGTCTGTGAAGGCAGTTCACCCAGAAATTTGGCCTGGAATCACTGGGATAAATGTCACGGACTGACAGGGAGGTGGAACATGGTGCTGGACCAGGTCATCCTACGTAGCTTAATCAGGCTAATTACCCAACTGGCATGAGAGGAGTAACGCAGGCCTGCAGGGCGCAGAGGGAACGATGCCCATTGTGTGAGCGAAACCAAAACACAACAGTGATTAATCAAATGTTCAGTAAGTTCACAACAAGCGAGCAAGTCCACCCAGGTCTAATCAGTTCCATGGCAGAGTTTAAAAGAGACAACAATAAAAATGAAACACAATGCTCCTCTCCAAGAGTGCACAAAGAAGAGAACATACATCTCTGCCGGGTTCAGTAATTAAATGAGTTTCAGAGACTGGGAGTAATGCAGAGATCACGCAAGCTGTTTGGGTCGATTTCAGACTTGGAACTTTTCTTAAACCAAAATACAATCTTTATCAGATGAAAGTGGAGCCGTGCTTCCTCCAATTTTTCTTGTGGAGCCTTTTTTTTTTGGTAAATCCCAGCTTTATTCGCTAATGTCTAACTTCCATTGTAAATCGTGATAGGGGACTCAGTGTAATAGGTGGTTCGTGTCGCTTTAACACAACTACGTAATCACATTATCTGCAATTTTAAGGAAAGCCACGGCAATCTTGGTCAGGCGGACGCCGTGAAACACATCTCTGTAGTAATAACTGCAGTGCAGAATAACTGAAATGAAATGAAGGGGGTGGTAATGGGGTGAGTCTGAGCGATAATGAAGTATTGGATGGAAGAAGGTGTGTGTGACGCCATCGGAGAGAGTGACATCACTTGTGCTCGGGGGGGGGTTTGTTGTGTCTGGGGCCTCATTTCCGCACCCCCTCAGACGTTTCAAAAACTGAATAAATAGCAAATAAGTAAAGTCAGAAGATTATAGCTAGCAAGCTGCTTCAGTATCTCCTAAATAAGGAACATGGTTATTTAATCGGGGTGGCATGGTGGTGCAGTAGTTAGCACTGTTGCCTCACACCTCTGAGACCCGGGTTTGAGTCTCCGCCTGGGTCACATGTGTGTGGAGTTTGCATGTTCTTTCCATGTCGTCGTGGGGTTGCCTCCGGTTGAGTGAATGGTGTATGAGTGTGCCCTGCGATGGGCCGGCCCCCCATCCTGGGTTGTTCCCTGTCTCGTGCCCATTGCTTCCAGGATAGGCTCCGGACCCCCCGTGACCCAGTAGGATAAGTGGTTTGGAAAATGGATGGATGGGTAATTTAATATTTAGTGCAGTACGTGTATGTGGTCTACAGGGGACCAAACGTCGGTGACTGTGCTGTGTTCAGTGTCACTCATTGTTATAACCCACCTTCAAATGGCTACATTGTTACATTTCATTATGATAACTCAAGTAGGGACTGACAGCATGTGGTGCCCCCCCCCCCCCCATGGGCCTTACTTCAGCCATCGCTAATGTTCGGTGCTCCTCAAGAATAAAATCCTTGATTTGCTGTCTACGGAGGCCAGTAGCATGGAGTGGAAATACGGTGAAGTGTGTCAGCGAGGGTTGGTGCGGCTTGATCCAGGTCCGTGAGGATGTAGATGGAGAAGAAGCTGCACCTGGGAGGCAGAGCGGACTGCCGGAAGCCGGGAGTGGGAGAAATACATGGGGGCTCTGGAAGAGATGTTTTGTCAAGGTCGCAGCACTGCAGGTCTCCCCAGAAGTAGGGAAACCTTCACTATGGCAGTGGAAGGGGGCTGAGTGGCCGAGTTCAGCATCATCACCCTTTATGTTGCTGGTTGATGTGTAGCTGACAGTGCAAAGTGGACAAAGCCGTAGCGATGACTCTTTAGACTATTGACATTTTAGCTTTGGTACGTAGATTTTGATGTTATTGTATCATGTTGTAGCCACAATACATGACGTGCAAATGTCATTATTCGTGCACAAAGTACAGCCTTTGAAGAATAGCATTGCCAATGGACACATGGACATCCATCCAATCGTGCGATGGGTTGAAATAAAGTTAACATATTTTTAGGAAGGAAGAAATGCGAACCACACAGGAATGATTTATCAGAAACCTTAAACAATGTCAGTTTTTTAGCTTCTTACAGTGTCCAATGGCCAATTCTTGGCCAAGCAATCAGAAGGACCTTTAAGATCTGTTTAGGAAAATGTTTGAGAAAAATATATTTTTAATATATAACCAGCTTGGGTGGCTCAGCAATACCTGTCAACTTTTCATTTGATTGTCACATTTTTCTCCCCATTTCCCGGAAAATGGAGATGGATTTTAAAAAATATTAATGATGGCCAGATAGGTCGATGTTTACTGGAGTGGTCTGGGAGTAAGGGAACTGGGCAGCAGAACAGTCACTGGTGCCCCCCCCCCCCGCAACCCCTGCTCTTCTTCTCAACCAGCTCCAAATTTTTAGTTATACACCTAGCACTGCTAGTTATACTGAATCCTCTGCATGCAGAAACTTGCTAAGGCTTCATTTGCATTCTGGCCCCTTGTGCCAGTATGTTACCATTCACATGCACTGTATAACTGCACATAACCAGGTTCCAGTTGACATGTATGATCACGTTTCACAAGCCGGGTGTAAAATGAACAGCGAGGTTCATTCAGGGTTAGCGATGTGAGTCTTTCCATCGCATGTTTAGTTGCACTATGCAATTCTCGTGTAACAAAAGACATGGAATAGGATTTCAAGGAAGCTGGGGAGGGCAGAGGGGCAGTGGAGGATGGAATTGACCTAACAAATGTGCAGCGAGCAGAGGAAGTTGGTCTGCATTCAACCATCGAGTAGTAATTTTGTCTAAAGAGTATCCGCACCGGAACATCCAAGACCGAAGTCTGAACCGGTGATTCATGCGTAAATACTTAGTTGTCTATTTAAGGGTTAGGGTTGTATGAGAACTTTGACTTTAATAGGGTGTTGAAATCACGCTCATACCATGCACAACTAATTGAGGTGTATATTTGAATTCTGGATGGATTTATTTGTGTGTGTACTTTGTAATTTTTCTTTATAGTTGTCATGTAGGACATGTCCAGTGGAACATAAAGGATTCTCATTGTGCATGCGCCCGATTGACTATTCACCAAGTCACACAGTTCTCCTCCCATTTGCTCAAATCTGGGACACTGTGAGAATCACAATGTCATTACCCCACCAGGTCACCCTCTCCAGTAGCCGTCTGGACCATTGTTGTTGGTGGAGTGTTTCTGAATGAGCTACGAACTCAGGAAGAGAGCCCTCGACACACTTGACATCCCTCTCAAAGTCGTAGTGGACTTTGCCCCGAGAGGGGAACTGACATGAAACCCAAACGAGTGAGTCTGCAATATTATCAGACATAAAGAAACAAACATCTGTTCTCTGTCACAAACCAACACACTGATGTCTAAGTTTGGTTTTTAATAAAGGCAGTTTGATTTTCACAAGAAAGACCACCCTCTGGTAATAATTCAGATTAATGGATAGTGAGAGTGAACTTAAAGTATAGTTGATTATACAAAGGGCACAGTGAATGACTGACCAGTGGTGCTTTACTCAACCCTTTGTCTCAAATACATACCCTCGTTATTCCTATCATTACAGTATATAGAAACATCAGCTCCAGTTTGCAGTTTCCAGGAAAAAGAAAAATACTTGGAGTGTGTCCACCAATGTCCCACACAGGCTTGCAGTGAAAGTGCATACTATTTAAGAATGTTATTAATTTATGAACATTCCTTTCATAATGCCTCATCTCTCCCATCTGTTGTTTTTTAATCATCTTTACATGCCCAATTGATGTCTAACAATGAAATATGTGCCGTTACACTGAAAACGTTCGCAATTTGTATGGGTAAATCCAGACATGCATACCCGATTTGCCAAATTGCCATACAAGTGGAAGTATAAATAGGTATAGTTTGTTATACAAGGTGGGTTATGTTTTCTGTCTTTCAAGTTAACGATTTCACATGGCGGGGCGGTGCGTCAGCCTACTGACCTTGGCACCTGAACAGTCCCAGGCACCTGAACGAGTTACTGGAATGCATTTTTATTTTATTTTGGTTGGTCTGACTGTGAGCCCAGGCAAGGCACCTTTGTTTATTTGGTATAGATTTCAATCAAAGTCACTTTCCTGGAGTGGGATCGGCAACATCAGTGAGACACAGAGTTCTTTGAAACCAGCAGCTTGTTGACGCGATTAAAGGAGAAGTTAGAAGGCGAGTAAACAGAACGGTGCCCAGCGGGCCTAGAAACGTCGGTGAAATTATCGAGGTTTGCCTAATTTTTTACTGCTTGTAAAAACTTGTGTGGAGACGAACATACAGAGAATACAATGTGAAAAAACACAACTTTTGCCAGAAAGGCCCAATGGTAAGTGTTTTTTTAAGCTAACCTAAAACCGGCATCTTCTCCAGCTTCCAGAAGAATAGTGATGACGTCTATCTGTGAGTGTTCCTCATGCTAAACTATCATATAGTAGCTATTTTGCCTTACTTTTGACACTTAGCCTGCCAGTGATGTAAATTGCAGTCCCACCAGATGGGGCAGTGTTGAGTATACGCATGAGATGCATGAGAGCAAGTGAGACAGGGGGGCGGAGTCCTACAGAACACATTCACCTATCCCCAGAGCTCGAAGCCGGGACCTGCCCGCGCAGCGTGATGTAGAAACAAAGGTGCTGTTTGTCTTAGCAGCAGAGTTACTTCCCACCACAGGCAGATAGGCAGTGGCAACAGCCATTTGGCTCCAGTTAGCAGCTGGTGTAGCGCTGGCCTTGGTCTCTGTGTCCGGCGTGACGAGAGGCTATCATACAGGAGCGGTCCAAGAACAACCGGAATCAGGACATCCCGGTTTCAACACCTTGAAGGGGCAGCTGAAATAGCACAAATTGCACTTGTATTTCGTGCCTCAACAGAAGGAAGGTGTAGCCGACATCTCGACGCAACGTCCTCAACTGCAATAATAACACAGGAACAAATAACATGATATTGTGAAACTTCTTTTGAGCCGCAGTCTTCGAGGTGATAAAGAGAAATTGCCATTTGCTAACGAGTAAGAGCATCTGATAACTGTTAGATGTTTATTGCTTTGTGGTTCCCAAATGTTGCCTGAAAAGGATCCAAGCCCAATTAAGTAAACAAATAAGCATTTACTGACCTCCCATCGACAATGGCTACATCTGCAGGAGATGCCATTCATTATTTATAAAGTTGGGGCATCCAGTTATTAAGAGAGACATCTGGAAGCTGCGAGGCTGATATCTGCATGCGCTGCGGATTCCAGCAGCACTTCAAAGCGGCTCTGCGTTCCGAACGGTTCCACTGTCTATGGCTGACAGATCCTGGCGAGATACCAATGAGATCCCACCTCCCACCAGAGACGCATTGTTGATTTTTATTTTTACACAGCGGAAACATGACTCTCACCGGCCAGAGGGACTCTTTAAGCAGATGCTATGCACTGATTCTGAAGGCCTTGAAGCCGGGAGACCTGTTGATGTTCACCGACTCAAGCAGCTGCGTTTGAAGCCTGGCCAGGGGGGATGGAGTGTTTCAGAGCAGGAGCTCATATTTTTACAGAGTGGGGCTTATTCTCTGCCAGTAATCCTCCCAAAACTGGAAAGTATGAGGACATGAGTTACTGTGTTTAAAGTGAGCGTGTTATACCTTCGCAGGCTTTTATATGGTGCCATTTCCAAGGAAACAGGCCAACTTAATCCTTTTACTATTAATTTACCAGCAATACTTCTTCAGGAAGCTACTCACATGCTTACAAAGCATATAGGTAAAACCAATACTTGGTGACAGAAAATATTTTGAAATTAAGCTGCATAATCAAATTTCCAACAATAATTGTTGTAAATTAATTTAAAACTAAGTACATTTAACTACAGCATTTAGAAATGTAAACGTTTAAATGTTTATTTCATGTATTTTATTTTTACTAAAGTAAAGCACTGAAAAGACCTGCTCAAAGGCGCACGATGGATGGCCAAGACTACTGAATACTGAATATTGCTGTCAGGTTTCTGCCGTTGTCACTTAATGTAGCTGGTAGCTAAGAAAGACAGATCATAGCAAACAGACTGAGGTAAATAAAAGAAAAAAGGCGAATAAGCTAAAGCAGCCATTTCCTTTAACATACACGGCTGCCCTGATCTCCGATGAATGTTAATGACGACCCATGACGTCCTCGGTGATGCTCTGTAACGTGGGCGATGAAATAAAAACCAGGAAGGGAAAAATCTGAACTTTGTTCTGTTGACAACATGTGCTTCTAAATGTAGAATAAATTCCCAGTTGTTGGAAATCAAAGACAATTTGCTAACAAACACTAACATCTTATCCTGTGTTTCTTTGCCATTTAAAGTTACATCAGCAGAATACTTTTATGAGAATGAATAAACCAGTAATTACACTGAACTTCACGCTCGTACAAGTGTTTATGTGAATTTTCTGGTTCGTGCAAACTGAATAGCTGTGTTGCTTTAATTCCTTACACGTGTAGGCCTATTGGCCACAGGAGTATTTGGGATGCGTCTTCTATATGTTTTATCACGACCCCTTTCTCGTTTATGCAATGATTAACATCAGCATCAGCCTCAGAAGAGAACAGACACATCCGTCCCCTTGAGGAAACTGACAGATGTGGGCCACCCTGGTGTGGGACAGCTGGGTGTCTGTTCCTCGAAGCCCCTGGGTATCTGTGGCCCCTCTCGTAATCACAGCTTTCCGGGGGACACAGCGGACAGGCTGCTCAGGATGAGCTATCAGGGCCAGAACCACTGCTTTGTGTCACCAGTGAAAGGATCCTCCCTCTGTTTTGCTGAGTTGAAAATCTCTCAAACAAAAAACTCCTTCGCCTTTTAATTGCAGTTCACTTTAGTGGACAGTCGTATTTCCTACTTCGGCTATTAAACAAAAACATATTTATTTAATAAAAGTATAATTTATGTAGCTACATGTTTCAGGAATGTCATATTTTTTTTGTGTTTATACGATAAATATGTAGCTCTGCATTGCCCACTTTGATGTGCCTTTTGACTTTGTCTTATTTTGTCCTGTCTAATCCCCTTAAATGTTACAAGTTACTAACTGGAGGGCGAGAGTAAGAATTGTACTGATGTACAAAAAGTCTTGGATCTTGAAACAAGCTTCGCCGGGAGACCTTGCTGAGGCTGACCAGAAGCCTAAGAGAATTGAGAACTCACTGCTAAGCCATAAACTTCTCATCTCTGATGAGAGTCATTATCATCATTGAAAAAAGCTTTTATTTCGTGTCTATAATGTGGGTGTAGATGTTTACAGCAGATCCCAGAAAGCAGTTGGGACTTCACACTGTCTAAATCTATCAAAGACCGCTGCGCGAAAAGCTTGACGTTGCTGCTAACATGCGGACATAGATATATGTCACACATTTACTCCTAAATCTCTGCTCCAACATCCATAGCCCTTTAGCAACACGAGTAGACATTTTTATTTTTAATCATGTTTAAGTTGCCTTCTGGGTGTTGAGGTCTTCTGTGATATCTTGGCTGACATTCTGCTGTTTACTTTCCAGAGCCCGTAACCTTGGCGATGTCTCTGGAGGAAAATCCGGCCAATTGCAGCAGTCATCAGCCATCCAATCAGCGGCTTTGATATTACAAGCCCAAAATGACACATTTGAAAGGCTAAAATTAAGTAATGTGCAACCAATCTGAACATATCGGCAAGCCAGCAGCCGGCCCTTACAAATTCATGACTTTTCTAAGTCCTCTGTAAGTTTGTTTTTTGACCTCTGCATGATCTCAGATCACACCTGATGTAGGTCCAGTCACTCTGCATCCAAACACCACGCTGAGAAGTCGGAGCAATGATGCTTTAAGGCAGAGAAGCCCGATCAGACCATGGATGAGTCCCCTGGTCGCTGACATCGTTTGCAATCCCTTCTGACTGTGGGCCTTCTCAAAGCATTACCTTCAAAAAAGTCATGTGACATGCCACATTCCATTATGAAGTCATGTGCAAATCGTACTGCATTATGAATACAATTAGGAAAAGTGTTGTTTAGTTTATAGTTACAAACATGTTAACAATAAATCTATTCATCGGCTCAAGTAATACTTAAAGCTCAATAAAATTTACTATTTCATTAAAGTCAATAAAAAACATGAAAACAGTAGCCTTCATATCATAACAGGGCTAGAATCAGTTAGAATGGTCTTTATTATGGGTCTAACATCAGACATGAGGTCATGTACAGTGCCAGTTTCCAGCAGACGACATCCTGTTGAAAATTAACAGACACTGTTAATGTTCTCCAGGCAGGAGCACCTGATCCGGATCTCCTGCCACAAACCGTCAGTATGAGAAAGTCCTGCTTGCAGGGAGACACACACAGGAGAGGCAGCAACTTCAAAGGCCTTAATATATAAAAGCTGAACGTAAGCAAGAGGCCAGGCTCTTAGAGATCTGGAAGATGACAGAAATCGAATGTGACAGTAAATAAACACTATCAAACTCAGGTGACCATAATGGTAAAAAAAGAAAATCAAGATTGGTAGCTCTGTTAGTAACACTTTAGTTAAAGCTGCATCTAGTATAATACATGATACATACTTTCATAATCCATTATAATGGTTGATATAAGAATTTATAAAGCATTACAGCATCTTCTATTGAAGTCATAAGGCATTATAGTGTTGATTATAATACTTAATAAGCTCGAATGAACCTCTCATTTGTAATGCACTGTAGATACATTCATAATGTATTATAATGGTTGGTATAAGAATTTATAAAACATTATACCATCTTCTGTTGACAGTCATAAGGCATTATAGTGTTGATTATAATACATCATAAGCTCAAATGAAACTCTCATCTGTAATGCGCTGTAGATACATTCATAATGCATTATAATGATTGGTATAAGAATTTATAAAGCATCACAGCATCTTCTATTGAGAGTCACAAGGCATTATAATGTTAATTATACTACCTCCTAAAGCTCTCATCTGTAACACACTACAGATACCTTCATAACGCATTATAATGCTTGGTGTAAGAATTAAGGATACTTTGTACAGCATCATGAAGGCATCGTCAGACCATTATAGACAAGACCTTCATGTAGCCTTCATAATGCATTATAAACATAGCTATAATGTATTGTGCCTTTTTATAAATATTTATAGACACATTTACAATGTTTTATGAATGCATTATAATGTGTTATGAATGTGTTCATAGATTCTAAAAAACATGGCATAGAAAGTGTTTCCCAAAACATTACTGAACCAAATCTGGTGGGGAAAATAGTGTAGGCACATCTATCAGCAGACTATTACACTACTGCAGCGTAGTATCATGCAAATCAAAAAGGTTTGAATGCTCGTCTTTCTAGCTGTTAGAAAGAGGCACTTTAAAGGAGCAGGAAGTGTGTGGCTATGTTTGGCAGGGGCCCCTGGGTGTGTAATCCCACTGTCTGGATTCCAGTAACCTCCCGCTGATAGATGGGACATTGCATCAGTTAATACCCACCCCCAGGGCTAACTAGCCATCAGATATTATTTGAATGCTTTCAGCTTTAGGGTTTGGCTGCTTTATATGCAGCAGAGAGGATATAAACTGTAATTTAAAAAAGTCTTTGTTGCTTTTTCACCAGCTGTCTGGGTCAGCATGACGCTGCAAGTTGTCATTTTTTTTAAATACATAAAAGTTAATGACATTATTGAACATTTCTGTACTGGTTTGAAAGACTGTTCAACCAAACTTTATTGTCTTAAGTTTGATATGTCGCCATTTCTATGTGCTTCTGGGTTGGAATTTATACGAAGCTGTGTTCCCCACAAGCAGGGAATCGTAAAAAAAACAAAAAACAAAATGCACTCTGGGGTGAAATTTACAAATACAAAAGAAAGTGTGTCTTTGTGTTGACCCTAGTTCTTGTCTGCTCATAGTTACATGGTACTGTAGCTCATTTAATGGCCTTATCAGATGTTCAATCCCCATGAAAGGCTTAGATACTGTCTGTTGCCCTTCAGGTGGGCAAAATGGCCTAGTTTAATGAAATTAAAGTATGTAAAGTTTCGGTGCCATTTGTGCCTGTTTTTTTTTTCCTGTTTCAAACATATCAAAACGATTTGAAGAGTTAATGCTGGATGACTGAATTTATAGGATGATTTTATTGTACCTAAATAATTTGTGTCTGGAGTAAGAAACTTCCCTCACCTGCCATCAATGTATAGATCCAGACTTTGCATTGTAGTCATTCTGCTTTATCCTTCCCATTAGCTCCCTGAGCGCTAGCAGCAGAACGTGAATAACGTGGAGTGCATAACGCCATTGACCTTCTCCTGGGTTCCTAAGGCCGACAACGACCGTGGCGTCATATGAAGGACAACATAGCGTGCTCCATGAAGATACTCATCAAGCAGATGCTACACAGCTTCTCTGCTGGTCCTGCAAGGATACATTTGATGCTGGGGAAGGCTTCCTATAAGTTCTGCTCAATTCATTTTAATTTTACACCGTTGCCCCAAGTCACTTTATCAGAGTGTGTGGCAATCTATTATTACATCATTTATACAAAAAAGCTCATGGAACATGGAAGAGCGAAATAAGAAAGGCAAAAGAATGCTAGTACTTGATACACCCATTTTGTCTATTGTTTACATGTTTGTATGAATCGCTGTTAAGGAAAACACGTCATTTTCAGTCAGCAAAAATGCATCGTGTACCTTTCTCTTACAAATTCAACTTTGTCGCATATTGTAAGTGGTAGAAATCGACTACCCTCTCAGCCATGGTGCAGAAGCATGTTATACCGAAGGGACCTGGGAAACTGGAACACGTGTGCGGTGGAGCACAAGGAATCCGTACCGACAAAGTTGGGGGAGGAGGGTGGTGGGTAGTGGAGAGGGAGCACAACACAGGGAGGGACAGCGAGATCTGTGCCCCGGGGATCAGTCATGCGTAAATAAAACTGACAAAAATGACACAAAGAGTGGGGAAAACAGATCAATAACTACTTTCTGTCCTGGAAAGCAACCGTTGTTTTTAAAATGTTTTTAAAGCACGGTTATATAAAATATAAAAATCCACGACTTTCTTCTGACACTTCCAGAAGATATCAAGAGAATTCTAATAATTCTAATTCTATTACAGCACATATTAGATCAATTAGACTATTTTTGGAATATGCAGTGATGAATACTGTATAATTAGGCTTTTAAATGGGATTTCATTATACTGTGATATGTACAAAATATAGGATGTGATAATTACTAGAATAAAACAAGAATTCAAAATCAAGAGCCCGTTATTACTATGGTGGTACAAGCAGATGGTTCATTGAGTTGCTGGTAGACCCAACTGAAAATGCATCATTGATGAACTGAGCTTCATTTAAGCTCCACGATGCCCAGTGGAAAATCCCATGGTCCTGATGTTCCTCTCAGCTTAGTGTATCTCCTTACCTTCACGCTTTGGACAAGAGACTTGATTCCATCTGTCATATCATCAATAAAACATGTAGCCTCGCTTCTCAGTCATTGTCTCTAAAAAGGTCTTAATTAGAGAAACATTTATTCATTTAAGAAATCTATATATAACAAGGAATGATAACAAAATGCAACAATTTACAGAAGAAGACCTGAGGCAAAAGAAGATTTTTGACTACCTGGGTGCGGACGGAGAAAGAGAGAGTGTAAAATACTCCCAGCGAGTTCCAGGGTGGATATGTACGAACGAACAAACCTCACCTTGCGTCACGCACAGAGGGGAAGTGGACAAGAAGGGAACAAGCTCAGAAATGCACGCAGAGCTGGGGGAAAACTGGGCAGACCCAAAAAAACGCCAGCAAAGACAGTGAGCGGTCACTGCCATGGGGCGCGGCTGGATCGCGGCCGAGCGGGAAAAGCTGTTTCTAATTCCCAGTGCCTCCATCTCCGCAGGCGGCTGGATCTGGGTTCTGAGGCCAAGGGATGTGTCAGTGGGTGGTACTTCCACCAGGGAACAAATGCCCCATTATTAGTGGAAGACTCATATTTCCCACTAAACACAGAGAAGGACAGAGGGCAGGTCATTCTGGGATGTTAACGCAACAGCCTTTCCTGTTATTCTCAGTGCTTTGTCAAGCATGTGTTAGAGGTACAGAACTTCGGGGGGAAATGTGCAGCCAGAAGGAAACAAACAATTATGTGTAAACCCCACAGTGAAAGAAGCAAATAAAGAACCCATCTTTGATACAAATGTTGACCCTGTTTGTAAGGGCAGAGGTACATACCATACAATGACTGTCATGTCAACAACATAAGCTACAAAAATGATTTTGCATGTATTTCAATGCAGATACATTTATGTTCCAGTTTAAACTGGAACAGGAAAGCAAAACAACTGCCACAATTTCCAGAATGGCTACCAAAAAAAGCTATGCAGCTTAATTCCATTTTATGTGACTTTTATATTATTTTTCCACTTTTGGAAAAAGCACAGTGCCTCCTGCTGGTCATTGTGGGCATAGCAGGTTTAGATTCCTATATTACAATCTGCTGTCACTCTTCTCTTGGGGTGGCGCTCCTGCATGCCTCGTGTGATAAGCAGAGCTTGTTGCAGGTCTGGGACCAGGGGGGTTTGGGGGATGAGAGAGGTCACCATAGAACTGCCCCTTCATTGGCTGAAGTGCAGGATGTAGCACTTAAAGAGCAGGCATCCCATTCTCACATGTAAGAATGTGCTAGAAACCCCCAGAGAGAGCATGACCTTCTGCGGAAACATTGTTTCATTTAGTTTAATATCAGGCTGTGGACTGACCGGACTCAAGAGGGATGATTTTGCTAGGAGGTCCTTCAAGATGAAGTATAGATGTTCCTTTCTTTAAAATGATTCGACTTTTCGACGGTGTGACAGTGACGTACATTCAGTCATCAAACTCGGATGCTGAGAGATGGCAGCATCCAGGCAGCCACGCTTCCAGTCTCTGTATAACAACATATTGTACTGTGCAAAAGTCCACCGTCTATATTGTGTCACGTCATATTAATATTTCACTTTTCACCTTATGATGGGCATATTTGGACGTAGCACCATCATAAGATGAGGAGCATCCGTACTCCTGCTTTGCCAAAACCGTGTTAAATTTAAGAAATGGTAACGCTACCAAAAATGAAAATGCAATGTTTTATGAAATATTGAGGCTTTATGATGGATTTACAAATGATGGATGGAGGTTTTGTTTGCAATGTATGAGACTCTCTGAAAATGATCTCGTTTACTGGCATGGGCTCTGTCTTGGTGGTTATTTTGACGAACCGTACTAGTGTCACAGCGAAGGGAATGTTAAACATGGGAACCAGGCAAATGTGATCTCATTCCTGGGGAGACCTTCCAACAGCTGGTCCCATACAAGGTCATGGGTAAACACACACACACACACACACACGCACACAAACACACACACACAACAACCACATAGATAAGCAGTTTGTGATGGATATAATGTTGTGTAACGGTCTGAATTCACAAAGCATCTGAAACAGAGTATGCATGATTGACGTACCAAACAAATCATTTCCACCATGGTACCGTGGTGATACACTTACAAAACCACCAGGTTTAAGTCAATGTGACAATGCACAAATTCTTTATTTCTGAAAACCCAAATACACATTTGAAGAAGTATTCAAACATTTTGACTTTCTTTCAAACAACATGTGCAATGACCTTCAGGGTGTTGCATTATAGAATTAATTTAACGTGACTGAAAAAAAAAAAATCATAAACTCGAATAAATTCATGGTTTCACCAGTACGACACCATCCTCTTTTCAACTCAATTCAAAAATTTTTTTAACATAAATAGTTTCATAGCTTTTCATACAATATCAAATACAGATTTTCCCACAACTACAATTTTAGTGACTATTTTAGAGAAAAGTGTCGTATAGCTTTTCATTGTTTTCTTAAATAGTGCTTGCAACAAATGTAAAAAAAAACACTTTTACTATTTACATACCTGTATAACATTTGATTGTCACTTTAGTTTTTATATATAATTTCTAATCAGTTTTAACTTTGTACTGTAGAAGATGCATTTTCATGTATGTATATATTATTATTGTCCCCATATATATAAACAAATCACAAACAATTCTTAAGACATGTTGTGCGTACTTGTCATATTTTCATCAGAATACAAATTATTGGAACTACAGCAATCAAATCACTGTTCAGCACCATGAAATTAAATCTTCACAATGTACAGAAAACATTTGAAAATGCATCTGCCCAGTTAATACTGGAGAAAGGATTTACTTCACATTGCAAATCATTGCTACAACCAGAACAGCATCAGTGATCACCTTATGGGGGCAGGCTTCTCCTCTGCACACCTAACCTTACTCAGACCTGACACCTATCTGAAATGAAGACATTCTACAGGAGTTGCGGGAAGGGTTAATACTTTACGGGAATGATATTTGGAGGAATTTTAGAGGTGATGTTTTTGCAGCACAAATTGTGAAAACAATAAAGAATAAACAGTATTTAGTCATTCCCTAACCCTGCTCTTTTTCTTCATGGAACGTTTAACACTTACCAACACCTTATGAAAGGAGGCTTTATTTGCCTTTTGTATGAGTACAAGTACATTGCAGTATGTGCTTTTTGCATACCCCACTTAACGATCCTGTTTTTTGTTTTTAAACACACACAAACAAACACAGAGACACACACACACACACACACACACACAGGGGTGAAGCTTGGGGTCTGAGTGCAAGGTCAGCTGTCCATCCAGTGCCCCTTGGTTAAGCACCTTAACTCAGAACCCAATGGAGATTTAACTATTTTGCTAAATACAGGATTCAAACCGGCACCCTTCTGATGCCAGGCACAGCAGTGAAACCCACTAAGCCACACATGCCCCCCTATGGTATATACGGCATCTGGCCCTCCCCTTCAGTGGAGAAATGAACATGCCACGCTGTAAACTCAGCCACATGCCCTTCAGTCGTGCCATTTCCTTTCTGTCAGTAACACAGACAGAGGGGGGACCTCTGAGGCAGGCCTCAAATCTTCACAAGTGCATAAATCAAAAAGGCATTTGAAAACCCACCAGCATCTGATCTGCTTTTAAAATATATTAGACTTTTGTCCTTGTTTGTACTGCAGATTCCAAGAATAGTACACTAAAACACACCATGGGATATTCACAGTAAAACAGTGCACGTACGTTTACCCCCCACCATAGGGGTAATGGTTCAACCGGAACCTTTCCATTCATATGAGAACACTACACTCCGGGGAAGGAAAAACCAACATCACAAGTGTTACGGGGTGCCACGATCAGCCATTATTGAAATCACTGGGAAAAAGATGTGAAATTGTCAAGTTTTACCAATCACAGTAGAAAAGAGAGCTCATTTTCACTAGTGTTTACTCGCTGGGCCCCACGCTTGCGCTGGGCTCACTATGCTACACGGGAATTCATAGAAGATTTCATAGCACACCAAAGAAACAAAAGACCAGCCATGTACACAATGCAGACTTTGTTTGTTTGCTTCTCCCTTTCAGACTTTCCCATTATTTGAAAGACTGAGCCTCCGAATAATCCGGGGACCATAATCCTTGTCAGTAGAGATTAACCAGATACTGCCTCAGACGTAAAAGCCGGTGGGAAGCATGTCTGGAGGACTGTGAAGGACTTCGGGGCAGGGCTGGGAGATGTCAGTGGGTCCTGCAGCTGCTGTGTCGGGCAAGAGGCTGTCTGCTGCATATGCCAGCCTGGTACTGCTGGGCAGGACTTCAGGGCAGGGCTGGGAAAAGGCAGTGGGTCCTGTAGCTTCTGTGTCGGGCAAGAGGCTGTCCGCTGCATATGCCAGCCTGGTGCTGCTGGGCAGACCTCCTTTTTCTATCTACAGAGAGACAAGAAAATGAGCTAAAGACCCATTTCCATGGTCTGCTGCACGGGAATCGTGCAGCTGCATATTTTCAGTGAAAAATAAAGTAAATGAAAACACCTTGATTTAATCAAACTATTACAATCGCACAGCTCAACAGCTCAAGTCCTTTACAACAGCTGCTGTATACATATGTCTGGTAGCTGGAAAATAGAGTAATTCATTTATACCATACTGGTCATGTGGTGGAACATTTATTCCCTTGTTGTGGTTTTCATAAATGCTCAATTAGCTCACGTTCTGTACCTGTTTTTATGTGTAATTGTATTAGTTGACCAGATAATCCATGTTGGGGAGGACATTTTGAGCTACTTCAGGTTTTACAATCAACTTTAAAACTGAAAGGCTCCTGTGTTTGGCTAAATAGCTCCGTTCTTCTTGTACTTTGACTGTTTTGCTTCCTTGGTTGAGAGACTCATCCAGCTGGGTCACATTACCATTAGTGACACATGCATGATAACAGGAGACTGACCAATCAGCACACAGCAAGAACTCAGTGAAGAATGAAATCCAGGTCCTATTAACTGAAATGGTAGTTTAAAACATAAACCATGCTGGCCAGAGGTACAAGGCAAACGAGGTAGGGTGACGGTATGCTCACATGACAACGCAGGGCAGTGACTGTCCCCCGGCTAACTGAACAGGGTCCTCGCTGTCACCTCTTTGGTTCAAAATTTTTATCTATCTTGCGTGGCTAATAAATAAGTATCAGATATTATTTTAAGAAAAACTTCCAATAAGAACCATAGAAAATGGACTGCAAGCACTCAAAGGTACAGTGCAGGCAGCTGTCAACTTATGAAATCCAGACACAGGCAAACAATATCGCGATATTCAGAAACACAAGGGTGACGTGCCCGTAAGTACATTTGCACATCCTCTTCTTATTTGAGACATGTTCACCTATTCCATATACAGTATAAGTGTGTATTGCTAGTATATTTCTACTTTTTTTTTGCATCAAAGTGTCTTGAATGGGAAGATGAATCTGACTTGCGTAAAAGCTGACTTATGTAATGGTTTGCGGAACGGATTACTTACATCAGTCGCAAACTGCTTGTAATGCTTGTAACGAACCAATTAGCGCTTTCAGCACATTTATTAGGTGACCTTGTAAGCCACTCCACTTTCTTTAGTGCAGGAAGGTGACGAGGGCACGGCCCGTGGGGTGTTGGTGGGGGGTGCCCCTAATTGTAAAGCTGCTCAGTGTATGTAAAAGGATAAGTGAGGCATCGACCCATTGTGCATCCAAATGCACCAGTCTGCCCAGTGCGGCAGCCTTGGCGCCTGGTTCGTTTCCATCACAGCCCAGTGAGTCGCTATCCGCAGTGGCAGCCTCGGACCGACCCGCTCAGCGAGACTCGATACTTGGCCTGGTTCCGTCACCTGTGCTGCTCTCGCTCTCCCTCTGCTTTGCCGATTCTGTGGCTTCCACTTCGCAAAATGAATAATGACAGTGTGACAAACGGACAGGAACAAAAACAAAAAGAGAGACGTGCTGTCCTTCCCCGGCCGGTCCGGCAGCACTGATCTGTGTTTCGGTCCGGTACACGAAGGCTGGTTGTGTTGTTAGACTTTATCAACCACACAAGCACATTGTGTATAAGAACCAGGCTGTATGTGACTATTGTCTTGCCTTAATTATGTATGTATATGCTGCAGGTATTAGAGACACTGAGAAATGGACATAGATCACCTGATTCTGATTGTCCTGATCCTTCACCTTCTTAACCCCCCGGGTAGGAATTCTGTCCATGTTTTCTGGGACTATAGAGGATTAGATCCAACCCTGAAGCTGTATAGATTTCCGCTTTTGCACAGATGACCACTGACCATTGTCATGAAATTATTTATTTATTGATTATATTTACATTTTGACAGGTAACTTTTACTTTATTATGATGATGTAATAAAGGTACAGATTATTCTGATAAGTAAACTGAAACTTCCCTCAGAAGTTAAGTAGGTATTTTAGAAACACTATTCTCTCATACAGCATTGAAAAGGTCAGTACCAGGAGCCCTCAGATCCAGGCGTTTGGTAGTTTGGTCAGGTTCTGGTAGATTTCATACTAATTTTTATATTAATTAGCTTTGATTGAGTTCATCATAATAGTGACAGTTCAGGAAATGGAGAGAGATTCATGTAATGCAGCCAGAGTTCTGGAGCAATCTTATTCCCAGGATATTCAGCACCTGAAATCGACAAAGTTCTGTCATGTGTCATGGGCAGCGCTGGGTGTGAGGTAGCAGGAGGCCTGTCCACTACAGAGCAAACGCACTCACATGCACAACCAAACTATGAACAAGTTACAGATGTCAATTCACCCAGCCGCCTGTTTCTGGGCTACAGAAAGAAGCCACCCAGCACGGGGGGGCACACAAGCTCCGGGCGCGGCATTCAGACCCCCAGCCATAGAGGTATAAGCTAACAGTGCTACCCAGAGAGCCACCGTACCACCGGCCCTCATACAGCAAGCTGATTTTCCACATGAGCCTGTTCATGAAACACGTGTTAAGATAGATTAGTTACACTTATGCTTTTATAGTGTAATGAGTGGACTTCATTACTAAGATCTGACTGAACTACACTGAAACATTACTTAAAAAAGACAAAGGGCCATATTAAGTACTGTGCATGACCATAACAAGACTGTTATTTGTAAACAAGGAAATGATTCCCATATCGCAGTGCATGCTGAAGATGGTAATGACTCCCATATGATGGAGTGACTTCAGAGAGACCCTGTGGCTAAACTGCAGAAATTCGCAGGCTTGTGAAGGATAAACATGGTAAATGCAAGATACTGTGCAGCACAGGTGCGGCTAGAGTCAGCTGGGGGGTCTGAAGTCATACAGTAGCTACATCCTGTTAGCATTAACAGTAGCACCCAATAGCAAAGCCATGTAGCATTGTGCTAAGCTAAAGGAGAACAGTTAAGGGTATCGCAACATTATTACTCTAATCATTTGTAGTCCATTATGCATTTGTTACTACTTACTGGGTTTTTAAATACCGGTGGGAAAGGAAGGATCCAGTTTTGTTTACAAACAAAGCTAATGATTGCAGTTGCATGCGATGAGTGTAATATTGTAGTTGACAGGGCTGGCAATAATTAATTCATAAATATTCCAGCAACCCGCCAGCTTGCTCCTGTCTACGCATCAATTTACGGCAGAGCAGCATGTGCCGGACTCAGGGCAATCTGACCCAGCGTGGCCTATTGATCTATTGCAGTCCTGCGGCACCTGAGATCAGACCCTGAGGTCAAGAAACCCAAAGCCACGCTAAAATGCCTGGAGAACCGCTTCCTGGTGGCATCAGCAGTGGTTAGATGATTCTTTCTTTCATTTTCCCCATTATTACGTGATTCTAAGAGACAATGACACGGTAAGGCAAGATGGTCACCGAATATTAACTTCAACAGAAATTGGGTAAGTGATCCTCGCTGGTACAGATTAACCTTTTATCGGAGGGGTACAAAATCTGTTAGAAAGAGACCATATTGAGTAACACAAGTGGTTTAATTTTACAGGGTTCTTCTGTCTAGTCTAGCGCTGGTAAACACGCATGGGATAACACGGACGTGTGTTTTTCCTGTTTGCTCTTGTCGACTTTTAGGAGAGCCTTCAGACACAAAAGCGGAGGAAGGCTCGCAGACGCACACATCTGTGTTGCGACAAGCATTAACATGAATGTCGCAGCAAGCCAGCTCGTAAAGGTCAAACACACACCCACTAAAACGCTGTAATCCCGTTTTTCATTTACCTCACTTGCCTCTGGTGAACCGGCGCTGATGAAAAAGCTGTGTGACTCCAGAGAGGGAAACGTCTCGGCTCGGGCCACAACCGGCGAGGATTTCTGGGCCGTGTACTGCGAGAAGCCGGTGGACGTGAGCCCGACTTGACCTGTGGTTGAACACGTGGCAGACTCGGCTGTGTCCATCTCTCCATGGTACTGCTGGTTCAGTGACGGGTCGGGCGTCATGTTGCAATCCACGCTGGAAAGCCCAGGTGTGCTGGAGTGAGAGGCCAGGCAAGGTGCCACCTGCCTGTTGTGATAATACAGGTCAGTTGACCTTAGTTCTATCTGGCTGTGGAGAGAACCTGGGCCGCTGTAGCTGTAAGTTGGCCAGGGGCCCTGATCTGCAGTCTGCTGCCCGAAAACATTGCAGATCCCATTCATGGATGCTCCCCCACTGTCAAAACTCTGTTTGCACTGGAACTGAGAGTGGAGCTGGGTAGGGATTTGGCTCTGAGGCCATTGGAGCGAGTGGTGTTTATGCGGCTGGCTTGAGTGTGTTTGCAGGGCCTCAGTGTGGATCAATTTCCCCCGCGGATGGTCATTCCCTCCCATTTGGTACTGCTGGGTGGCCCAGCTGCCATCGATGAGCAATTGCTCCCAGCACACAGGCTTCTTCTCAGCAGGAAAAGGCTTGGTGATAATGTGCTGGGCGGGTAAGGCTGATACCAGCGGCCCAAACTGCATGCGCCGCGTATCCACACTTCTCAGGACCGACTGAGTGTTTAGGTGCTGCTGCATCTGCTGTGAAATATGAATAATCGGTGCCTGCTCCTGTGGTCTGTTGGACGGATACCCCACAGTCTGGTGAGAAGGGGTGGGACCATCTGCTGGAGTGTGCCCAAGGATGGGTATTCCCTGGGAGATGGCTACCTGGTCATCCTTACTGGGACCTCCCTCTCCTATCTTGCCCTCCAGGGAGTTATGGACGTAAGAGAGGATCTCATCATTGGTCAGCAGGTCATTGAGAGGTGGGATATACTCTGGTTCCATGTCCACATGGATCATCCGCTCATCTAATAGCAGAAGCTCGAGCTCCTCAGCATTCAGGCCCAGGTTCTCCAAAGCGCTGAACAGCTCGGCGTTGGAGCAATCGTCGGTGCCCTCCAGAGTCAGGGAGTCCAGTGTGGACAAGAGCGGTTCGACATTTGATGGTTCAAGCCCAGGCCGCGTGGTGTCATTAGGTGAGGCCCTCCAGGTGCTGCTGGCTTCAGCATCAGAAGGTCCCGCGGCCCCAAAACCCAGCTCATTGAGAAGGCTGTTGTGGAAGGTCAGCTTGGGCTGTGAGGCAGGCTGGCACACGTAGACAGACTCGTCCTGTCTCATCATAGCTCCCAGGAGGGAGCTGGGATCCAAGCTCTCTTGGGAACTCCCATCCAGTCGGCCCTTGTTGGCCTTGTCACTGCGGCTCCTGCCCGGGAAGGCATGGGTGAATCCCGGGATAGGGCAGCTGGTCTCATACAGCAAGGCCTCGCCCGTGGTGAAGGTGAAGGGCAGATGCATGGAGCGCTTCCGCAGATGCTCCCCGCCTTCCTCCTCCCTAGGGGAGCAGCACATGACACTGGTTAGCGTGTTCCAGTGCACATGCATGAACGTGCAGGGTGTGTATGACAATGGGCAGAAATAAGTAACTAATTAACTATTTTTAGTTAATTTAAGGAAAGTATTTGCTAAAGAACACTGACATGACTCAAAGGTTGGTGTAGCTTAGTTCTTTTATCAAAACCCATGGGGTTGGGATTATTATAATTTTGTTTAACCCATTTTTGAGGATCTGCTCCAATGACTTCCATGGAGCTGAACCAATGTGTGACTGACGCAGAGTAATCTGAATTACTGCCTTTCAAAGCCACGTTACGCTCTGGTACAGATAGGTGCACTTACACAAGAGGCCTCTGGGTGGCGATGATGTAGTCAGGTTTGCCATTCTTGTACACCAACCTCGCGTTGGCCTGAACCCACTTCCAGCGGTTGTCCTTGGTGAGCAGTCGGAACACGGTCAGCCCGCTCTCGCCCGTCTTGATCACTGTGAGCGATTTAAGCAAATTACTCCCTGGCATCGCTACAAAGGGAACATAGCTATTGCGTACATTCGCCCACACACTCGACTCGCTAATGTTCCCCCCGACCGCCATCTTCAAAAGGCCAACTGTGTCCTTGGTTGGGCCCCCTGGCTCAAAAGAGCACCAGCCAGCTGCCCAGCTTATCCGGAATGGGCTCATTATTTGGGCTCGGTGCAGGTGTGAGGCACCAGGACCCCGTCATTTCCACAGGTGACGCTGCCAGTAATGGACTTTGCAGGTGGTTTATAGACACAGCCGAGCCTGCAGGGGGCGCTTCATACTAACCAAGAGACCCCGGCGGAGACGCTGAGAGTGGGAGTAATTGCCATGAGCCCCTGGCCGTGCCTCCGTTGAGCCTGGGAAAGGGCGGGGTTTCGTGCTGCCGTTGAGTTCAGCAGCTTACATGCAAGAACCTCACGCCACATCAGAGACAAACAGGTACTTTCCCAGTGAAAGACATGCCCTCTATCTGCAGGACAGACAGACCTTCAGGCTTAGTGTATAGATCTCACGCCCCCTTAGATACGGAGGTAGATGCAGATGTCCGGCGTCGTCAGCACACTCGAAGACTTTAAGTGGGGCTTTCTGGCTGCAGTCATTTTGCCTCTTGTCACTGCTTGTCACTGAGGACTCCGCTTTCCTCCAAACGGCGAGTGGAGGCCCAGACCAGCCATGACGTACTTCAGTTCACTGCCCAGCGTGGATGTCGGGGCCCCGTTTTGCCAATGGGACTCCAGAAACCCGAAGACTGCCTCACTTTGGCCTTTCAGATAAGTCATTTAGTGAGTTTATCATTCTCATCCCTTGACAAGAAACATGGAAGATCGATCCAGTGGAATTGAGAAAATAACATAAAATCTCCTTCTCTTTCGCAAATAGCCATATCTTCCCATATTTATGTTATTCTCTTTATTCAGGTCACCCAGTATCTTCCTATTCTAAATTTCTGTTCCCTAATTTGCTGTCATCTGCCATTAGCCCTTTTAGGGTCATTATTACACTACCCCGACTGGCTGACCCACTTCCTGTGCTGGGCTTCCTGCTGACACAGGAATCCAATGCTGTTGGATTATGGAAGATCCATGTAGCTGTCTGACTGCCTATCGATGCCAACATTCCCAGAGTAACTGTAACTAGTGGTTCACTCAGCAAGCAGGAAGCCACTTGATTTCCGTTTGTGTTCCTGGACGCATTACCATCGGCCCCTTTGTGACGTGGCTGTCTCCCAACAGTGCACAGACCAGTTAAACGCAAAGACTTCTGGGGGTACGAGCAGGTCTGGACTGGCCATCTTGCAGACCAGGCATTTTCCCAGTGGCCTGGTAAAATTCATCATGCCCCCCCCTAATGCTAGGCAAAATTTACCGTAGGGGTCTCCAAAGTCCAGGGTTGAAATTTAATCCCAGTCCTGCCCTAGTTTTACCTCCTAATTGAGACATTGCTGTCCCTCTCTCTCTTTAAAGGATTTTGCAGATGGCAACACAGAACAAAGTATCAATCTGTTTAACCTCAATTATTTAACGGCTCTAACTGCCATCTTATAAGTTAATTATCACTCATGGTCACTCATTCTTGAAGAGGCAGGCCCATAACAGAAGAACATCTCACTTCGGACGTGATTCTCGGCGCAGTGCAGCATGTCAGCCGCATGGATGAACTGATATCCTGAACCTCGAACCCGGAGCTCTGCCTCAGTGTAGCCCAGGACAACCTTGCCCCTGTGACACAGAACGGAGGCCATTATATATAAAAAAATAAAAGCAGAAATATAAAAAATAATAATAGAAACACACAATAATACTAAGAAAATGAACAATAGTTATAATAGATGATTTTGATTACTTGGCATCACAGGCCATGGGGGTGAAATCCAACTTGTGCTTGGTTCTGAAGATCATGTTCTTGGTTCTGATCTCCAGAATGGAGAGTGGCTGCAGGGGCGTTGCTATGGCGAATAGGGCCAGCTGAGGGGGCACGTGGTATGTGCCTTCTGATGCCTGGTTCTGCCCAAGGAGGAACTTCAGCCTACCCTGCAGATTCAGGGCCTGGGGATGGAGAGCAAGACGACAGCCATGCTTCCTGTTAGCGGAAGGTGTAGAGAAGGGTTCCCCAGTTCCCCAGAACACTTTGCATATTTCCTTCCTCAAACACACCTACTAAACCTGGTAAGTAGCTAAATAAAATGTGTTTGAGCATGGAAATATACCAACTGTGCTGAATTCTGGCCTCCAGGACTGGAGTTGGGTAACCCTGGTGTAGTGTTTCATCTCTACGAATCACAGTACATCGGCATCGCTTCCCAGCCAACAAAATAAATACTAGAAGAAGAGAAAAATGTGTCAATCAATCAACTGATTAATTAAGAACTTAGAACCTAGACTTTCATGACCATGTGACACCTTACTTTACTTGACACCGACAATTCATCATTTAGAAGTATTAAATCCTTTCTACAATATATTTATCAGATAACAGGGGAGTGTTCCACAAACCAAGATTTTGTGGTTAGCTGGAAAATTTAAGTCATGATCATCTAGTGAGGTAGGAGGTAGGCAAGGAAAATTGCAGTTGAACAGTCTTGACTTCTGGCTTAAATTATCCAGCTAACTACAAAATCTTGTTCTGTGGAAACACCCCCCCCCCCCATTCCCCAGCCCTGAGATTTACTGGTGACTGTTCTGACGTCAGTCCTGGTGCAGCCAGGTCGAAAAACACATTCCTCTGTCAGAGAGGGGAAAAGAAGGATCATCCCCTGGTACCTTCAGGCTATAGCAGGGAAACAGACTTAACTCCAGTGCACAACAACGGTTCTGTTCTGCAGCAAACGCGGCATTAATATGCACCCCTCAGTGTGTAGCAGGTGCTGGGCGGTGAGCACCACCCTAGGCAGAGGTTCTGATGTGCAGCCCTTTTTGATCTTCTAAGTCCTGACGCTAAAGTGGGCCAGCTCTGCTTCAGCCGTGATTAAGCCTGAGACTGTGAAGTCTAAAATAGGTGAGCACAGATCCAGCGATTCCATTATAACACAACTGCAGTTTCCATATGGGCTGCGTCCCAATATAACACTAATTTTAGGAATCTTTCAGTCAAGCTGTTACTGTAAATCACCTGTTCATGTGCGATTTGTGTGACGTGTCTCGTGTAGCTGCTTTCCACAGACAGACACCCCCCCCCCCCCCACACACACACACACACACACACACACAAATACGGACACACGGCTGACAAACCCAGAGAGTACGGAGCAGCCGATTCAGAACCAGCTTGATGATAGCGCTTGGTAGCTGCGTACTATGCTAATGGTGTTTGTGTCTTTTAAACATTTCAGGGAAATGTACTCAGAGCTGTTACCTGGCTCCCTTTTTGTTTGTGATGGTTTTACCAGTCGTCCTGAAAGCGGACACCACAAATCCTCCATTATGAGGTCCCCCGCCTCGCCGCCTCTCTGGAAGTGCCAGGCCCTCTAATTGTGAGCGTTAGCTTTTTTGACAGGCACGGCGGACTAAGCCAGGAATGCGGTCAAGAATCGTCTCTGCGAGGCAGCGCGTATCCGGTTTCCCCCGGCGTCCGAATCTGGGCTGAGCTCTGCACGGGAACCCGAGGAGCAGGAAAACAAAAAACCAAAACCGAGATGAAACGGAGAGCCCGCGGTTTCTTGATGAATCTGAAATGCGCTCGCGAGCAGCCGCAGAAAGCAGCCCGGCCAGAATGGGCACCGACACGAGGGCGCAGGGGAAAAACAGAACGGCGGAGATTTGTCAGCGTACGAGAGATGAAACGTTAAAGTGGCGCGATGCACCATCTTGCTCTCATTCGGCATAACTTATGGAAGACATGCGCCATGAAGAGAGCCGGTCCAGGGAATACTTTACCAACTCGGTAACTGTCATTCACAATTTTCAAATCCCCTTCATCCAAAACACACCCGACAACAAAGGATTCATTTTATTTTGCTAACGGGGGTTTGATGCCATGCCTTAAACCCGTGCCCTCAAACTGATTCGATTAACGTAATGACCCCGCGTTTTACGACCGCTCTGTGATGTCGGGCCTCTCCGACTTCTCGTCTGGGAGCTCAGGCCCTGTAAGTAGAGTTTCAGCAGCATGGAAAACGTTAAAGCACTACTGTGTGCATCAATACCAGATACATTATCCAGTATGATAAGATGGGAATGGTCAGCATCATCCCCCTTCTCACGTGGGTCCGAGTGTCTTGGACACATGACCTACTCCCTTTACTCCTTCTTAAGAGGTTTTGATGCTGTGGTGGACATAATAAGAATGGAATGGGTATAGTAATGGAAAAACTAAGCTAAAGGGCTGATCTTATGGCCATTGCAAAAAGCCTCCTCAGATGCTGGGGTTTCCTCAAGCTTTCCCTTAGCAACATACGGTGTCCAATCAAGGTTACCCTGTTTAGCCAATGAGTCACACAGCCACCCCCATCCTCGCTACACCCTTCCTACATGCATTTTGGGTGAAAGGGAATCTCACAGCGCACCCTGTTGGAAGGGATGCCTATCGGCCCCCCCACATTCTCCGTAAAGTGTGCCTGGTTACTTGCCCCCCTTCGTGCTGCCAACCACGCTGAAACACTTCACTGCATGTGCGGCACGCTGAAAAACTCATTAATGGTTCAAAAAGAAACAAAGATATTTATAAGAAAGATTTTTAGAAAATATTTACTCCTTTCCATTTTGTCTACTAAATGTTGCTGTAAATAACAGCAAAAAGGCAAAAGAAAGCCAAACTTTGACCGTTCCTGGCGTCTTTTAAAGCGGTGCGATTAAATGTTTATGAGTTTTATAAGTTTACTTCAGTCATTTTCTTATTAGGTCCAAAGCAAGTGTTGACTTGGCTAATCTATAAATACGGCACTAAGCTGGTCCTTCTGTGTCACACGGCACTCCGCACAATCCAAACTATGCCCTGCCACGCCCGCTGACAGCCTTTGATGTCGATCCGTTAAAAAAACTGCAACTCGGATGGCCTGGAGGCCTCCAGGCTGCTATAGGAAGCCCGTCCCGACAAGCTCGCTGGCTTTTTTTGCTTTTGCAGTTCTGTACCACGGGCCTTGCGATGATCAATAAATTTGAGGAAGACGTGGGTCTGGCTATGGAAATGAGAGCAGCTCCGGGCGCACTGCCATCGCCTCCAGTTAGCTCGTGCAGGGGTCGCCATGGGAAGACAGGGGACAGCTCTGTCCTGCTGTACTAAGGAGGTTCTCACACCCCCGTGCCAGGATTACCCGTCCTTTCCCCATGACCCCGCTGCCCCTTTAATGCGGATTACCTGTGTCTGATCTCTTGGGGATCTGCTGCGGCACCACATCTCATTAGCGGCAATAAGGGGGTGGGGTCACCTGTGTGGAGGGGGTGGGCAGTGGTAGGTGGGGTCTAGCCAGGTTTCTTGCTCTACACAGGGTGAAGCCTTGCTCTACACAGGGTGGTCATGGTAGTCCTGCAGCTCTAAGGGGTGCAGCAGCAGAGTTTACCTCCACTCAAACCATGTATTTCCATGGGCCCCTGAGTTTTGGGGGCCCCCTGTTGGGCACAAACAGTCACTACACTAAATATTAAGTAAATGCATTACTTATTAAAGAGATGCTGAAGCAGGATGTTCTGCTAATCATCTAACTAGCTATGATCTTCTGAATCTACACACTGGCTATTTAGTTTTTTAAACATCACTAAACAACACACCTGCCCCTTATCAGAGGGCTCTTTTCCAATCACAAAGGTCCTGTGTATTGTGGTGGCATGCCCACAGACCGGTGTGTGGCCCTCATGCAAACCGGTGGCAAAAAATACAAGACTACATCTTAAAAGGACCCAAAAGTTAACAGAGCAAATTTGAGAAAAAGATACACACCGCATATAGGTATTACAGCAAAAATACTACACAAAAATGTGATATGAAATCTGAGATTAACTAAGGAGCTGGTTAAATGTAAATTTCTATAAAAGTAGTAAATCATCACTGAAATTATGCCCTACTAGCATAATTTCGCACATGAAACTAGGGCTCATTATTTGGTTAGATTAGGAGTATTGCACATACAAATATGGAGCAGGTAAGGTTTTGGCTGGTTAGTGTTAATAACTAAGGGCTTTTCTCTCCATCGTGGCCTTAAATTACCTCAGTTCTGGGCCAGGGTTTGGAGACTAATGAGGAGGCACGTACCAGGAAGCCAGAGGAGTTGTCGAGAAGACAGCGGAAGCGACACACAAAGCTTCTCTCTAGGAAGGAGGAGTTTTCCGGGGGTAGCTGGTCCGGGGTGTAGGTGCAGATGGGGGAACAGGTGACTGGGTCTTCATCTGAGGAAGAGGATATAAAATGGCCTCTAGGGTGTCTTTTTTTCCTCAATCCCTTTTATTTCATTTTAGCACCATCAGCCCCTCAACACCCACCCTGTAGACAACTAGGTACATTTTATTCCTTTAGCAGATGCTTTTATCCATTACACATTTCCATTGTACATTTTTAAAGAAAGCTGGGTCAGACAGTTCCTGGGCCAGTTGAGTTAAGGGCCTTGCTCAGAGGCCCAATAGTGAAATCACTCTGCCAACCCTGGGATTCAAACCAGCAACCTTCTGATCACAGCCTCCTATCCCGCTGAGCTACATGGCGCTCTCTAGTCAGCTGATCATGGAAATTGTGCTGAACCTGGACAATGAATATGTCCCCAAATGGAATAAGCAGCTGGCGAGACCCTCCCCTGTTTGAGATCTGGGCTTCCCCCAGTTAGGGGTCTGGGTCCGCTGGCTGCCTTGGTGCCCTGCTGTGCCACTGTCTGGCCCCATTGTGTGTGAGCGGCATAATGTGTGACCATCATCGGCTGTGACAGGCATCGCGTGTGACCACCATGGCCTGTGACCACCATGGCCTGTGACCACCATCGCCTGTGACCACCATCGCCTGTGACCGTCATTGCGCGTAAACGCCATCGTGTGTGCCTGCCATCGGCGCCCCCTTTCTATTAATTAAAGCAGACATCTGTCCACACGATGCCCCCCGCGCCCAGCTGGGGAGCTTCTTGTAAAGGTCACACATTTCCATTCGTTTTAGTTGGCCGCCACGTTAGTGACTTGGCACAATGGTGCTGAGGCCGACAAAGTGTGCGGCAGATCCATGGTCACCAGTTGGTTGTCTCCATTCCACGTTTGGATCGGAACGCAATAGATCGATTCCCCCTGCTCAGCCTTATTTTGGATGCAGTAGACTTTGCCCTTGTGTTGCTGATGGAATTTGGCCCTCGGGGAAAAATAGTTGTGGATCCCTACACTAGATCAACTAGATTCTCCTACACAGAACACAGCTCAGTGTTACACCAGATCAGGGCCATGAAAAGTCTTATTCCATTGCAACGGCAACCTGATCCTTATGAGAACATAAGAACATAAGACATTTACAAACGAGAGGAGGCCATTCGGCCCATCAAGCTTGTTTGGGGAGAACTTAACTAATAGCTCAGAGTTGTTAAAATCTTATCTAGCTCTGATTTAAAGGAACCCAGGGTTTTAACTTGCACTACACTAACAGAAAGACTATTCCATACTCTAACTACATGCTATGTAAAGAAGTGCTTTCTCAAATTCATTTTAAAATGTTCTCCCGCTAATTTCCACTTATGGCCATGAGTTCTAGAATTTAAACTAATACTGAAATAGCCATTTGGCTGAACAGCATCCAGACCTGTTTGAATCTTATATACCTGGATCATGTCCCCCATTAGTCTCCTTTGCTCGAGGCTGAACAGATTCAGCTTAGCTAACCACTCCTCATAAGACATTCCTCTAAGACCAGGAATCATTCTCGCAGCCCTACGTTGCACCCTTTTCAAGGCAGCAATGTCCTTCTTAAGGTATGGTGACCAAACCTGCACACAATATTCTAAGTGGGGTCTTACCAAGGAATTATAGAATCGTAGCATCACCTCCCATGACTTAAACTTCACACACCTAGAGATGTAACCCAACATCCTATTGGCCTTTTTTATTATTTCCCCACTCTGGCGAGAGTGGAACATGGAAGCATCAACATACACATTGAGATCTTTCTCATAATCAGCTACCTTTATTTCAGTAGAACCCAAAAAATATCTGTACTTTATATTTCTGCTCCCTGCATGGATTAGCTTACATTTATCTACATTAAATTTCATCTGCCAGGTATTAAATCAAGATCCCATTGTAGTCTCTGTGCTGCAGGATCAGTATCTGCTACACCACCCACCTTGGTGTCATCTGCAAATTTAACCAGTTTACTGTATGTATTGGTGTAAATATCATTACTGTAAATTAGGAACAGTAGTGGTCCTAAAATTGAACCCTGCAGTACCCCACCATGGACGCAGTCCCACTGCGACATTGTGCCTCTAATAACTACTTGCTGCTTCCTGTCTGTTAACTAGTTTTATGAACACAATACTGTTATGTGATGTGAATTCTGTCAACTGGAAATGATCAATGAGGAGGATGAGGGTTAAGACTTGAATGGGAAATGACAGTGTTTACCGTGTTAAAAAAGCCCACATGCAGTGGCTTGTACCTTCTTCAGGGTACAAAGAGTGCCTTGGTTTGGAAAATTTTCCTCTTTTGTTTCATGTATGCTGAAGCAGAATGTTCTGCCAACCAACCAGCGAGCTACGACCTTCTGACTCTACTCCTTGACTATTTATTTCGCTACGGTGACTTTTTGAGAGGAGTCCCTGCATTTGTTGCACCTTCTGGGGATTGGGAGGGGTGGTAGTCTGGTAGGGGTGGTAGTCTGGTAGGGGTGGCGGATCTCACCCGACTGGTCCTGCTGGGCCACTGACGGAGGATTCAAAGCCCAGTGCAGGTTTCTCCTGAACTCCGGCTGATCCTCAGTGTGGATGAGCCCAAACACACTCTGGTGCATGATGTCCGTCTGAGACAAGAGGGAGAGGCGGCAGGCAGATCGGTCATTTCAGGGAGGCTACATCACCCCCCCCCCCACTAACGCTCAGATCAGAGCAAGTCACAGATAACACACTACTGCCATTATTTTTCATTATTATTTATCGTAACAATTTGTGACAATGTGCTAAATTATAGGAATCTGTAATTATCAGCTCTTTTAACTAATGGCTGCATGTTTTAATGTTACTTCAGGATGAATTCAGAGACAAAAAAAATACTGCTGCCCATAAATATTTAGTACCATATACTGGTTTGTGATGTTATTAGGAATTACTGTACTGTTACACCTTTATGTAGCATTTGCTATACCAGATCCTTTGCTTGGGATGCTGTCGACTTCACCGAGAAAAACATAAAATATAACAGCCTCATTAACCATTAGCCTCTAGCTTCTCTGAAATCGCTAAACATGAAACCGTTGATCGAGCTATTTGCGAGGCTTCATCATTGCTAAATCCTGGGTAGGATCCTGGCTTCCAGCTTCCACTCCCCCCAGAGATACAGCAGAAAATGGGTGAGAGCGCTAATCGTCTGACTTAGTTTCCCCTCCCACTGACATCATTTCAGTATCAAAAACATGTGCATCAACATAAACGTTCTAATTCATCACAGCGTCAACATTTGGCGCACTGGGAGCCTAGCGAGTTTGAGTCGGTAAATATTATTTCAGAAGATCACGGCTGTCACTATACATAAATCGTCGTTTAACCAAAAGATTGGGCTGATGGGGATTTTCCCCTTCTACACCAATTACACAAATTTATTACAGCACTTTGGGCTGCATTTTCCAAATCCAGAGTGAGCTGCGAGGTGATAAAGGCGTGTTCCCGCGTTCACACGTCTGCATGCATGTAGATAACCAACGCAGACTGGAGGAAATGTGCAGACCTAAGTGTGCGAGGCTCACTCATTATACTCCAGAACATAGTGCCAAACCTAGACTATTCTAATGAAACATTCATCTGTATAAATAGGTTCAAATTTACTGTATAAATGGGAAAAACAACACAATGTTTTGAATTAAAACCTAAAGTCAAAGACAATTATAATGATGCGTGTCAAGTCATTATATGTATAAAACACATAAGTGTTTACCATAAAATTTATAACAGCAAATCCAGTAATAACATTCATTACACATATAATCCAACAATAAAATCCAATCTAATGATGACATGTAACACTAACATTTAGAATGCAAAAGCCAATAAATAAAAATAAATAATTTATCTGGATTAAAAACGGGGCGGCATGGTGGTGCAGTAGTTAGCACTGTTGCCTCACACCTCGGGGACCCGAGTTCGAGTCTCCGCCTGGATCACATGTGTGTGGAGTTTGCATGTTCTCCCCATGTCGTCGTGGGGTTTCCTCCGAGTACTCTGGTTTCCCCCCACAGTCCAAAAACATGCTGAGGCTAATTGGACTTGCTAATTGGAATGCATGTGTGTGTGAATGGTGTGTGTGAGTGTGCCCTGCAATGGGCTGGCCCCCCATCCTGGGTTGTTCCCTGCCTCATGCCCATTGCTTCCGGGATAGGCTCCAGACCCCCCGCGACCCAGTAGGATAAGCGGTTTGGAAAATGGATGGATGGATTAAAAACCAGGATTGATGGAGCTGATGTATTCAGAAATGGAAGACTGTTGCAAAGGCACGGTCACCATTAGATTTTAACCGAAACCGTGGGACTGACAGAGGAAAACTGGTAAGAAGTGGACCTATATTAAGCAAGAGGGACATTTGGTAATAAAGATCAGTCACTATTATTAACATCTGTAAGTGAATTATAAAACAACTGTATTATAAACCCATGGTGCAGTTCAAAATATATTTAATTAACCTGAGTCTGGAACCTCTTAGTCGGCATGTTCTGTTCAAGTGCTGCTGTAATGGCAAACTACCATATTATTTTCTACAGTGTTTGCATTTCCCCAAGATCGCAGTTTCATACAAAGCGATTGAATGATTGACTTCACCAGGTGATGGCAACAAGAAACAGGTGTGTAGACATGTAATGCAAAAGGCAAACGATACTAAACTAGGTCCTTATTTTTACCAAGCACAGAAGAAGGCTATATATTTGTAAACAAAGGGAGGAATAAATAATCGTATAGCGAATATCGACACACGGAAGTTGTTACACTGGCTGCGAACAGAAAGATATTTCTGCATATAATACGGCTGAAATGAACTGATCAGCTCGATGTTGCAGTTGAAAAGCTTACCAACAAATGACCTGAGGCAGCAGACCATATATGGGCTGGTGCTGGGGCAGGGGGGCAGGATGAGGGCCAAAATGCGTGAGGCAGCCAGCGATTACCCCACAGTTTGCTGAGCGTGGGAGTGGCGGCCATTACCTGATGGAATCCCAGGTAATCCTGGATGGTGTGAGAGGTGTAGAATATGATCCCCTCTGACGTGACAACCAGCACAAAGCCATTCAGGGCCTGTAAAAGAGGGAGGGGGCGGGGGTCATATGAAGAGAGCGATTCCGGCTGAGCGGCTTCCTTAAGACCTTTCTGCCTCATTGGCATTAAATAAAAACGGGGACTTTTCGGCTGAATAGGAGCACCAGCTGACTGTCGTCTTTTTTACGGGTACCACAAGGGAGTTCCACAGCGCCATCAAACCCACCCAGCTTTCTTCTTTCTGCCTTACTACACCTCAAATAGCACCTGAAATATATAAAAAGGGTAACCTTCTGGCATGAGTCTCATTAAATAAGGGTCTTGATCTTGGCTTTTGTCTTTCTGTCAAAGGTGAAGCACCAAAGGTGGTAAAGACTCCCACCGAAACGTATTCCCAGCATGAGAAATGTGAGCGATTCCTCAACATGTTCTTCAAAATTAATGAATTCATCACAATGTAATTCAACACACACACCTACTCTACAAGTTCAGTACCTTTCAGCTTTCAAGTTTCTACTGGCTTCTCTTGTGATATGTGCTGCATATCGTCTAGACAAAATTGATCTTTTAAAAAACGGCTACACCGCAAACTGATACTAACGGTAACTTCAGTACCTCCGGAAAATTAGACGATTTGATGAATTATTCCAGCCACTCTACACCCAGACATCTTAGATTTAGTTTTGTACAAGTTCTTCATGCACAAAAATGGGATTATTTTTAATTACCTATTAAAAGAAACACATTTCTTCATGGAAATTGTGTCATTGTTTCAGAGGCCAGAAGTTTCATGTTCGTTTCTGTAAACACTTCACTTGGTTACCAGCTTTACAGAAGTTTCATTAGAAAATGTGTCACAAATCATCTGACCTGAAGCCTGTTTGTAGTTTATTTTTAAAAGAAAAGCACAGCTAGGAAATAGAGCGATATAAAGGCAATAAAAAAAACACTGGACAATCTTCACAAATAGCCTGTGGTGAAAGGGTGCGAGAAACTGTCACTATAAATGTCTAGAAGGGCTGAAAAAGGTTACGGTGATGGGTCGTGCACGCAGATGGTCTGATAAAGACCCCCCCCTCCAGGGTTAGAGCAACCGACGAGTGCATTAAATGTCACAATACAAAAAATCAAGCCTGGTTTTAAGGGGGGAAACAGCAGGAAGGATTAGATGCTTAGATACTGAAGGATCAGTGCTTAGATACTGGGCAAGAAATGGGCAAAAAGTGTCCCCGGGTGAAAATGGTGTGTCATTTAGGGCTATGATGTTGGGCCGCTGAGACAGGAAGGGCCGCGTCCAAACAAACCCACGCGGTGCTGTGACTCACACCTCGCTGCCGTGTCCGGCCGCCCGCCGCAGCCTGCGGGAGAAGCCGCCACTGTCACGCGAGGACGAAGGAGAACCTGACCCAACCAATGGCACGCCATGAGAACCATACCCCCCATTACCCAAAAGCCACCAGCACCGATCCGGAGGGTGCCGATTCACAGCAGTCTTCCTAGTGACCTTAGGGAAATAAAAACCTTAAATATACGGTTGGATGACTTTTCATCTGGACTTTTCATTGTAGCTTCTCAGTGCATATCGATTATAGGATTTCAGGATGGTGCGATTAACATTTGGCCAGATAAGCTATACTGCAGAGAACAACTGCAAGTGTGGTCCTATCCTATTTGCTCATTCGCTACGGCCTGCAGTCAATTTTGGTGACTTCTGGGGCATCAGTACCTACCCACTGGGGCCTCAAACTCCCTGCAATGGGCCAAAAACGACAACCTACACCTCGCTTTGGCCCAGTTCCCTCAAACCAGAGGTTACGCTCTATACCTCAATGTAAATATTTAGGTTCATCTCTGTGTAGAGAGATTTCATTAGTATTTTACAGTAAGGTTTTAAATGGAATCATTCATCCATCTATCCACCCATTATTAAATCAATTTGCTCAAATTTAAATGATATATGTATATATATATATATTCCATTTAAATCATACAGTAATATATGCTAAAATTTGTTAATGACATTGAAAAATTTAATACAGATTTAAAAAAAATCAGAGATAAATCTTGATGGTATATTTACTGAAATACAAAATATTAAGAGGGAATTATGGTGTCAAAAGCAGCATCAGAATTAGGAGGGCGTACTCAGATTTTGGTTATTTCACAGCCCTGAAAGAGGATTGCCAAACATTGCTTGATCTTTTTCTAATAACATTCATTTTGTCTGACATCTGACAGATATATTTGCTTTGGGAGATGCACAAGCGCAAGCAGATCATTAAAAAAAAAAAAAACTGTAAAATGATGACATCGGTCTGTGTCGCCTCACTCTAATGAGAAATGACGTCATCATGCCGTATGGGAATCCTCTTACTCTGCCTAGTTTAATGTAAACAAACCAGCACTGTTTCACCGATGCGGTGGAAAAAAAAAAGGATTTTCCCAAACACATATGCACTTTTCTGTTCTTTCTTTCCTTTGAATTATTGATGCCCCTCCAACTTATTTATAATGTATGGAAAAGCATCTGAAATGTAACTCAGAAGGACCAGGAGCATAAGCAGAAATAGCTCCTACTTTTTATGCTTCCATCCCCTTACAAGTCACTGCTCAGTCTCTCCCACCCTCTCCTCTTTGTCTGTTACTCTCAGATCACCAGCCAAGCGAGAGCAGGATGCTTCTTGCCCTGTTTACGGTCTGGCTAAGCACTGCAACAGTACAACAGTGAAGCCAAACTTCATAACTCGGCAGGATATGGATCACAGGAAAAATGACATGGTGCTTATTTTATAGTCCCAGGAGAAGCATGGAGTGATGGGGAGGTAGCATAGGAGCCAGGGCTGGGGGCTGGGGGCTGGCACCCCTGTTGTGTTGATGCCTAGATGTCTCAGATAATCAGCGTCGGAGAAGCCCTCTCAGCCGGGAGCTCGGCAGGCTAACGCTTGTGAGGTGAGTCATCTTTATCAATCCCCATGCGAAGGCTTGCTATTTAGCTCCAGAAGTCCTCAGCCTCCCAGTAAATGGTTATTTCGGTTATGGCGCAGGTTAACTGCACAGGAACTCCCGATTTTCTGCTGGCAAAGTGCCAGTTTCCTAATCGGGGGCGAGGCTTGATTCCAATTCTTTGTTTGCATAAATGCCACCCCCCCAAAAAAACAACTTTAAACAAGGTATGAACTTACACATTCCCAGATCTTGCCTATTACCTCTCATATAAACATCACAGAATGACTAATATAGGTTTATTTGGACATTACGTCTCCTTGTTTATTTACCAGGCTCCTCAAACTTCCTCGACTTACGATGAGCCAAGAGTCCTCAGCTTATCAGTCACACTTCCTCTAAACAGCAGACAGGAGAAGAATTTTACTTGGAGGTACTTCAGCTCATCCGAAATAGATCAGGAGGATGACGTACTGGCCTGCAAATTAAATTACACTTGAAGGAACGTCTGAACCGAAAGAGACCATGTTGACCCGCTTGTGTAACGAGATCTCCAGAACTTCCTCATTAAGGAGCTCAGGTAAAAGTTCAGAATGAGCAATTATGTTGTTCTGGACAGCAAGGACAACATTTGAAAGAACATATGGATAAGAAGTTGACTAACTGCTCTCCTGGATTTTTCACTGGGCTGGTGGTCTGTTCCCAGGCTGAGTGGAAACCAGAGGCTATGGCTTAGATTGCCTGTGGCTCCTGACTCGTCTCCGGGATTGGCTGTGGTACAGTCTGCTCTTCAATATTCACAACCCGCCATTATAAACTTCCTAGCAAAGCCGGTTTGGCTTTCGTAGCCGCTCTATTTTTGATCACGGTCGAAAAATGCTTGTGTTCCCTCTCTGCTGCACTCACATCCCCTCAGCCTCATGCTTTGTGTTTTATTTATGTGATGGAAGCAGCCTTCCAGATGGGCCTGAGGTCAATGAGGGGGATGGATATATAGAGAGTGGGCATATGTGAGTTTGCATATGGGTACGGAAAATGTGAGCCAATGGCCACCTGCGATTCATTTGGACACACCCCCTTAAGGTAAATTGGCTCTGGCCCACTTCCCAAGTACTAACCTGCAGCAAGAGCTCCCCCTCAGGCATCCGGCTGTCGGCCAATCCCGTGGGCTTCTCGATGTTGCGTTTACTGACGTTGTCCTTCACTCCATTGGGTGTGTGGTTCTTCAGGGTCACTGAAAAGCAGAAGCAGGGAAGAGAGCTGGCTTTCATGCCCGAATAAGCCGCCGCAGTGGGTGAAGGTCATGACATGATACAGCACACCAAAACATGGCATGACCCAACTTCAAGCAGGGACATCTATTTTATAATTTAGCCAAATCAAAATTGTAGATGACCTATTCATTATCTCGCTGACAATCGCTGCCGTCGGCCCAGTGCACCTCGCCCTCTGTCCGCGTGCCACGGATGCGAGTAACAGACCGTCTTGGCAAGTACCCCGGGCATTGCCTTGTTATTTTTAAGCACTACTGATGCATTTGCAAACACACATTATGAGTGGGCAGTGAGCCGGTGAGCCAGAGAATACAGACTCTCGGGGAAAGAAAAAAGCTGAAGGGGGGGGGGGATGGGATGGGGGGCATTTCTCCAACCATTAAAGTCACAAGGCGGCTCTCAGGACGCTGACCTGGGGAGTTTTAACCCATTTACTCGCTAATCTGCCATTCAAAGTGCACCCAGCGCAAACGAAATTAGCAACAGTCACACCTCGTTTATGAGAATATGCCATTACCCAGAAGGCTTTGCTGCGAGCACATGGCACACCAGAGTGGTACACATACAACGGAATGTGCTATACTGTAACAGGATCATGGGGCTACACTTACTCTATGACCCATGTACAGGTCTGGGAGGGATCCAACACCATCCCTGTCAGGTTTTCTCAAACATTTATGCTGCATTCCTCTAGTATAATGATATTTTTTATGACCGGAGAGAAAGTTCTGGCAGGAATAATTATATTAGCTATGATACAAAACCCCTTCCCAATACACCAGCACAGAGTGTCACACAGATACCTCAGGATAACCAGCTGTCAGATTAACTCAAGCTCAGTTTAATTTCCTGCCAAAGGTGTTTTGTTTTAAACTGGGAGTAATGGGATCTCATGGTGTGTTCTCCGAGGAGGTCTGGAGCTCCTCCTGGGCATTGGTGCTGTGCGAACCTGGCCTGCTTGCCAGAAGTTCTGTAGAAAGGCCAACTAGGCAGCAGAACTGGACCCATTGCCCCATTAAACAGCCATGTTCAGCCATGAGATGCCCATCAACAGCACCAATGTGTCCATCGACATCCATATCATTAGTTTAGATTAATTTGCTATAGATTCAAGATTCTTCATGTGCCTTTTGCACATGAGTACATAGGAATCCTTATTCACTCCATACAGACAGTAACATGAAGTAGGATTATACAGCACAAACCCAGACAAAGGCACTCACAAAACACCAAAGAAGACAAATGACTAGGAACCCCAGAGGTAATAATAATAGCAATGTTAGAATTCAGCTTTCCACAGATTCATACTCATTCACTTAGGGATTGTTACAGTACAAATAGGGAAAGAAAACACCAATGTCTTGAATCATTTTGGCCAACTGGCTGCTTGACTGAGGCAGACTTTTATTAAGTGAAATGAAGTTTAGTACAGGTGTATTGGAATGTGTTCATTTTTGCATATCCCATCGTGCTCTCCTTTCTTAGGTACACACACGTTTACAGAGCTGAGAGTGAAGCTTGGGGTTTGAGCACAGGGTCAGCCACCCATCCAGTCCCCCGGGAGCATTTTTCTTCTCAGGGCCAAACTGGTGACCTGATCACAAACACAGAGGCCCAACCTACTAACCGCACACCCCTCCATATTTTGCAAGCTGATGTATTCGGCAGCGAAAATCCGACGGACCAAAACGCGATCGGACAGGAGGCCTGGAGGACTCTCTTCCCTTCAGACTCGAAAGGTCGGGCATGTCTGTCTTCTGCGGGAAGTGGAATAGCGTGTGGCGGCACGAAGGTCACGTAAAGGCGCGACGTCACAGCGACAAACTCTGGGAACCTGGAGGAGATAAGTGCATAGGGACACAGGCGGATTCCTTTCAACGGCACAGAAGAACCTGGGGCCCTGTCCGTATCTCCACACTCTCTCAAGACCTGCCGTCCATCATCTATCCAGCCACCAGAGGGACACACTCAAGCGATAAAAGGAGGTGCCAGCAGAAGCGTGAGCCTTGGGTGTGAACGTAAGAGCAAGCCTGCAGCTCCTCACAATGTATAGCTGGTACAGTTAGCAGAGCACTGGACTCACGATGGTCAGTATAGCTGATATAGTTAGCAGAACAGTGGACTCATGATGGTCAGTATAGCCGATATAGTTAGCAGATCACTGGCCTCACGATGGTCAGTATAGCCGATACAGTTAGTAGATCACTGGACTCATTATGGGCAGTATAGCCGATACAGTTAGCAGATCACTGGACTCATGATGGTCAGTACAGCCGATACTGTTAGCAGAGCACTAGACTCACGATGGTCAGTATAGCCGATACAGTTAGCAGATCACTGGACTCATGATGGTCAGTATAGCCGATAATGTTAGCAGAGCACTGGACTCACGATGGTCAGTATAGCCGATACAGTTAGCAGATCACTGGACTCATGATGGTCAGTATAGCCGATAATGTTAGCAGAGCACTGGACTCACGATGGTCAGTATAGCCGAAACAGTTAGCAGAGCACTGGACTCATTATGGGCAGTATAGCCGATACAGTTAGCAGATCACTGGACTCATGATGGTCAGTACAGCCGATACTGTTAGCAGAGCACTGGACTCACGATGGTCAGTATAGCCGATACAGTTAGCAGATCACTGGACTC
Source organism: Brienomyrus brachyistius (assembly GCF_023856365.1). Classification (NCBI taxonomy): domain Eukaryota; kingdom Metazoa; phylum Chordata; class Actinopteri; order Osteoglossiformes; family Mormyridae; genus Brienomyrus; species Brienomyrus brachyistius. The sequence goes on along the minus strand of NC_064548.1, from coordinate 9,330,981 downwards.
ATGATGGTCAGTATAGCCGATAATGTTAGCAGAGCACTGGACTCACGATGGTCAGTATAGCCGATACAGTTATCAGATCACTGGACTCATGATGGTCAGTATAGCTGATACAGTTAGCAGATCACTGGACTCATGATGGTCAGTATAGCTGATACAGTTAGCAGAGGACTGGACTCAGGATGGTCAGTGAGCCACCCAACCTTCATCCCAGCCTCGGTACCCATGTCAGCTAAGGGCATTACTTTCCGCAAACCGATCACATCGGTCTGAATATCAACATGCATGTAGACCACATATGAAGCCGTCATCAGACCTCTGTGCTCTGTGGTTGTGCCAAAGAGAGTCGACCCCATGGAGAGGGGGGGAAAGGGGTGTAGCAGATGTAAACATGCCTAAACAATCACACAACAGACACTTAAATAACCTATTTTACATTTAGATAAAAGCAGGTTGCAGAAGCTCTGTGCTCCGTAATTAATAAAATGCATATATATAGAATGATAAAGGAACCGTAAGAGCCTAAAACCATGCAATGCTCTGCATTTTTCCATATATGCTCCTAAACATCTGAATGGCAGAGGTCTGCTATGTGTGCGTGTTTATTTCAATTTATGCAGCATTTGCCACAAACTAAAGGACAACAGTACAAAAAAACGATAGATGTAGACCACATATTCCAGCTGGGACTCCATTCATTCTTCTGCTGGCTCTTTCACTCTGCTCAGAGACGTCCTGACACAATAAATAATTCTCCATACGATATTTCCTCGTTCCTTCTGGAAATGATTAAGCCTTGTTTTGCCTTTAAAAAAATCTGTGGTGGTGAAAGCTGCAGAAAATAGGGGGAAAAGGACAGATGCAAGACTCACTGTCGCTCGTTGTGAATGTTCAGTTTCTTCAGTTATTTTTTGGGTAGGTGGGGGGAGGTTTACGGCCTTTTTACAAGCCTCCCACGAGACCTGACCATCACAACAGAAAAATGGACGACACATATGGGCAACACAACCTAAATTCATGCATAACTCAATTAAAGCTCCTTAATAAGACCCCATTAAGAAGTTTAACTTGACATTCATTCAAGTCTTTGAGGGAGCGTCTTGTTAATTGTAAGATGGCCTAATTCAGCCTAATCTAACTGAAAAAAGTGAGCTGTCTACATTGCCAGCTATCTGCAGATTGAATCGGTATGATAGTAAGTGTCGTGAAAGGGGCAGATAGCAACTGCAATGGGATAAATAAGTGATAAAATACTTTCTGGAATGTGCCAACTTAAACTGAAATGATAAAGACTTGATAGTGGACAGAGCTGTGAATTATGCCGACAAAACTGGTTACTGGTCTGTCTGTCCAAGAGCATGATGGGAAATAGTCATGCTGCCAGTAACATTAGTCAGAGGGACTTTGTTAATGTTAACTTAATGTTGATATTGCTTTTAATTCTGTTTCATTCTATTTGTAACACACGCACACACACCCAAAAACATTAATGACAGACTCCAAACTACTGTGCGGGTGATTAATATGCATTGATGATCACTGCTGGGTTTAACTCAATGGTAACTAACAGGGGTGTATAAAGAGGCGGGGGGGCGGGGGGCACTGTCCCCAGCTGAAAACTGATTGTCTCCTGGAGTGTCCCGTTACTCAATTCAAAACAAATGATTGGCTAATGACATGTTTGGCCCCATTTTATGAATAATGGCCCCTCTGATGTCCCCACCCACTTTACGAAAATCCTAATATCATCCCTGGAAACCAATGATATAACTTTTGTAAAGTGTGGCGTTATTCTGGTTGCCTGCCATTGGCATGACAGCGCTATGAAATGAGCTCGGCGCAAAGAGTTTTATTTTGGAGATAAATGAGTCACGAAGGAGCGAGAAAAACCCTGAAGATGTGATGGAGTAGAAACGTGAGCCGCAGGAGCAAGAGGCCCATCTGCCATTAAATATTAAAACAGTGACCTACTTGTGCCGTGTCACGTAAGGACGACATCACGGCATGGAGGCAGATGCGGAGTGACACTCGATGAAATAAGAGTGCCTCAGACTGCAGTCAGTGATGGCTTCAGCCCCGGGCCGCTTCCCTCAGCGTGCTGGAAATCGCAGCAGCCCCCAACAAGTGATTAAAAGATCAAAACATACAGCACTCACCACAGCCCTCTGTGCCATGTTCCACTGAGAGTCAGGAAGACCGGATTGGAGGAAGTGGTGTGCATCCCCAGTCAGACTCATCATTAAACATCAACGGTGTACAGTATCACTTCGGAGTGCACATTGCTTCACATATTTAAAATCTGTGTCATCTTCAATTTACTGGTCATTTATGCATTTTATATTTCGTGACTTGAACCAAGTGAGCAAAACCCAGATAATGATGAAGTTTACTTTAAGCACAGTCAGATATAACCATGTAGCAGCAGGGTGTAAATGCCGACTGATGGGTCTTGATGCGTCTCTTGAAGGTGGAGAGGAAGTTTGATGACCAGTTGTGGTTTGGCAGCTCATTGCATGATCAGGGGAACCACACATGAGAAACATCTGGAGTGACACTTCTCACATGTTGGAGGGTTTGAAGGTGGTTGGCTTCACAGCACTGGGACATTAACCACTATAGAGCAGTGTCTGCTGTTTAGTAATATCTTTGGGGCTTATTAAATATGTTTGGGATGGACACACCCAACATATGCAGGTGCAGTATAAAAAACATCCATCCAATCTTCCATCTGCTTATCCAGAACAGGGCTGGGCCAGGAGGTAAATTATTCCAGAAAGTACAAGGCAATTCAGAAGCACCTAAGCTGCATGTCTTGCATGACTGTGAGAAGAAACTTGAGTAAGTGAAGAAAACTCAGGAAACTCGGTGACAGCATGCCAAGTCGTGGACGGATACAAAGCCCCGGGGTAACCACAATACTCAACAAATCACATCTCTGCCCGGAAAAAATGCCAAAGCTAAAGGCAAATGATCCTAAATATGTAGCTTTGGTTTTAATTTTCATAAATCTAAGAGAGTCACCAGACATTTACGAAGGTTAATATTCATATTGACACTGAACTTTGATATTTTAGCAAGAAGATAACTAAATAAAGAAATGAATCACTACACTGAGCTATATTTAGACTAACAATAAGGAAATTAAATAAGAGAATAGCTGAGTCATATGAAACTGATCCAGCACCTTTGTGGTGGTTTTTACTAGTGGCGAACTGTGGAGATGCTGGTGGACTCTGGTTTCTATCGGTCCATATCTGTAGCAGAGTGGAAAGAGTTGTTAGGATCCAAATCCATGTTGCTTGTTTTTTGGCAGGACTTAATCTGTGAGTAAAAATCCCTCTCAGAGACTGACGAGACCTCACTCTGCAAGCTCACACTGCCTACCCTTGGGTGGCCTGGACGATTCGCCAAAACACAGAAACGAAGTTATTACAGATATAGCAAATATGGGCAAAAGTGAAAATACCCGTCGAAAGAGGCAAAACAATCTAAGAATTAAACAAATCAAAAAATAATAAAATGTCATACGGTGCTATTGGTGTGGGCAGTTATCGCATTGAACCTTGAAGTTTTAGCATTCACTATTGCTGCTGCAAGGAGGATTTACTGAACACACCCTATGACAAACAACTTATTACTAATGTAAATATGGGCAACCAGTAACTTATATGATAAAATTGCATAATGGAATAAGTCACCAAAATATAGACTGTATTACGGTAAATAAAGGATCCTATTAATAACAATGAATGTGACTTCTTCTAGCAGTATTCTTACTAATAATGTTGGACAGATACTCTTTTCTAGGCAACACTATAAAAAAAGCTCATCACATTATAAAATACAATTAAAAAATAACACATAATTATATCCACAGAATTTAAACTGCTTCTTCGTAATTTACAGCTCACACAGTTTACAGAGAAGATAAATTACTACTGGGGAACAAAAGCAGGCATCTTGGAAATATAATTTAAATGCTGCTGAATGCTTTAAATGCTACTGAGCATTCCTATAAAATTAGTGGGGGAAATGCATAAGTGCTCATTAGAAGGGAGTGTCTCTGGAAAATGGCAGAAATGCAGTCAGAGGCAAAACTGTTCTACTGTTGGCAAGGCTGTCCTCCCACCTGAAAGAGAAAGGGCCCAGTTTCATTTCTGATTGGCTAATGGGGGTTGTGGCTCATTTTCGATTGGCTAATGGGCCTGTGGCTCATTTCCGATTGGCTGGTGGAGCCGGGCTCATTTCCGTTGGCCATTGAGTCAAGCTTGCCATGTGGTTCCTGCCTTAACTTGAACCTGCTGGCCAAATTCCCTCTCGGCAAGTGGAAGTCTTCTCAGCATCCTCCTGGGATTACTTTAGTCTCATTCTAAATTTATACAGTCTGGTTGCAAAAAAAAAAAAAAACAACAGCACAACTGCCATTCTGTTATTACCTGTTATTACCATTTACAAAGTTCAGTTGAGTCCAGACCATCTGGTTATCATGGCCTCATCCAAAAGTGAGCACTTGAGATGAAGTACCCCTGCAAACCCAGGCTATAATCAATATTCATGAAGATAAAGTTTAAAGAGTAATGATGGGAGAGTGTAATGAAAGGCTTACTCTCGTAAAATGAGGTTGATCCTTGTGTCAGAACTGTAAGCAGTCTTACTGTCGAGACATTTTCGTTACCTTTCTGGAAGTGATGACTCAGTAATCCGTGGTGGATGGCAGCATAGTGTGACTCTCACACATGGCACCATAACAGTCTGTAACAGGCCAACCATAGGCCCTGAAGTAGCCAGCGATGGGGACCTGATTCTTTACCTGGTGTTCTGCCTGTGGTCACACTGGGGAGGGTGTGTGCTTTAGGCCGCTGTGTGTGTGATTAACTGGCCCTTTTGACGTATCGCCCTTAAGCCCACGCCCACAAAAAAAATATTACTGGGCTCTTGAGTATGCAGCTGAGCCTTTCCTTAGACCCCATGCTTTTCTCACACCTGTGTGTGTCTCAAAGGAGAGTTGGGATGTGTGAAATGAAGCATTCCAATGTACTTCTGCAAATGGCAAATAAGGCATCATTTCATCATCCTGATTAACTGAGTCGAGTTTCAAAGACACTCTATTGCGAGCAGTTGAATCAGCTCATATTTGCGGAGCAAACAGGTCACAGCCACATTCCATCATTCCTGACACCTTGACAATGACACTGGTGAACTTCTTTCATTGGTCTCGGTTTTTTATCGATGTAAGACACGTACAATGCAAGTTGTTTCGTAACTGGTTGTGAATGGTAGCACTGTACTAGCAGCCCTTGTTGCAGAGTGATTGGAGGCCACCTCCCAGTGCAAACCATCTATCCTACCCAGGACTAACACTAACATGTCTCAGGCTATTCACAAAGATGCAGGAATATACAAGCTTAACTTCACCCATGGCTTCCAAAGCACCCTTTCTGTAATGCAGCCTGGGATAATTCAAAAGGCCTTGTTTGGTTAACTCCCCTAAGGGGAGTGTCCTCTGTGTCACAGCTGGGGTCTCAGGTAACGGAAACTGCCTCATTTAAAAGCCCTGAACGAATATCACAGCTCATCGCACAGGAACTAGCGCCTCTGACAACCCTAAGATAAGGAGACACAATATGCTAACCTTTAAATGGCGTGCTTCACATCAACACAAGCACATAGGGAGCGATAGAGCGAACTAGAGGCAGATGTGTAGCATCCCAGCTGAGAGAGAAGCCTGTCGTGGCATTGATTTATCGATGCTCCCTTCTGATCTGACGGCCATGTTATTGCACAGCAAATTATTAGGGACAAACATCAGTGTAAAGTTGATTAAAACAAATCTGTTGGCAGTCAGCGTCATAGTTACACACAGTTACTCTAAATGGCTTCTTGTTTTTATATCTTAGGATGCCCATATGTTACTAATATGCTGATATTAATACTAATAGAGTAATGTTTATACATTCATACACTGAACGGATTTCATTTTATTTCACGTGTACAAGTTATTTACAGTATAACACGAACAGCAGTGACATACTTATGTTCTGTTACACAACCTGCAAGACATTACTGTTCTGATGTAATGATTATTGCTTCTAGAACCATAAACGCCCAAAGTGAGTGGCACGAGCTTTTCAGAATGCAGAATGTCCGTTCACTTTTTGACACCAGACCTAAAATTCACAAGACATTAAAATGTTTGGTCGCCACACTTTGCCATCCGCCTCGGTGATGGAGTGGACCACCAGAAAACGTTCATGAGAGCAAGAGGGTCCGTAATTCCTCTAGAAGAATCAACATCATTCTTTTAAGGTGACACATAAATTATTAATCAGCCCCAAATCGCTGCACTAATCCTGGCCAAGTCAAATTTTTCAGTTTGATGTTAATCTGCATCAAAGCACTGGGGGGCCTTGCTTGTCCATCAGAAATGGAAAAAAAAACTGACCAGAAAATGATCCCAGATGTGGCGTGCCTTTCGAAAATGGAGCAGGATTTAACACCCTCGATGGACTGACATCACTATTCCGGCTATTCGTGGAAATGGAGAAAACTGTGACTCATTAGTAATCGCTGTTAATTTGATGTAAGGAGCATTGGCTAAAGGCATGTCTCCTCCCTTGCACATATTTAGCCATGAGTTGGTGTCATTAGAAGGTCGCAGTTTGAACCCTGGCCTTGGCAGTACAGCCACACTGCTGTTGGGCCCTTAACTCCCCTGCTCAAATGCTCCAGGGGTGTTGGACAAAATGGCAGGACCCTGTCGTTGGACCCGATTCTTCACACTCATCTGGATATATATATTATTTATGTCTCAAGCGAGAGCAAGATGGGATATTTGAAAAGAGACATTCCACTGTACTTCTGCAAATGCCAAATCATTTCATCTGTGATGGGATGAGTGGGTTGGATAACAGGACTGAAAGGGAAAAGTAGTTCAAGACACCTTCTTAATCACAAAGGGGTGGTAGGTGGCTTGGAAGGTTAGGATATCATGCTTGCGATCGGAGGCTCATCGGTTCAAATCCTGTGGTCAGCAGATGACACCGTTGGGTCACTGTGCAAGATCCTTAACTCACAACTGTTTGAGGGACCAGCTGACCCTGCCTTTGCAAACAATATGCAGTATATTGTTTTGGATAAAAGCATCTGGAAAATGCCTCTTATTCTATAGCCCTTGCTTCTTAGTGTGAACTCAACAGGTCACAGATACTTTCTTTTTGACACAAGACCTAAAATTCTCAGGACATCAAGATGTTTGCTAGATTGCTCACCACACTTTGTCATCCACCTTGGTGATGGAGTGGACCACCAGAAAACGTAAATGAGAGCAAGAGGGTCCGTAATTCCTCTTTGCTGAACTCCAGGGGAATCAGCATCATTCCTTTAAGGTGGCTAAGAAATTATTACATTATATTTCACACGAGAAATATTAAGGGTTCCTGAAAGACCATCACTTTGTTAGTTTTTGAACATCTGCATGAAGTCCTTTTGCTTAGAGAATGACAAAGTGTTCCCAGTGAAATATTTATGACGATTCCTTGTTTTATTGCATTGCTGTCACATTTAATATTCAACATACTGTAATAGATATGGTGTTGTTTAATTCATTTTAACTTAAGCATAGATTTTAAAGGTGAGCAGTATAAAGAGATGCTAGACGATATGAAAACCAGTGCATATAAAGCTGAATTTCAGTGGCATTTTTCTTTTGGTGTTTTTTAGACTATGTATTCTGATGCCATTTGGAAAAGCACTGGAATTATCTGTACGGGACCTAATTCCCTTGAACGTCTCCCACTCCCTTTTCACCTCTCTTATATTTTTGCACGATTGCCTACCTTAGCCTCGCACGTTTACACACTGTCACACCGCATTGTATTTTTTTTTGGTATTTTCTATTTTTCTATTTAGTATATTTTATTGTGTTCTATATATTTATTTTACATGTTATATATATATTCCCTATTACATACAATATAGTGGATGGATCTGCCAGAACAAGTACTTCACTGTGCTGTACGAGTACGAGTGCAAGTCAAAAATAAACTTTGACTAAGTTCATTGCCTGAGACAGTTCACTCTTTACTTTGTGAAGAGACTGAGCTGTACCAGTGATTACTGGACTGGGATGAATAATATAATGAAGTAACAGGATGGTGCAAAATACAGAATTAATTAATTGGAATTTAAATTAAATTGGCCACACACTAAATTGGAATTGGAATGACAGAAATAAGAATTTAATTCACTTCAATTAAAAAAAAACTAACAAAACAGAAATAATTATATAACAAAATTGTTTTCTCGGTTAGATGTATATACTGAGCTTGTATATGTATGAATACACTTTATATTTTCATTTCTGTATGAGAAAAAAAATTGAATAACTATTCTATACACTTGCTTTATTTTGTCTTTCTAAGTTCATTTCCTTTGGCATATGATAATTGTTTTACATTCCCGTTGCCAAAAAAGTTAGTATGTTTTGTAAAATGTTAATAAAAAAAGATTGCAATGATTTACAAATCATATAAACCCATATATGCTCAATTTGAATTTGATGCCAGCATCACATTTCAAAAAAGTTGGGACAGGACATTATATACCACTGTGTGGCATCACCTCTTCTTTTAACAACACTTTGTAAATGTTTTGGAACCCAGGAGAGCAGTTGCTAGAGATTTGAAAGTGAAATGTTCTCCAATTCTTGCCCGATATTGGATTTCAACTGCTTCACAATGCGGGGTCTCCTTTGTCGTATTTTTCGTTTTATGATGCTCCAAATGTTTTCAGTGGGTGACAGGTCTGGACTGCAGGCAGGTCAGTCTACCACCTGGACTCTTCTATTATGGAGCCTTGCTGCTGTAATACGAGCAGAATGCGGTCTGGCATTGTCTGGCTGAAATATACACGGCCTTCTCTGAAAAAGACATTATCTGGATAGCAGCATATGTTGCTCCAAAACCTGCATATATACATTATTCAGCTTTAACAGTGCTTTCCCAGATGTGCATGCTACCCAAGCCATGGGCACGAATGCACCCCCATACCAACACGCATGCCGGCTTTTGAACAGTCCGCTGATAACAAGCTGGATGGTCCCTCTGCTCTTTAGCCCAGAGGACGCGGCGTCCACGATTTCCAAAAAGAATTTGAAATTTTGACTCATCAGACCACTTTGCCTCTGTCCATCTTAAATGAGCAAATCCTTCACTGTTTTTTTTTTAATAACCACGAAGATTTAAAAACCATAGATAAAAAGAATGTGATTTGCGAGATGAACTTTGACCTTGAAAAAGGAATCTTAGACTTATGCTAAAGTTTCATACCATGAAAACTAGCAGACGTACTGTGGCTTTAATAGTAAAAAACATTATAGGCCATAAGAAAACACCCTCAATTATGGAGTTTTTTCCTTTTAGCTACCCAAGGTGCAGAAAAGGCATATCTAAAAGCATTTTTTTTAATGAACAATGAAAATTTCTCAGCTCTGAAAGGTATACAGTATGCAATTCACATACCAAATTTTGTCAAAATCCAAAATGGAATTTGAATGGAATGACCCAGTGTGACGAGTCTAGTGTCAAACGTATTATAATGTATGTTATTATTTACTCACTAACAGCATGGTGCAGAACTCTGATGGAAGCAGTAATAATGTTAAGTAAGTTTTTACTGAGATTTCTTCTCCAAGTCTGTATTTTGTAGGTAAGTCGGGACAGATACACATGGTTCTTATTTAGTGTCAGTTAGTCAAATGTTTGTATATTTTACTTTTCTATACATATAAACACTTGAGAAACACTTCCAAATGCACTAAAATACCTTATTAATACTGTACATAACAATACAGTAATAATAAAAGTAACTACATGTAGCTATGGCACTGTACTGTACCTTGAGCCTGTTGTATTGTCTTAATTGCATGAATGTATGCTCAAGCTCACACTGATGCGTATGTTGTGTGCACGATGTTCATTTAGAGTAAAACCGGTTCGTTACAATGGAGCCGAAGAAATGCTGAAACTGGCCAGTGTTTCCATGGGGATCGCAAAACAGTGCATGCATTTCGGTATTACGCACAATCGTGTTTAGCTCAAATTTTTACTATAATTAGCTTTACGGTAGTCCGATTGTAAGTACGAGTTGTCTGCAAGTCAGATGTTCTTTACCCAGGGACTACTTGTACTGGGTTATGGGCCCTTAATGCCCTGCTAAGATGACCGGTCTCCTTTTCTCACAGCTCTACCTGTCGCCATGACACCAGTGCTTGTGTCACGTGCCACAGGTATACAGGAGTGGAAACGACGTGTGAAAACATCCCTGACGATGCTGAACACACGGAGCCTGCGAAATATGCCTGGTCAGGATTAGCGAGATATAAACCCAGCAACACACCAGCAGCTTTCTTATTAATGCCTGCAGGAACTTCAGGATGGGGGAACTCAGGACAGGGAGCCAGTCCTGTGGGCCGACATTCGCGTGAAATAGTTTGCTTTGATGATCTTATATTTGGAAACGGTTATTTAATGGGAAACAAACAAACATACAAGGTACTGAACAGTCTTAGGAAGTCAACAAAGATGTTTAAGGCTGTTTATATGGGTAGTAAATGTATATTTGCTCAGAGAAAAAAATACTTCATAACATATACAAATTAGCAGTAATACAATAAAATAACAAAAATAAAAAACAAGAATCTTCTCTGTTCTCCAAAAAGTAACTGATATCTACTTGGATGGCTAGATGAACACCGCTTTAGTTCTCCAACCTCTCCTCTGCGGCACCTCAGCCGTTCCATGTATTCGCTACATATCACCATACATATTCGCTTCATTAATTAATTAATTAGTTAAACAACTCAGTGAGGTATCAGTCAGCCAATCAAGGTGTGCTAGTGGTTGAATCAAAAAAATACATTGGTATTGAACAGTTGCTGCAAATGCTGGAGTGATTTTAGCGGAAATTTTGAAATGGCTAAGATCATGTACTTTGACGGACAAAAAAATTCATAGTTTTACACCAATATGAAGGTCATTTAAACATAAATTCCTTTGGTTGCCCCAGACTTTTGCACAGTACTGTATAAGTTCGAAAACTGGACCTAGTTAACCATGGGCTCGGAGGAAGCCCAACAGAATTCCGGGAAGAACCAAACAGAAAATCAGGTTCTAATCACTGGCTACTTCAGTCCCAGTGGTGGGCATTTCATGGACCATTATGGCTCCTCGCATGATATACTGTGCCATCATCTACCTCAGATTACTGGGTCATCAGTTCCAGTAAGACAAATGAAACTCGATTGTAAGACTGTTTACAGGTCACAAGCATCTAGCCATTCACTGTGAATATATCTACACATTTCAATTCCTTTTTTCACTAATTTCTGATAAAAATGATAAATTAATTTTTGTCACATAAGTAAACATGTGCGACACGTGTCACAATTATCTACATGAACTGCACTAACGTGCAATTAATGTGTTTTTCGCTATTTAAAATTTGTCAATTAATGTAAAGGACGAGTTAAAGGCTGTTCATAAAAATTCCCTGGAAAGATGCAATGTGGAGGAATATGAGAAAATGGGTAAATGCAGCTAATACGAGCAAAGTAAAATACACTGGATATCCCTTTAAACACAGATAAGCGCTCAAATAAGAAACAGAGAGTATATGGGAATAAATGTCTTCAAAGTCTTCAAAATATATGTATCCATATGAACGGGAGGGGGGCATTGAATGGAAGAGGTTGTCAAAAGAAGCCATTGTTGAAAAAACAGTCACAATAAAGGTCACATGAGCTCGCAGCTAGAATTTGCCAGAAAGCAAAGTGGGGGAGACTGAAACCATGTGGAAGAAGATTTTACGGTCTAATCAGAGTGAAATACATATGACATTAAGGCCTGGATGCTAAGTGTCCCGTTCGGGGCGGGGCCAGTACGCTGCATCGCCCCCGGGAAGCATGCTGATGGCAGGACGCAGTAACCACAACAAAAGAAGGCAAAATATAGGGTAGGAAGGATGGGGAGATGATGGAGGAAACGCTACATGAAACAAAAAAAAAACCAAAATGGAGTTAAAAAGGGAAAAAAAATCTAAGCTGACACTTGAATCCAGCTCTGTGTGGCCAGTACAGAAAAATACAACCTTGAAAGGTTTTTAAAATCTGCAAAAATTATGGTGCAACGCTGGCAAATTGACCCAAATCGACCCAGTTGGTGCCAAAGCTGCCTTGTACAAGTACTCATTTGGAGGGTTATATACTTATGCTCTGCTTATGTGGTTTCTGGTTTTTATTTGCAATTAATTCATAACAAATGTTGTTTTGTTCTCTGTGATGGACTGTCATCCCATCCAGGATGTCCCCCTGTCCAGTATTGCCTGGGATTGGCTCCTGGCCTCCAGTGACTCTGTATCAGAAGATGGGTTGAAGGCAGACTGTGTTTACCACCACTTCAGCCACTCTTTTACATGGGGCTCTCAGTTGGCCACAAACATATCTATACTGGCGGGGGGGGGGGGGGGGCAAAAACATCAAACCCACCCCTGATTCAAGGAGATGGATATTATTCAGTACTTTATGTTTCCACAGTTTAAGTGATTACTGTTGTTTTTGGTGAAGTCAGCAAGTAACAGATATTACTTTACATCTAACCACAAAAAAGGGAGGGTATATTCGTGCTGGTTTTAATGATGAATCCATCTGTATTTTACCTTGTGACCCTGACTGGGATAAACAGGTAGAATATGGATGGATGGGTGGATAGATGGGTATTTTGACATTGGAGCATGTGACACGGGATGGTGGACTAGCTGTCTCTCTCCTAGGTTGATGGCTGCCGATTTAGGAGGAAGTTCCGCCCACTTTAGTCCGAGTTTCACCTCCCAGCAGACGGTGAGCATGAAACCTGAACAAAGAGGAGGATAAAACAGAAAAGGCAGGCCGTGTCTCAGTGAGAAGTCTGGGGTCCTGGTGGACGGCCTCGTCGCGCCCGGCTCTAGCTCAGGGGCTGGCAGAGCAATCAGGCCTGCATCGTTTTCCTGGCAGAGCACTGCTTCCCGCTCCTACTCACGCAAGACGACGCCGAGTTCGAGTCTCCATCTAATAATGCTGGCTAATTTCCTCACAACGGGGGTTGGGGGGGGGCAGGTCTGGGCCAAAATAAACGAGAGCATTGTGAGAATGTGAGAAACCCATATCTGGAGCGAGAGGGTGGGAGGCATTTGTGTAATAATGGCGTATACCAGCGGCCCCAGGGGCCCGTTAAAAACACAGCTTTTCAGCAGCTGAAACATTCAAATGAGACAGTAAAGCAGGGGCCGCGTCGAGGTGGGAGGGGGGGGGTTCTCATTTGCTCGGATGTGTTTTTCCCTCGGAATGACCAGGTGGCGCTGGCCAGAGGATCAGACATCAAGTTCTGAGAGTTTGGTCCGATCCAAGGATATCTGAGGATCAGGGTGGGGTACACACAGACCTAGACTGGGGGGGGGGACTCCGCGGTGGGAAAATGTGATACCGCCCACTGGAATGGCACGCAACTTAAAGTATGCTCTGTAAAAGCATAGCCCCCCTCCCTCCCATAGGCAGCCCCCTCCACTGACATTTTTTTTCAAAGCCCATTTTTAGGTTCAATAAACAGCAAAATGTGATGGTATTCAAGGTATGTTCAAGGGCCACTTAGTAAAAAGCAGGTGTTTTCGAGCATCGCTCTCTACTCTAGTCTAATCTGCAGACTAATCTGTATTTCTGCTGGCAATGAAGTCAATGTTTACAAAGCCTTACTATTTCTTTGTGATGTAAACATGAACTATAAAGGCTGTTATCATACAAATTTTGACTGTGAGCAGAATATTTCAGTTTTCGTGCATGGTGTCAAGTTTCTTGTCACGACAGTGAAAATACCTTTGGTTGGAAAACAGAGCATTCTGGTACGATGCCACTTCTGTGGTCGTCGGGAGTTAACATCAGCTTCAGAGTGCCAGATTATAATAACAATAATAATAATGTCGAGCCTTTCAAGTGCATTTATTTTCAAAGGGATATCTACCATTTGCACTTTGTTTTTTAGTGGCTTTCCCTCAAAAACAGCTTTGTGTCCTCAGTTGCCTTGTTAATGACCTCTACAAAGGAAGGCAGCTGTGGAAACTGAAGGCCCTCATTCTCTGATTCCTCCCAGACAGACATGACTAACCCCATGGAACATAAAGGCCGTGCTTTGGCTTCAGCCTAGGCTCGCTGGACCTGTTCTCATGACCTGCAACAAGGGCTATTCACTGTCATTACTGACATTGTTTAAGAAGCCAACCTGGGACTCCTTTGGGGGGGGGGGGGTCTCCTGAAGCCATCTGCACCCCAAGTAGCAGCAGCGAGTCTGATGAGGTCAAGGGGCTCATTCCAGGACATTGTGCGGACAAGCGGGCACGATCTCACAAAGGAAGACACAGAATACATGTGCGCGCATGTGTGTGTGTGTGTGTGTGTGTGTGGAGGGGAGGGAGGGGGACACTGTGGTGCAATGTGGATAATGTCTGTGGCACAAAGTTGGGTCACATTTTCAAGGATCATGGCTTTATAGTTGTCATTCTTCTAGAAGGCTAAACAAGTACAATAAAATCGAATAGCATAAATGGATACACACATAATGCTACAATCAAACACTGTACAAAACTAAAAAAGATGCTGTTGGAATAACTGTATTCCCTGGACAGCCTCCTTGCCCCCTCCCATCTAATCCCCACTCATCCCATACCCCCCAACCTCTACAATTTCTAGAATAACTGGGTAGATCAACTGGAAATGTGAAAGCCAATAAATGCGTTTCCTAATAGTGACACATAACTCTGAAACAACACCTATGCATTCATTGCACAGTCCACATATTTGTACAGGTCTAAATGTCCATATATTGTCATTTATATTCCTTTTATGTCTAAATATTTATAATGTTTTTATTAGTTTGTCTCACTATGACTTACATATTTTTTTGTAACAGCGAGCACCGTTATACATTGGTGGTAGACAAACAAGAGCACAACTATGCAATAACTATGTAATATCAAACACAGAAAGATACAGACACATAAAGACTCCATTGTGATTTTCTTCTGAGATCAAATGCTACTTCTAGATTCTACCTAGTATCTGCAAACACACAAGCTGGCAGGAAATCTGCCCCACAGGCACACTGGGGTGTAAAATTGATATAATGTGTCTGATCCCAAACTTGTGAAAACTAAACACCAGCAAGCAAATAAATATGTGCTA
Source organism: Brienomyrus brachyistius (assembly GCF_023856365.1). NCBI lineage: Eukaryota > Metazoa > Chordata > Actinopteri > Osteoglossiformes > Mormyridae > Brienomyrus > Brienomyrus brachyistius. The sequence continues at coordinate 9,315,722 of NC_064548.1, read as the reverse complement.
TATTAGCATTTTAACTCTGGGAATAAACATTTATTTTTAACGCTGGACTAGATAAGATAAGCATGCAGAAAAATAGCCTGGCGGCTGACAAAAATGGCAACAATGTATTCTTTAGATGACCCTGTAACCCCCACTCCCCTGTCAAATCCCTACTCCCTCCTCCCACACCCCCACCCGCTATTGCCCTACAGTACGCTTGGGTGGAATCTAATTTTCCATAGTTACACCAAGATCCATGAAAGATGAAGCAGAGTAAAACGGGGTGTTTTACTCTAGGGGTAGATTTACGGGGTAGATTAATCACATATCACAAGGTGAAATGTCTTCTGCAGTCACCATTGAATAAGGGCCATTGCTTCAATTTTGTTGCGTTTTGTCTCTAGTTCCGACAAAAAATCTTTGAACTACCATGCTGACAAGATCAAGTGTCTGAGGCTACCCTTCTCTTCGCTCTCACTATACGATATTTAAATATATATTTATATGGTGCAATTATATATATATATCCATCCATCCATCCATCCATTCTCCAAACCGCTTATCCTACTGGGTCGCGGGGGGTCCGGAGCCTATCCCGGAAGCAATGGGCATGAGGCAGGGAACAACCCAGGATGGGGGGCCAGCACACCGCAGGGCACACTCACACACCATGCACTCACACATGCACACCTACGGGCAATTTAGCAACTCCAGTTAGCCTCAGCATGTTTTTGGACTGTGGGGGGAAACTGGAGTTCCCGGAGGAAACCCCACGATGACATGAGGAGAACATGCAAACTCCACACACATGTGACCCAGGCGGAGACTCGAACCTGGGTCCCCGAGGTGTGAGGCAACAGTGCTAACCTATATATATATATATATATATATATATATATGTGTGTGTGTGTGTGTGTTTGTGTATTGCACTGTTGATGGGTATTAGCGAATCTATAAACACATTATTTCACATAACACACTGACAAGTGAATCGGTCACATGGTGTGACTGGAATTTCCGATAAAGTTCGAATAAAAGGCCTTGTGTCTGTGCCTCTTAAGATCAGCCATGAGGAGGCAAATGCCAGGAAAGTCCCCAGCATTTCACTGAAGCAGAAAAGGCTGCTTTCTGTTAGTCTGTGTCCTACTTCAACAATAACTGCTGCTCAATCGGAATGATATTTTGTTATGAATAAGGGTGTCATTCAGCTTCTCCTGGCTTAGTCTCCGGTCATGAGTAACACTTAGAAAAAGGGGAACTATTGCTTTAATGTGGCATTTTAGGAAAAAGGCTAAATAGATTGGTTGAACACTTTTCCTGCTTCTGTATGCCAACAAGCTGAAGGTCAGGCCTCAACTCTTCACTATGACGATAAATGTGAATTCAGAGATTGACAGAGAATAAAAATGCAGTGAGTGTAAGAAAACTAGACACTGCCCCCTATAGACTGGGAGGCATTCACAGAACATAAAAAACAATGCCACAAGCCCAAGATTACATTACCATTTCTCAAATCATTTTTGCTTCTACACATCAACCAATTATGTATATTGTACACGTTTATTTGGATTCTTTAATCAGTTACATAAAAGGAGACACACAGAAAATCCTGGAGCAAAACACAGAGAAAAAAATGACTGAGCATGCAAATTGGGACCACATTTTAAACAAGCATGGAGCTTAACTAAGACCAGCTTCACACTCGCCCAACGATTAGCCTGACTGCTACAATGAAGCATCGGCCTCATGTCAGCTAAATATTTGCTTGACCCCAGTCCGTGCTAAGTGGTATTTTCCATCCTGCAAGGATGACCCACCAGACTGTGACGGGCTTGGAACATCACTAGCAATGATACCATCTTTTTCCAAACTGCACATGATATGACAACACCTCCCACATTTATATCAATATGTGAATGGGGGGGGGTGCACCACCTTTTTAATGTGCAAAATTACTTGATTTAAACACGTACAGATTTACTGTTAAATCAATGTTGTTGGAACAAACTCTTTGGAAACTGTTGCTGGGGGCCGCAGCAGTGGGGGGGGGGTAGCAGGCGTACCGCAAGGCATGCAAGTTACAACTGTGACCACGCCCAAAATGCATTTCTCCTTAGGTCATGGTCATAGGTACGAAGGATTTCCTCTGTCCTATTTTTAAAGTACAGAGCATTGATATGTCAGCCGAAGCAAGAGCCAGAGAAATGTCAGAGTACGGACAAATGTAGGAGCCATGCTTTCATAAGCAGCCTTTTTAGAAAGCTGCTTTGTCAATTTCCAGCTTCAGACTGTAACACTTTTCCTGTTACGGATTAATTTTGTCTAACAACAAAATCAGTGTTATGATTACTATGTAGGTCATCCTCTCTAAGCTGCCAAGTGCAGGTTTTTTTTTAAAGAATAATTTAAATATTACTTAATGTGAAAGTTAACCTTAGCATCCCAGCCACATGGTTTCCGGCAACTTCCACTACCCATCCTTCAGTGCTGGGTGGTGCTGTAATGGGTGGGGACGTTTCACGTGCTTGGCGGCCCCTCTGGCCCTTACTTCACATAACCAGTTCCCCTAAAGACCCCCCCCCCCCACCATGCCCTCAATCTGTAAATTAATGCTCAGGACAAAATTCCCCAGACATGGGCTCTCACTCCTCTGAAAATAAGAGGAAAAAGTCCAGAAACAATCTGGGCGATTTTAATCACTCTTTCCTAAGGTTTCTGGATGTAAAATCCAACGACAGTCTCTGATCAGGACCCCGGATTTAATAAAACCAGCTGTATCAGAAGTCACTTTAGCCGAACCAGGAATGTAAAGAATGTAATAAATCCTGATCAGCTTATTGGCAGAGCAGCTGTCAGGGCGCAGACTGACATGTGAGGCAGACGGTCTGTGTAATGCACAGCCAGCACGCAGAACAGCATTTGAGAAACTCTATAATGACCATTTACAGAATAGCAAACAGCTCACTGAAAGGGAGCATTTAGAAGCAGTATTTAAGGAATTCGCTGAAAGGTGGTGATTATTTTCCCAGAAGTGGTTTTGCAGTTGTTCCCATAAGGAAGATACTCAGTTACATACTTAAAAATGTGCAAAAGCAAAAAGGATTTATGGAGTATAAAATGAATACATGCAAAAAGGAGGCTGGCCCTCAGGCCTGGCTTGCTGAGCCCTGGTGGGCAGACAGAGGATTTGGGTCACTGTGTCCCGGCTTGCTGGGCAGGACCTGACCGTGTGTCATGTGGCCAGAAACGAAGCTGCACCCACATCTGAGGAGAAGGACATCCAAAGATGGGGAATCTGGGTGGGATAATGGTGGGTGGTGGTGGTGGTTGGGGGGGGGGGGGGTAATCAGCTTTGGAAGACTCTCTCTGAGTCAAAAAAGGCAGAGGCTTTATGAGAATGGTGCCCCATGAACCGTAACGGCAGGAAATATAATCCAGGCCCACACATTGTTCTTCATGTTTAATGACTGATCGAGGGAACGAGCTTCTGAGCATTTGGGCTTGGGTGTGGTCTGAAGCTGGGGCCCACTGCAGCCTCGCTCCATCACTAATGGCACCCACCCAGAAGTCATCATCGTCAAACCCAGCGGCGGTTAGCTTCAGCCTGGAACGCAGCCCTGTCCTAAAACACACTTGTACAAATCTCACAATCTACAAAAAGACTGGAAGGCTGCAAAACTTCCAAATGGTAATGTGGGGATTTACGCTCCACAGCCAGTGCCCGACCAGTGCGTCAACTCGTTTTCCCGGCTGGCGAGAGGCTCTTAGAGCTTCAAGCAGCGACAAGTGCAGTAAATATGAGAGGCAGGTTGCCCTGTGCTTTCTGACCCACAGGACGAGAATGGAATTTACCGGATCAGGCCTTTTATACACTGCGGAGGAGCTGTGACTAGGCTAACAGGGCTGGGAGCAGAGTGCCAGGGGAGAATCTGCCTTGACGTAACCACCACCACGCTCCAGGTCCTGCCCGAATTACTGCCCAGCCAACGAATTTCCTTTGACCAAGGCTGGAGGACATGGGAGGCAGGATGACTTTGACGACTGGAGCATCGCTGGTGCTCTGTGAAAGGTAAATGTCTGATTTAAAGAAAATACAAGAGAAATAGCAATCATGGCTTACAGAAACGTTGCTATGGTGTCGGTTCCACTGGAAGGGGAACCAATCAGAAACGGGTATGTCGGGGGTATTTTATGGGTGTATCAAATTATTTCCTGATTAATCAAGAGATCATCGAGTAAGTGTAAGAGTTGTGTAATTCTCTGGACGGGGATAGACTCTCCCTTTTATCCATCACATCACATTTCTGAGTCACTTCTCATCCAGACATATTGACACCGGATGCACAAGGCAGGTACTCCTGTGCACCCCAACACACCTGAAAACCTTGGCAACTATCCACTCTGAGCATAAACACACACACATGCACATCTGCACAGCAGCGCATTCTGACATGGCACCCATATATGACACACTTACTAGGACTTTTTTATATGTAAGCTGAAGGGGGGGAAGCGCATGGCATTGCTGCCTCACACCTCCAGGGTCTGGTGTTTGAACCCAGCTACCGCTCCATGTGCGTGAAGTTTGCTTGTTCTCCCAGGGTAACACAGCCAGGTACCTCCTGCAGTCCAGTGACTCAGCTGTGCATAGTGTGTGTGTGTGTCTGTGGATTATGTTTCTATTACATTATTTACATTATTGGGACCAAATGTTCCCCGTAATGTACTAAAAACCTGTTATTTTGATGTTGTGGGGACCACTTTCCAGATCCCTGCAAAGATCTGTGACTGCAATCAAAAAACTAAAAAAGCCTCGTATCTTGTTTGGTTACTTAGGGTTAAGGTTAGGGCTGGGTAGGGGTTACGGTCAGCATGTTGGGATTAGAGTTTTCCACATAGATATGAATGGAGAATTCCCACAAAGATATTATTACAAACCTGTGTGTATTTGTCTGTGTGTTGAAGACTATCCATTCATCCATTTTCCAAATCGGTTATCCAACTGGATCGCGGGGGGTCCGGAGCCTATCCGGGAAGCAATGGGCACGAGGCAGGGAACAACCCTGCACACATGTGACCCAGGCGGAGACTCGAACCCGGGTCCCAGAGGTGTGAGGCAACAGTGCTAACCACTGCACCATCATACCGCCCCGTGTTAAAGACTAAAGAACCCAAAACACTAGCAAACTCATAGAAAACGTCAAATGAGGAGATGCTCACAAGAAATATCAGGTACTAAAGGTGAATATGTCAACGGGATTGATGGTGCAAATACTACCCAAAGACTGTCTGTATCTGACTACTCTTCTGAAGCGAGGAGGACACTTCTGAGACGTTACCATGAGGTCAGAATTGCTAAAGATGCCAGAAAAAGCAGCCAACAACACCCAGGACACCTCTGAAGTTCAGGAAACCTAAAGCCTGCATGAAGTTTGCCATAGAGAACTTGAGCGATCTGGTAAGAATTGTGCAAAAAATCTTTGGTCCTAAAAAAAAAAACTAACAAAAAAACAAACTGACACATATCTGAAATTAACCAGTCAACAGCATCCCAGTGCCCAGCAACATAGTGGCAGATTCCGGCTTTGGGAACATTCTCCCTCGGCCGGGAATCCCAGAAGAGAACAAGAAAGCAAATGAATTTTGAGGTTTGCCCTCTTTCTCCATGATGAAAACAAGGCCGTTACAGCATAAAGATGTTCGCTGTGAGCGATTTCTTTTGAACATCACACACAGCGGCCTGTCCTGCCTTGTGCCATATGCTCTCTAAGATTGACTCCAGATCACTATGACGCTAACTGGGTAGGTGGTTACTGAAAATGGATGGGAGTGATACTGGTCTGTAAAACCTCTTAGCTTTGCGACATGACCTGCACTTTAAAGAAGGACTGTATTGTTTCGTTATGCTTAATGATAAATCTTTTGGTTTGTGACGCAAACCTTGTACCTCATTTGTTTCCATTTTACTGCCTGCTGGTCATTAGCGTCAGAAAACACATGCGGTGGTCTAATCAAGGAATAGCATGACCGGGTTGGGGGCGGGGGGGGGGAGCAGCTAAATAGCCAATCAGTTTGACTGATTAACTTACATTTAATGTACTTAACAGCTACTTCCATCCAATCAGGCAACCCTGGGACTTGAACCAGCAACCTTCTTGTTACAGGCACAGCGGCCTAACCTGCAGAGCTACACATCACATGAAAGGGGCAGAGCCAGACTGAGGGACAAATGGAATCTATGGCCTATTGATCTGCACAACAAAGACATCGTAATGCTATTTGTTATTGTTTTTATATAGGGTGAGTATTGCGAAAATGGGACACCTGGCAAATGGGACAGTTAAACTTTGTAATTAGCAAGCTGGGATTCAAGACATTGATATGATTTTTCCAGAAAGCGACTCATTTTTACAGTAGTCGCCATATATGAAAACAGAGAAGCATTTATTATTATTACAGTGAATATTTCTCTGTGATTTTGCTATCAGAATCTTACCCGCTACAATGTCGTAATTCCTTTTCAGGGATAAATAACGTAGTGCATATCTTATGTCCTGGTCAATATATGCCATTGATATTAAAGAGTTAAATAATAACGCCTTATTCTTGAGTCACGACTAGTTTAGTGCGCTGTCCTTTCTTCATTGAAGGCTTCGTAATTAGTCTGTGTGACACACACTAGACCTCCGCTAACTCCCGGCTCTGCCCCAGAGGCAGTTTCTCAGCGCTCCCTTGAAACCGGTCCACGCAGAGCGCATGCGCACACTCAGAGGCTCTCGCTCCGCGGGTGCGCCGGGACCAGCGCTTCGACCTGAAACGCCCCCAAACCCAGGGTAGGGTCATAAGCGATGTTTCCATTCAGCTCAATTCAATAAGTACTTAAATTATGAAAAAAAAACATTTTTAAATAATTAAAACTCCCTGAAAATATGAAGTGTGCGCCACAGCACTCTTTGCGACAGGACACAATACGCGAATTAGGCTGTAATATTTATTAGTTCAACATGAGCGCGTATCAGCAGCCCGCCGCGGCGAGAGAGCCACTCTTACCGCTGAAGAAGCTCTTGGCTCGCAGGTAGCTGACGCTCAGCCGTAAGATTGACAGCTTATCCAGGCTGGATGTCACTTCCTCCGGGAAAGGCAGGAGGCCGGCCAGGCGCTCCAGTTCGGAGTTGAGCCGATCCCGGTGGCGCTTTGATGGGTTTGACTTGGTCCCTTCGGCTGGTTGAGGTTTTACTCTGAGCCGGAGAAAAAATATTTCCTGCATCACAGTATTCCATAGAAAAATATATAAATATAGGCCTATTAATTAAATCTGTTAAATACTACATTCCTTGTTCCCATTTTATTCGGACTACTGGGAAATTACCGCAAAACACTGGTAGGCCTACATGATGACGATAATAATAATAATAATAATAATAATAATAATAGTAATAATAATAATAATAATAGTTATTATTATTGTTGCAATACCTGGATCTGTGACGAGGCACCGAGTAGTAGAAAATACGAAATAACTAAGACTCAGAAAATATTGCGATGGTAAAACGTACCATATCTATTTATTTAAAGCAGCAGGAAAACTCCCTGTCGAGTTTCATTTAGTCTATATTTAATAAAAAAAAAAACACAACGTAAACATGTGTTTTTTTTCTTGCACCAAATAACCATGTTTCATTTTTAATATGACCCTATTTATACTGGCACTACAACTATTAGCAGCCAAATATCATTAACAATAGAAATAACAATAATTACAGCAATAATGTATATATATGTATTTTTCAGTTGTTAACGCAAGCCTGTTATGATGTAAACAATATATTTCAAGCGACATAAATTGGTTTCAGAGAACAGAAAGTTATGTGAAGGCATGAACAGCACAGCCGACTGGGGAATGACTAACATTGGCTGAAAGAATGAAGTGTCCGCGCAGTGACTAAGTTGGCTGCTACTTCAGCTATTCCCAGACTGAGTTTCGGTACAAACACGGCGTTTATTAGACAGTAACACACGAGAATGACTCTCCATGTGCGTGTTCACATATAATAACCTGGGTGATGCAACCTGTTTTTTTTTTGCGTTTGTTTCTGTTAGCCAAATATTTGCTAATGGCTCACGTGATTTTTCTCAATATCAAACGACTGTCTAATGAATTAACTGAAAACTCAATACTCTATATGATGTAGATATGATTCCAAATTATCTATACAGTTTATTTACTCAACACTTTTTGACAGCCCATTTCAATTTGTGACAGGTCACTTCTACTTACAGATAAATTGCAAAATGAAAGAGGAGGGGAAAAGGTGCGATTGAGGGGAAAATGACATAACGATCGCAGAGGGTTTATCAAACACACGGACCCAGAGTTTGCACTTACGTTTTCGATACCGGTTTTCTTCTTTTACGTCCAGCATACATCTTTAGGCTTTATGGAATATCCAGATAATTATAAGAAGCGAAAAGCAGTGTAATATCCCGGACCGACACAGAAGGATTTATTTTCAAAGTACGGACCGCCAGCGGCATGTGAGACTGGAGAAACGCTGCCGGGTCCCTGTTGTGTGATGATCAGAATGATAACTACTGCAGCTGGGCAATATTATAAATTAAGGCACCGTTACTGCTTCTGCCTGTTGCGAACCAAATGTAGCAACCTGCAATTTGTTATTTACAAAATCCAAATAATTTAAGCAAATAAGACAAGTATTCGATCCGAAAATAAATACTGCCCACAACAAAATCTGCTTTATATTGTCATAAAAAAATCTTCTGGTTATTATATGCGTCTTGGAATCAGCGTTTGTTAATATCTCAGAAGAGAAAATAAAGTATTACTAAACACATATAATGACGCCATCCATTTAATAAGGCAGGTGTCAGTTCACTGCAAAACTGAACTGAGATCTAACATAAATACAAGGACTATTTATGTAGAAAAGTTTTATACGACACAAGTCCTGGGATGCAACGCTTTAAGAAACGGAGCGGCGCGCGTCCCCGACGTTATCTACTCCCTCCGGCTGTGGGGGCGCGCACGCGCGTTCGCAAAATGGACTAGCGGATGATCCTGCTCGGATTTGTTTAACAAAAATCCCGCGGACTATGGCTACACGGCTTGGCAGAAACAGAACAATAGTATGAACCTATATGAACAGAATAATTGTAACTGATTGCGACTAGCCTATATCTATCGATAATTAATTAGCATACTTGAAATAAATCCAAATGCATAATTTGCAAGAACATGAACGGAATTTATTTAGGGTTTTTACATTCATTATTATCAAAAAAGATTTTTTGTGATTTGCTGCAAAATATGCGAATACAACCTTATTAAATGCACTATGGCCAAGCTGTCTTTAAACTGTCTTTCAAGCTGAAAGATGGTGAAACCAAAGAAGGACCGGGCACCCTAAATTAGCACAAAGATAAGGATGAGAAAGGTATAAATATATCATTTACTCTGGAGCCAGATGTACATGGCAGATGTAGCAGCCTAATAAGTAAGCAGTATTTACGGATTGTTCGGTCAATTGAGATGTTAAGCAGCGGCGCTCCTCTTGCTTTTTTTTGCTTTCCGTAAACTTAAATATTTGAAATTTACACTGTGCAGAAGAAAAGCTCAGACACAGGCAAACGGACATGGGAGGGACTGTGTGAATCGCCGAGCCGAATCGGGAACAGCGAAGGATCTGATCGCAAACCGACTCCCAGGACCGAAGCGATTAACACGCCCTAAAACAGAGCCAGGAGGCAACAGACCCGTTGATTAACTGCAGGTCTGAGTTACGACTGAGTAGAAACACCAGGGAATCTGGATGGCTGTGACAAAAATACAGATTAAACCGAAAGACTGCCATCCATAAATCTTCAAATTAGTGATCATTTTACTTTTTTCCTGCATAAATAAACTTTTGTTGTATATTTATCCATTTCTACCGGACAAAGAAATTTCTGGTCACATGCATTTATCCTATAGACAGGGCCACTTCCTCCATGATATATACACAACAGGCAACTGACAGATGCCAGTTATCTTAAGTAGGAGGATTAATATACAGCACTGTGAGAACTACAAACTCATACACAGAACAAAGGGGGATTTGAGCCCCCAGCCGTGGTAGGAAACAGTGATACTCTTTGAGCTAAAATAAAGGGCAGTCGTGTATGAGAAACATGGTTTGGAGGGTAATTTGATTTTTTCACAATGTATATTTTGTATTCATTCTTCATAGATGCACATGACAAGGCTGTCAGGTGCTTCAATGACAGGGAGGTTTTTTTCAGGAAAATTACCAATTTGTACCTTTGAGAATTACTTATCACTGGGACTGTGATCCTTAGCTGTAGGTAAATTTACCTTTTAGTCTAATTTAAGGTACAGAAATGGACTCTGAGGAACATTATTGTACCATTGGGGCTACGTTAATGTTGCTTGTACCTTGGGAGACAAAAGTGTGTCTGGGCTATACCCCTTTTTCTGACCCTGTATAATGTTTTCCTTGTTTTTACTGTCACCCAGGGAGTTTCTCACTATCAAAAAGATCCAGGACTAAGTCAAGTTTACCCGGGGCTTGACTTTTAAGGAAGATTAGCATCGGGGCTAAAATACTCGGGCCGTAGCCCCTAGTGATGGGACAGTCATCCTGGTTCTGTCATAGATGGGCTAGCGAAACATGTCTCATTGAAGTTACCTGTTTTGGTTAAAAATTGAAACATGCATTTCATCATTTCATTTCATTTCAAAACATATTGCAATGTGGCCACCCGTCTCTGTGCATTAATATTAGTCAACACTGAGGGGGAACCAAAGCAGTAATTGTAATATATATTGGGGGGGACATTGTGTGCACATCTGAATCTTGGGGTGGGGTAGGGGGGGGGGGGGTTCGACTGCAGGACACAGCCTTTTATTTATTTCATTTTATTTTATTATTTTTTATTCATCGGCACGTGTTTGCACATCATTATTACATCTGGCCAGCAGATCGATCTTTCGGTTTCACAGAATAAAAATTGATGTAAAGTTATTTTGCTAATAAGTGCTGGCAAGATTCACCGCAGGAACCAGCAATATTAAACAAAAAAGTATTGTAAAGGAACGTTGCTGAACCATCTCGAGCTCAGTTAATGAAACGGTGAGTTTAACCACTAGATGGTCTTTACTGCACCCACATCAGTCGTACTTACCGCACTTCAACACTCTCGCACTGCCCACCTTGCCCGTCGCCCTGCTTACTTCTGTGGGCACACAGACATGCTATGTATAACGATTAACATTTATTGCTACACTTGACATTATAATACAGAACACTTACAATAAATGTGACTATAGGAAATTATTTACATCAATATGTGGCACCAGAGATGGTCAGTCCAGATGTCGCCGGGAATTCCAACTCAGGGGGCAGGCTGAACGCCCGGTCTACTGGTGTCCACAGCTTATGGTTAAACATGAGGGCAGCGGGGGCACAGCCATTCCTCTCCTGCACTGCTGCGTGGTATGTCTACAGGACCAGGGGGAGGTGGGTGTCCAAGTCGCGCTGGTGTTCGGCCCTGTGGATCACTATTTGTGTGGCTAGGGTATGGTGAACTATGCCACCAGCCTGTTGCTCTGAGGGTGAAGGAGGATGGTGCCAAGCAACTGTGCAGATCCTCCCCTGGTAACTGCGCAGTTTCCCGGGGCCCCAAACCTGCAAAAGTTTTCCTTGAAGAGCTTAGCCGCTATGGTGGTGGTGCTCTTGTCAGGAATCGCATATACCTTGGGCCACTTCGTGATGTAATCCATGGCCATGGTATGTAGCAGTTCCAGGCCTCAGTGCGGGGCAAGGGATCCAGGACAGTGCTGTGTGGGCAGTGGCCACTGTCGCTGCAAGCTGATCCCGCTCCTCTGTTTGGCAGCAACGGCCGCAGCTTTCAATGGTGCGGAGCTGGTGAGACAGAGCATCTGCATTTGAGTGCATTTCCCAGGGCAGTGTGACCTTTAAAGTCAAACCCTGCCAGCACATCTAGCCAGCAAGCTAGCTATACTTCTGGGTTGCGGAAGTTTATGAGCCACGGCAGTGATGTATTGGTCTGTCCACAACCAGAACCACTGGCCACAGAGGTAGGGACAGAAGTATTGACATGCCTGCACCATAAACAGTAGTTCCTGTCAGGTCACACAGTAGCTGAGCTCCTCTCGGCTAAGTATCTAATTGAAATATGCAACTACGTGATCCTCTTCGGGTCCCGCCTGCGACGGCACAGAATCTAGCCCCTCATTTCTAGCATACCTGTTCAGGATGAAAGGGAGACATGGTTAAGCTAGCACAAGGGCATAGGTGAGCACTGCGCAAAGCTTGTTAAAAGCTGCAGCACAGGGGTCCATCCACGTGAAACCTCTTTCCTTCTCTGTAAGATGATGCATCGGTTTCCCAATGCTGGTAAAGCCCTTCAAAAAGTGTTGCTAGTTGGACAGTAGCCCAAGGAAGCACCATACCTCATTCATGTTGCACAGAATCAACCAGTCCCTCACTGCTGCAGTCTTTCCTGAGTTAGTGGCCACACCTTTTGCTCTAACAATGTGACCTAGGTAGCACATCTGACAATGGAGGAGGGAGCACTTCCGGGGGTTCAGTCATAACCCTGCCTGCCAGATCACAGAGAACACAACTTTATGGTTCTGGAGTGTCCCAGCAAAGTCAGAAGCGTGTACAAGCACCTCATTAAGATAGAGGACACACTGGGTTTTGGACAATGTGGGCTAGGACATGTCCCATGAGCCTCTTGATCATGAGTGGGAGCATTGCAAAGGCCAAATGGCATTGACTGCAAGTGCCATAGACCATTTCCTGGTTGCTGTTCAGGACAAGGGTGTGGTGCTGGGGTGGGGCAACTGTGGGCAAAGTGCCCAATCTCTTCAAATCTCCAATTTGGCTCTATCGGTCCCTCAATGTCAGAGCCCCCCGGCACACAGGTGCAACTTCGGCATGGTGTGGCTAGCAATCGGTGTAATGTTGCAGACAGTTAATGAGACAGAGAAAGTTCTGAGTTTAACCAACAGGTGGTCTTTATTACACTCGTACCAGTCATTTAACACTACACTTGACATTGCATACAGCATATTTACATTGCAATACATGTGACTATGGGGAACTATATACAAGGCTGACATCAGTCTAACCTGCCACGCTGTTTGGGGGAACCTCAGTACTACATACAGTATTGGTTATTGATTGAATTTTCTGATGCATAAATATGGAGATTTATTTATTCATTAAGTGTTACCGAGGTACAAAAATCATTCAGTTTGCTTGATTTTTGCTTTGCTAATTCTATGCCTTTTCCCCACACTTCCATGTAACTTTCAAGTTAGCTGCGGTGCTCGTGCTCAACCAATCAGCAAGTTTATCACAGTAAAGGCCTCCCTAAGTAGTTTGTATTCGATTTTGGAGTCGACTCCAGTTTCGATTCCAAGAGTCTATTGCAAGAGTGGTTTCCAAACACCAGTTGTCCTAATTCTCATTTTCAAAGACTTTAAAATTTGAGACAAAGAAGGTATTGTAAAAAGCACAGGACGCAGTGCTATGAATGACCTTGATACTTTCCAATTCATTTAATTAACTGAATCTTTTGCTGATAAGTGTACCTTTTAAAATTATACATACAGTATGCATAACAGTATACCTCATCATTTAAATATACTGCATTTAACTTTATTTAGTGGCTTGTTTAAATTAAAATATTGCCAATCTATTGAAAGTTGCATTGGTGTTGGCATTTCTAAATGACAGCAAACCTGCTTATTTCACGTCACACTTCTAATCACATGATTAGAGTTCTTCATTCATTGGTACTTCTGACATACACTGATGTAAACAACAACCAAGAACGGGTTGCTCTGATTGGATGGAAATAATACAATCTGACGAGGGTGTCAGTTGTAAATGTGATAACACCATACAGAGCAATCGAGGCATCAACACGCGGCATTCACAGCAGCCTCTGTTCGAGTCTTCAGAACTTCATGTTTTGACAGATATACGGAAAAGTCAAAACTGAAAAAAATTCTCGAATCAATGCTGCACGGAAATGAGGAGTCTATTCTTTTTGGAATCAAGTACCAGCCGTACCTAGACTGGAGTTGGGACTACAAAATGCTTCCTGAACTGCCTCTGATGAACTACAATCCGGTAGAGTTCCGATAGTGCGAACGTGATGAAAGTTTCTGGTTCCGGAACAAGGTTTTGATACCTGGAAAAAATCCCTGAAGGATGAAAGTGCTCAGGGATGTGTGTGAGGTGTACCAGGAATCCAAAGTGACCGTCCTTATGATGCTCATGCACCGAAGAAACAGCAGTGAGGTGGTCGCAGTCCCATCACCTCCTTTTTGACATCCCCTATCATAGCTTTTTTGCTGTAATTGTTAGTTATTGCTATTGTAACTATCAAGCGGACGTGTCTTATTATTTTTGAGTTATGCGAGGGGTTTAGTATGTCTGAAGGTTTTTAAAATAGGATGGATAGTTACATTTTTTCTATTTCCCAGACCAAACACTCCCCCACAAGATTCCATCTACAGCTGAGAAATTATATACTAAACCTCAACCTTTAGAAGGATTTTTGGCCTCTCTTTGTTGTTCGTTTTCACTGCCAACTCTTTTTATCTCTGAGATATTTGCTCGTTTGGGTTTGATCCTACACCAAATTCCTTGCGTGTGAACATCGTATTATGCATAGACAAACATATTTAATTCTTCTTTAAATTAATTCCTTATATGAAACCAAAGGGAAAATTATTTCCAGGGGGAATTCTTGGATTTCATCGGATGCAGAGTACATGAAATTTCTAAAACAGTGGTTTTCTACGGATTTGAATTTCACCGTTAGATTTCACCTTCTCCGGGTGAAACCATCAGCTTGTGGGTCAACAAAGTCCAAAGTTAGACTCCAGAAGCCATTTGTGTGTTAAATAACTGCCATGTACAGAAATGTTGACGAACTTGTTGTTAAAAAAATTAAGCTAGTATATCTGGATGTTTCTGTGCTTTACTGGATGTATCTTTCCACAGTGATTTTGCTGATATGCTGGTGGTCTCCTGTTTGTCTAGATATGAAAAGATATAGACGTTTGTTTTCACAGGGCGGACTTTGAGGAATCAGAGAAAGGCACCTCACCCTCAGAGGCAACACAAGACCCCCCCTGCAGAGCCTTAAGCTGATACTGTACACTCTGTACTCCTGCCCTGATCTGGAGTGTATGGTGGTTACATTGTGAGTAGGGGTGCAACCTCAAAACTGAGGATACGGGTAGCAGGGACAGAAAGCAGAGACAGGATGAAGTAATGCAAAATACAAAAGTTATGGCTTGTCCTGACATGGCACAGGGAGCCCAGTAAGGTCTGCTTGAGGTAGATGGGGTCGCAGAACAAGCAGTGTTTTAAGGGAGATGAGTCAATATAAAGTCCCTCCTTTACAAGATTGATTTATTATATATGTGTGCGGGGGCGGCATGGTGGTGCAGTGGTTAGCACTGTTGCCTCACACCTCTGGGACCCGGGTTCGAGTCTCCGCCTGGGTTGCATGTGTGCGGAGTTTGCATGTTCTCCCCATGTCGTCGTGGGGTTTTCTCCGGGTACTCTGGTTTCCTCCCACAGTCCAAAAACATGCTGAGGCTAATTGGAGTTACTAAATTGCATGAACAGCTTGAAGTGTGCATATGTGAGTGGATGGTGTGTGAGTGTGCCCTGCGATGGGCTGGCCCCCCATCCTGGGTTATTCCCTGCCTCGTGCCCATTGCTTCCGGAATAGGCTCCAGACCACCCGCGACCCAGTAGGATAAGCGGTTTGGAAAATGGATGGATGGATATATGTATGCATGTACATATATTTGTAATACACCCCTTTATCTTCATAAAAAATCATTATGTATTCTTCCTGCATACTTCCTATCTCTTTTAGGCCTGATCAACTAAATATCCAGACAGCTGAATTTCCTATTTCATCTCAACTACATACAGCTCTGGAGAAAATGTAGGGACGACTATGTATATTACAAATCTGCATTTTAAAATCTGGGTTTAATTCTGGATCTGTTGGTAGACGGCTACACTGTGTGGCAGCCTGCTTCTAGGCTCAAAGTTTCTATAACAGCAGTATACAAGAACAAGGTGAAGCAAAAACCAGCCAGGTAGAGAGCAGAAGCACCTTTCTGATGCAGTGCCTCATGAATCAGAGGATGACCTCAAGTGACCTTAAAAAAGAATGGGAAACATCAAGTGGTGTGACATGCACTGCTGGGACAATTCATAACAGGCTTCTACAAGCAGAACAGAAGACCTGTGAAGCAAGGAAGAAGCCCCTCATCAATGTAAAGTTGCCAGGCTGGAGTTTTGAAAAGAAGTTGACACTGATGCATACCGAAAAATTGACAAATGAGTGAAACTGAAGATTTTGCTATGGTCTCCAGATTTTTCCATGTTAATCTCACAACATTATGTAAATTGAATAACCAAAAGGTCAAACTAACCAGGATATAATGGTTTTGTGTAAATAAGTAATCTTTCATTACTACTGAATGGGATAATAGTGATGGTCTGCGTTTAAATCTTCAGGCATTACAGCACTGTTGATAATGCTTGATCTATCAGTATAAGGCTGCAGAATCGTATTACTGTGGATCAGTACTTCCACTGGAGAGTGACTCATTCATCGGTCAGAATGATTCAAGAATACATGTCATTTCCTTGACTGGGCCCTGAAGAAGGGATTTAGTAATTTTAGGCATTTTTCCCTTTGACTCATTTAGGATATTCTTTTTCTAATGTGACTTCTATAATGCAGGAATGCAAGCTGACGGCAAACAGATGCACGGGACACTGTGGCTGGATGGGGGAGCAAAACTTTCATATGGGGCAACATGGGGGAGAAAATGGCTGAAAACAAAGGGGGAATCAGCTAGGGAAGAACACAGAGCTGAGTCTGGGCTCTAGGGTGGCCAGTGCAATCTGGATCTGCAGGATACCAATGTTGAATATGAGATTCTTCCTCCTTCTGGCAGCAGGAACCAGGAGCATTGAGCCTTGGGAAATCCCTCCCCCAAGTTGTGACAGTAGTGTCTTTGTAAGACAAACATTCTACACATTAGGATAATACGTAGTTTCCAGCAAGAATTCCCAAACTCTTGGCTGGTATACATATCTGAAATATGGAAATATAGATTAGATATGGCTTGGAAGTCAGGAGGCCATGTGAGTTCAGGTGTGTTATGCTTGGGTTGTTGTGAAAAACGTGTTTCTTTAGGCTGCGGCAGTGTACGACTGAGCAAGTATCCGTCTCGAGTGCTGTGGGGCGGGTAGCAATGCCTGTGGGACTAGGAACACCCCAAGGTTGTTGAAGTAGCGTTGTCCAGCACGTGTGTGGGTTCTGATCCATACTTGCAGTAAATTGTGTCCTAATCATTACTCTCCAGTGACATTTAGGGCGTGTAACACTTATTGTCGCATTTCTTTATAAAATAGACATTATATAATTTTAAAGTGGTGTTGTATTAGCTTGAATAAAAACAAGAAACTCAGCACAATTTGAGCCATTGCTGCTGGTATAGCATTAAATCACAAACAGATGCAGGGCACCTTTCATATGATAGGGACGTGAACCCATAATGTGTGGCAGCATTGGTGGTGTCCCTTAAGTGGTGTCCCTTTGGAACATCAAAGTCACATATTTTTCTTTGCTGGGGGAGAGTTGAAATCTCTTGAATCTTCACAGAGATATGCTTCGCCCTCTAGCCCATTCATTAAAAGCAAGTCAATAAACATGGCGGCTTGTGAAAATCTTAAATTGTGGATAAAAATTTCTCTCCTTTAGGTATCATTCCCACACTTTCAGATTCATTCCACAATGGTTTTGTGTTTTAATTACACACTATTGTTTGTGGGCTCTGGAAGGACACAATGATTTATGTGATTCAAGCTAAGGCATTACAAATGTCTTTAATAATAAAGATGGAATATTATCATTGCAAAGCAAAAGGAAAGCATATAAAGGTAGACTATTCATGCATTTTACAAGGCAAATTGAAAGCTATATGACTTTAACGTATTTTTAAAAACAGGAAAAGGCTTACATCATACAATGTGGTGCTGAAAATGTAAAAAAATGTATGTGGTACATGGGGGCCTTTACAAGACCATGTGACATGAGAATAAACAAATAATAAAAAAGAAAAATGCATAATACACTGATACTGCATTTTGATTAATATACTTGGGTTCACAAAGAAACCATTAAAAAGGCCAGTTAAAAATAAATATCTACAGCAGCTAGTGCTTCCATTGTTGTAAGACATGCAGAAAATGATGTAAAAACCAATGGCTATTCTGTAGCTGTACAGTAAGCCACCCAGAAAAGGAGGAGTCTTCCTCAACAGACTTAGAGGGTGATGGCAAAAAGCAGTCAACAATGAAACAAAACAGTGAATGACTCACATAGTTAAGGTCCAAGGTCTCATAATCGCACCCCCCCTGCCCCAAACTAATTAATTCACCCACTTTTGAGTCTGAAGTGAATCACAGGCCTCGACTTTCTGATGTTCTGCTTAGAACTGGCCAACGACAACCATCAGATTTTGTCAAAAGACAACTAAGCTGTTTCAACTCAGCAAAATAAGAAAAACTCACACACAATGTCCTATTTTTGATCAATATCAAAAAAACCAAAAGAGACTGATTGATTGTATCAAAAGCTTTGGAAGCATAACATCTCTCAAATATCAAAAAGGCGAAACTGCAGGACACATGCAGCTTAGGGAAATGTGCATTACTGCAGAGTGTAACATAATTAGCGTCTGGGACGACATTGATAAGAAGAAAAGTGCCACTAGTTATTTTCAACAAAACTGTGTGCCCTTAATTTGTCCTTGGGATATGTAAAGTTTATTTAGATATTATAATCAACCAAACGCAATGTCAGCTAGTTATTTTGGGTAGTTTTACCCATTTTATGACAATGATTCAAATTTTAAGGAAACCTGGCATTAATTATAATAATAATAATAATAATAACATATTTATTTTAGTTCTTTGGTGTATTTATGCAAATGCAACGTTTGTATTCAAACATAGCTGCCTAGTTACTCTCATCTTCACTGAACAGTGCAATACATATTGCACCTTCATAAAAAAAAAACAGTGAGAATGAAATTTATAAACACAGAAGACGAGATGAGGATGGAAGTTTGTCTTTGTGACAAAGCGAAGGGCACAAGGGGCAGGATGCTTACGAAAAATGCAGTTCCCGTGACAACATACCATCATTTTTTTGCAACCATGTCCTTCTATTCAGCTAGCGGCTGTTGTCGATGGAGCCGCACTGGACGGAGAGCAGACAATGAACGTTTCTCACGCTAGACGACCATTAGGTGAGGAAACCTACCAGTTAACCACAGTGCCAACATTCACATGCACGCCTGAAGAAAAACATACAATACATTTAATTAGATTTTTTACATAATTACATCATGTGCAAGGGGTAGGCAAGGGAGGGGGGTAACAAACAATCTTTGTGCGCTTAATAACACGATACCTAACCATGCCTTATGTGGCATTCTTGTGAAAATGATGATGAATCGCTAGGATAACCAGACGGCGACCATCTAGAATATGAGATCCCTGCACTAAGGCCATGTGAGCGTCTTTCCCCTGGCAATTTGATAAAATTCAACACAATCCTGCTACAACGACGTCTAGCAAATTAAATTGCATCACTGTCTGACTCAGAGGCCCGTAGGAAAAAAAAAACAATTCCGAATAAAACAAATGTGAACTGAGCCACACTACTGTAACCATCAAACTGATGTCAGGGGCTGCTTAGCTATAACCGTAGCCCAAGAGGGGAGAGCATATACATGCTGCAAATCTGCATGGTAAGTGGTAATGAATTGTGTCCTGTGTTTGTCATCAGCAGCAACCACTCTTGGGCATTCGGCGTGCTTAAAAACTGCACATGGATCGAGAATGGGAACTGCATTTGTAATAGGGGCAATCTAGCTCCTTTCTATGGGGGGGGACAGCGAAGGAAATACAAAGAATGGCTCATTGGCAAGTCAATAACTACAAATAAATGCTGGTAAAAATATAATAGAGGCATGTTTTAACAACAAAACAAAGCTGGATAAATGATCCTTTATGGTATTACTCTGATTATCGTATCTTGTTATAACATGATTCATAAACATTTAAACATTTTTTTAAACAAGCAAAAGGACTGCTAGGGAAACAGCCTACGGAAGCCTTGAAGATATATATAAAAAAGGTGTTTTTTCAGGTTTTCAGAAATGTATACGTTTTATATCTTTGACTGTAAGGTCATGATCTGAAACGGTGTTTACAGTTACGATCCTGCACCTTCCAGACACTGTGCATGGAGATTTCATTTAGTGCGGATGAGCACTGTGCAGCTCCATGCCAACCGACACCGCATTTCCCTTAGTGCCGCGCGTGTTGTTCCAGTAAGCATGAGTAAATCATGAGAGCTCTAACTGATTTCCAGGGCGCAGACTCCTTACATCCTCCATTGTTTACTTCATTATAGTGTCCAGGGGAGGTGAGTTTTCCACCCAACGCACAGTCTAACTGCAAGTTTCCACAAGTCTCGTGGGTCTCCTTTAGTGGAAGGAAAAGCAAAGCTGGAGGCACAAAGAAAAATATCCAAAAGGTTTTATACATACACACACACACACACACACATATATGTGTGTGTGTGTGTGTGTGTCCATCCACTCATTTCCACTTCTGCACCAAAAAAAAGACAGCAATTACAGGAGCCTGCTCGACACCTGCTCCTTTTTAATTTTTCTTTTTTTAAATTGACCCCACCCACCCAAATCTTGACCCCACCCACATCACACATTCTCTCTCACACAAACGCACACACAGTTTGGCTGGTAGTAACTGGAATCTCACTGTATAAACTGTGTGTGTTGGGCGAGGGGGGGGGGGGGGGGGGGGGGGGGGAGAGGTGATATTTTAGCCACACCAGGCCTTCAGAGACTGAAGGTGGGAGGTTCCGGAGGTGCAGGGAGAACAGGTTTCGGCAAGCTCCCACAGCAAGTGCTGCTTTCAGTAAGTATCTTTGCTGCTCAAGAAAAGTTCAGGCCTAGGGAAACTGGCGAGACTACTGAGGAGCATGGAGTTCCATTGGGGGATGGGGAGGGAGGGGGTCCATTTGCTTCCACTGGACAGTTAGAGATCTGCGGGGGACAAAGACAGAGGAAAGTTAGCAGCTCGTCAGCTCTGCCGACATGTGGTTCGCTTCATGGGCACAACCATGTGACACCGATCGCACGCTTGATGACATTAATGAGCCCCTACCCCGTTCAATAAAATTTTTATCACACACGCTCAACTTCCTCGCATAATCAGAAACATTTCCTTTATAGGAATGAGTCTGAGCATATTAGTGACATTTCTTGGCAAGATTTGTACTTCGCAGATGCATATTCAAAATTTCGCACAGTCAGTCATCTGTCAGTATTGCACAGCAGAACTTACATATCACCACGGAATGACTGCAATGTAAATATATCTTAAAAGAAGACATTTAGGAAAATAAATAATGTGAGGTTAACCATAGATACGTGCCGTTTTGCTGCCCGGAGTAGCCTAGTCATCATTTTGACAAACTATTTTGCTTCATTTACTTTCTTTGATTCCTGTATTTCAAAATGATTACTGCTAAAACTAAGGTTAGCCCATCAATTAGCTGCATGGCTTTACATAATATGGTAGATAATGGCCATATAATGTTTATTACTCTTTTTGAAAATACTGTACATTAGGGCTGAAGGATACTGGAAAAGTAACTATTATAGGCAAGTAGATCTTATCAACTAACAGAGTCTGCCAGCCGACAAAGCAAATACAAAATATTTCCATACAGCAGAAGACAAATATCCTTACGTGACCCATTTTTGTTGCCCTTTCTCATCATTACTCATTTTTGTCTAATTTCTTACACATGCACCACACAGATTATGAATGAGTCCGACAGCCAGGAGCTTAGGCAAAAGCAGCAGCGCTAAACGTAAGACATGCTAAACATGCATGTGCATGAAATGCCATGTCGATATTAACATCACACATCATGCAAGCCTGTCAGGGCAGCATGGTGACCCAGTGAGCAGCGCCGCCGCTGCCACATACCGCCTCTTCATGTGTGTGGAATTTGCACGTTCACCCTGTGTGTGAACGGATCCTCCAGCTTTCTTCCAATGTAACATAAACATGCGACTTCAATTGGAGTGTCTAACCTGACCGTGTGTGCCTGAGTGCACACCAACAGTAATGTATATGATATGGTATGATATATTGCATGTCCGTTTATGCCATATTATAAATGATTACTCCATAAATCGCTGAATGTAGATTACTCGATTAATGACATAATCGATAGTGACAGGCCTAATGTGAACACACAACTGCTTTCTCTGTATTCTTTTTACTGCAACTCCGATTGTACGATGTCCAAAGAGAACATCCATCATCATTGTTTTTTGTTTTATGTTAAGATCACAACTTGTTTTTTCTGTGAACTCAACATAGCCAAAGTTATCATCTCAAGAACACAAAAGTTGTAAATAGACACAAAAATAGCGCTTCAAGAGAAAGAGGTAAGTGGATAGCACAAGAAATATTATGGTTAATGTCGTCGAATCTGCATATTTTTCTTTATTGCATTCCTACCAAAAATCTAAAATCCCAATTTCAAGTCCGGAATGCATGTCCTCTATGCACTTTTGCAACATTGAAATTTCGAGAATTCATTTCCATAAAAAGTAACTGTAGCAGTAAAACTGTATTTCACACTGTTTGTACCAGCATCCCCCTACTACCACTGACTGTCCAAGACAAAATGCAGCCGTATATACAGTGGTGATCAAAATTTGAGAACAAGAGATGTTTCTTTAATATACAAAGTCACAACTTATCCAGATTCAAAATTATTATAACATGGAGATATTTTAATCATATTCCATCAGTGAAAGCTATGCCACATCATAAAATAAATGGTTTAAAACAGGAAATTTGAAGAAGGCATGCGCTCAAAATTAGAGAATGATTTGCTAAACTTGACAGTTTTTTGCATCTAATCATATCTTGAAATATCAGGCATCCCCAGTCTATCTGACAACATTGGTAGGCATTTTGCAAGATGGGGGTCCTCTCCAAAGTGCCTGAGAGCCTGTGACGTCAGGTTGTTCAGATAAAGGCTAAATGGATGACCCTCTTCGCGACTGAAAGAGAAGATTAGTCATTCCAAGAGCTTCATTTCTCAAATATTGAAGATGTACAAGAAAACTAAATTCCAAACTTCTCTTGTTCTTTAACTTTGATCGCCACTGTATATTATATGCACTTCCTTGAAAATCACGGTATACTCAGCAGAGAAAGGCACCATTTACTTTATAAACCTGAGACCAAAGGCTTAGGTGACCTCCTCTGAGAATTATAACCATGGAAACAAGAGAGGACAGACATGCACATATACCTGTGTGTGGATATTTCAGGTGAGGTATTGCTGCTGGGTGATCATGCCATCTGGGCTAATGCCAGGGAAGTGGGAGCACGTCAACGAGCCCATGTTGATATCGTTTTGGGGGAGGGACGACGTGCCTGCCAGGGGATCAGTGGTGCTCATCTGGAAATAGTAGCAGCCATGCTGCTGACTATGGTCATGAGGCTTATTCATTGGCGGACATGTGGGGGCCGAGGCCATCCTCCCCATGTTATTGAAGCAAGCCTTGTTGGAGGGGGCAGCTGGGCCACTCTGAAACATACAGCTACTGGTTGACGGTGACAGGGTATCCACCGGCTGCCGGCCTAGGGCCGGGTACACCCCATTGGTTGTTTTATGTAGTCTGAAACCAGTCTGACAGTTCTGGCCGTTGAGAGTCTGATGACCCGTCACACAGTTACTCTTAAAGCCTGGCTTCTGGCTGTAACAACTAGGAGGATGTTTTCCCATGGGAGCTGGCCATGACTGAAGCCTGGGGACCTGAACATTCTGCGTTTGCAGTGACAAATGTCCTTGAACAGGGACTACCGGTGAGGGATCTATGAGGTTATCCGGAATGGAAACATTGGGGGGACAGGCCTCCTCTAGTTGGTCTGTGAAGTTGGCACTGGGCATAGTGGGGCCCCACTGACTTGGGTTGATGTCGTTTGGCTGGTTGACATTGTTGTGTTGCCGGAAGTGCGGCTGCTGGCTCAGGATACCTGCCTGCAGGTGGCCCTGGAGATGCGGAGCCACTGGGCTGGAGAAGCCCTGGGCAGGTATCTGTGCCTGTTTCTGGGAGCAAGGTCCCAACCCGTTCATCAAGGCTTGGGAGTTGGGCAGGCCAGGCCTTGACTGAGCTTGAGCGCAAGACACTGTGGAACAGGGACCGAAGGACATGATGTTGTTATGGACTAAGTTGTTCTGAGTGCTGCCTTGAGAGTAGCCTACAGGTGGGGCAAACACGCTCTCTGGTGGTGTCTTCTGTAAAGCAGGCTCCATTGATGTGGGACCATTGATCCCCAATGGAATCGGGGTCCTCAAATGAGTGAAGTTTTGCATTCCGTTCACCAGGCTTTGCCCTGATAAGCCTATGAAGCCATTTTTGGGATCTGTCACCGCTTGGTTCTGAGGGCTGAGGCCCTGGTTTTCATGCAACATAGGGGCTGGCAATTCCACGGCTGTCAGGCTCTCTGAAGCTCCCAGGAAAGTGTTCTGGTGGGCAAGTAGATTGTTGATATCATCCATGGGGCTGACCTGCTCAGAGCTAGAGACACAGGGGCTCTCCCCTTTCTGTTTGAAGAGCTCCTCCTCCACATAGTTAAAGATGTCATTTGTGAGGATGTCCTTGAGCTCGACAGACATGTCGCTGTTGTTGGTGTTCATTCTGAGCAGGGTGTTTTCCCAATCCTTCATCTCCATCGCATCCACATCCATCTCCTGGAGTGTGATGCACATGTTATTGTCACCCAGGATCTGCTCCAGTGTCTCCATCATGTCTTTGATAATAACGTCCTCATTAGTGGACTTCTGGTTCCCTAGATGCCAGTTGTCACTGGGGACATTGAAAAGCGCATGGCTGTCCATGAAAGCTTTGTCCAGGGGGAACTGTGTTTCAGACTCAGAGGGCTGGTGGTATACAGATTGATCTTGCTTCAGCATGGACCCAAGAATGGAATCGGGATCCAGGGCCTTCTGATCAGGCATCCTGTTCATCCTGGGAGTCTTACTGCTGCCTTGGATGTCAAGGGTTGGACTTGTGTCATAAAGAACTGCCTCTCCTGTAGCAAAGTTGAAGGGCAGCTGCATCTTCCTCTGCCTCAGGTTCTCCTCACCCTCCTCATTCCTACAAAAACAGAGCACCAAAACTGACCATGAGTGATCACCTTTGATGAAGGTAACCAGCCTAGTCGAGTCACTAGTTCCACTAGTTTAACTTACGTTAAGGCTCTTTGACGGGCCACAATGAAGTCTGGCCTTCCTCCTTTGAACACCAGCCTTGCGTTGGCTTGAACCCAGATCCAGCCCCGAGTCTTCGTCAGAAGCCTGAAGACTGTGAGACCGCTCTCCCCAGTTTTTATCACTAGGAAAAGAACATAATGAGCTATCAGAGCAATGAACTACAAAGCAACAACTCTCCTTTGCAAGCAACATATTCTTGCGCGACTCGAGTCAACAAACAAAAGGATTATAAGCATTATATTTAACAGTGTATGAAACTCACTTCTAATGTGGTTGTCTGCGCAGTACATCATGTCGGCAGCATGAATGAACTGATATCCAGAGCCTTTCATGCACAGCTCTATTTCATTGTAGCCAAGAACCACCTTCCCTCTGAAAAGATAAAAATAAGAATGCTGAATCATTATAGCAGCTAACAGTGGTTGTTTAAATGTAAACGATAAAAAGCCCACTGGAACGAGCATGCTTTAGGAAATGTACCTAGGGTCAATGCCCAAGGGCGTGAAGTCCAGCTTGTGCTTTGTCTGGAAGATGAGCGTTTTTGAACGGATCATGGTGATAGATGGAGCCTGCAGAGGTGTGGCAATAACGAACAGGCCCAGCTGGGGATGGGCCATGGTGCCGTCTTCAGTCATCTTATTCTGCCCGTGGAGGTACTTCAGCCTTCCCTGGAAGTTGAGGGCCTGTATGCAAGGTAGACAGGGAGAATTAGGGAAAGGGTACTCTGTTGCATGTGGGTAGGGAGGACTTCAGGAGAGCAGGTGACTATGTAACTTTACAATCAATTAGTGCTGGCAAAGCCAGTCAAAGGGTAACTACTGTCGAGAGCATAAGAATTTCGAAGAACCTGGCCCAGACCAAACAACACCACAGAAATCATGGGTCTTGTTTTGAGCCCTTCTTTGACAAGTCAAGACCATTAGTTACAGGAACAACAGACGCGTGGTGACGGAAAGTGCTTAATCATTGCGCTTGGCTCAGCCACAGGGGATTGTGGCATTCGCTTGTGTTTACCAGAAAGCCAGACGAGTTGTCCAGGAGACAGCGGAAACGACAGCAAAAGCTCCGCTCCAGGAAGGACGTGTTCTCCGGGGGGATGTGCTGGGGATCGAAGGTCACGACATTGGTGTTGATATCGCTGGGGCTTTGCATGCCTAGGAAAGGAATACGGCGGTGTTACACAGAAAATCATAAACAAAGGAGAAACATGGCCATGAAGATTTAAGTGTGCTATATGACACAACAAAATGAAAACAAAACCGAAAACAAATAATGTCTTACTATTAGCGATCATTCTTATTGTCATGTTACACAAGCTGTAAGTGTTTCAATCACATAAAGGCCACTGTTTGAACACAAAGAAAGGTCCTGCACTTATTGAATTGTGGACTCTTTTAACCAGGACGTTCCAAAGAAATTTGTAAATCGATGGTTTGGCCTTTTTGCCAGCCTGACTGATCCGACGTGAACGACTTTTCTGAAAATTTCTGTAGATGCTGGACTACAGCAGAACCAAGGAAGTTAGGGCATCCCCCTCATCAGCTGGACAAGCTAAACGATAAAATCAAACTCTAAATGTTCTCTTTGGTAGTAAGATGGCACACTTTATTCCATTACTGTCACACATTAGAGTTTTGTGTGTTAAGGCAGAGTAGTATGGATATACACCCACCATCGCTTCCCTGTTCCGCGTCAAACTGAGTAGGGTCAAGGGCAAAGTGGAGCTGTCTTCTGAACATGGCGCGGTCGTCTGTGTGGATCAGGTCGTACACGCTCTGGTGGACCACGTCAGACTGTGGGGAGAATCAAGAAAGGCGAAGGGGACACTGTGGTCAGCAAGGATTCAGTGAAGGTCATCGTGCAGTATCCATGGTATTGACACTTATGTCCCCTTCTAAGGAACCTTGAGTCACAATGGACTACATGACCTGCCATATCTTCCTGCGCTCACCACTGACCTGAGGGTAACTGAACACGTACCCCCCCCCCCAAAGAATCCTACTCTTAACAGACACAAGCAGTTCTACCAACCACTGCTGCTTTGCGGAGCCTTAAACACACAGATTTTTCCAGAGTCAACATGCACATAGGCAACTTTACAAAGACAGATGATTTGACAAAAGGTAAGAAGTATGCTACCACTGTCAAAAGACTGCCAGACCTCTGCGCTGGTACCGCACAATGATGAAAAGACAATGACCAAATAAAGGCCCAACACGGTAAATCCTTTGAGGTGGGAATACCGCCCACAGAGTGACATGTCTGAAGAGTTAGTGATTCTAAAGCATGCGCACTCCTTTGTGTTTGCCAAGCTGGAAGTGAGACATTGTTTTGGTATTTGACGCACTGAATCGGCAATTTCAAGTGCTATTCTGTTACAGGGAGCAAGGGTATTGCAGGTATCAACAGTAAACAAGACTTATTTCACGGTCAGACTGGCAATGCATGACTCATGGGATCAGCACTCCTGACTGATCCTTCAGACGCCCACCAAGAAACACAAACCGATACCGGCTCTCACGTCACCCTCACCCAGCAAGCCATAGCAACACGACTCCTGCTGTTCGTAGGCTGGAAAGTTCTGGTTTAAGAAAATGCTTTGAGACACAAAAGTATGATTTTCAGACCCCAACCCCCAGGAAATAGAGA
Source organism: Brienomyrus brachyistius (assembly GCF_023856365.1). Classification (NCBI taxonomy): domain Eukaryota; kingdom Metazoa; phylum Chordata; class Actinopteri; order Osteoglossiformes; family Mormyridae; genus Brienomyrus; species Brienomyrus brachyistius. The sequence goes on along the minus strand of NC_064548.1, from coordinate 9,287,588 downwards.
AAACTCTCACAAGGACCTGCAGTGGGAATGACCTGTGTGGGTTAGGTGACCTGTGACCACATCACACAGGGGCGTTTAAGGTCTGCTGGGCATGGCCCCACTCAAAAAGTCAGGGGGGCCTCCGTCTTCCGGGAATACGCTCCTCCATTCCAAAATCAATACAGAGTAGGGAGGTGGATTCTCATAAACAGACATGTCGAACTGGGGTGGGGGTAACGTGTGCATGCACCACCGCCAGTGTGAGATTGAAATTGCAATCGGGGCATGTTGTTTCTTCCAGGTGGCTTGATACATGGTGAATTTTGGCGAGGTTGAATATTTTACAGATGACGGCATGCATCTCTCAGGGGCTCACGATGGTCCCCCATGCTAGCTTTCACTATGTTCACAGAGGAAAAAAGGTACAGGATTGTCATTGGAGAAATAAAACAAACAAAAAGGGTTTATGGGCTGGGCATGGCTTGACTGTGAAGATATCCTGCAATCTTGTACTGCTGACATAGCCTTGCTGCTGCAAAGGGGCCTTGTCGATAGCCTCAAACATAGCTGAGGCCTCTCCGAATGAAACAATGAATTCTCCTAGGTACTTCCTTATTTTCTGACTCCAGAGAGCTCTTATTCAACGTCCAGCGCAGAGCCGGTCTTTCTGGTTTTGGCGCTGCATTTAAGCATTTAATTATGTTGCTCGAACAACTGCTAGTTATCTTCCTTTGATGTCAAGGGAACCGGGGCTTAATTAAGCTGTTGTGCTAGCGACGGCAGCCTTGGCAAGCTGGCAGCACAGAGCGCTCCAGCAGAAGCACAACACGAACACCCCGTTTTGGCTCGACCTAATGGGACGTCCCAAGCGCCATGCAAGTAGCAAACCAAGAAAGAGAAAACTGGAAGGAGGAAAAAACTGAACAATCCTTTGTAAGACGATCCTGCTTGGAAGAGGGTTACCTAACTGTCCTTTGTTGTCAAATAACAAAAAAATGGCTGATTACATAATCATAGTCATAGAACCGTGTTCAGTAAAAAGGAAACGGTTGACAAGATGTAAATTGTCTGGAAGACATTTCAATCTGCTCTTTTTTTTTATAATTTAGGGAAAAAATAGATGCATTGATAACAGGCCATATGTTCTTATAAATGACAAACAACTAGGTGTGTGAGTCTCTTAGATTGTATCCAGATGAGCAGCTGTTGGAGTCCCCCCATGTGCTGGAGCCCCCCCATGTGTGAAGGATAAGATGACACTGGAACCCACCTGATGGAAGCCGAGGTAGTCCTGTACGGTGGGGGACGCGTAGAAGACGTAGCCCTCGGCCGTGACCACGAGGACGAAGCCATTCAGAGCCTGTTGGGACACACGGGGTTGGCGTGTCAGTAACACATGCAGACGGACATAAATGGCACACACCCAGGCATGCAGAAGTACACGCCCACAGGCGTGTGCAGAAACATGTGCACAGCAACCGCACAGACACACACGCACACACAACACAGTAGTAAACAGTGATGCAACGGCTCTCAGGGGAAGTTGCTCCCTGCTGCTCTCGAGGGACCTCCACTGCTCACTGTTCCTTTTCCATATCCTAGCCTGCAGGTCCCATGCCTGGGGACGGGTGGCCCGTGAGGGTTTTTTTATTATAATTTTTTTTTTTAACTGTGCCTGGTGCGCAGCTAATCTTGTTTTTCTGAGCAAAGCATGCGGTGATCCAACACCTCCTGCAATCAATCTCAGACCGGAGCAGAACTGCCTGATGGAGACGTTGACAGGCTAGAGCAGCACAGTGAGGACTTCCTCACAGACACCATGCAGCTGTGTGTGAGGATGGTCCGGGTGGAGGCCCAGAATGTATGTTTATGTGAAGCTGCAGACCGGGCACGGTCATGTGACCTCCAAATGCTCCTGGGTTTTATTTAAGGCTTTTCTATGGGTGGACAAAACATCCTGGATGCACTGAAGGGGGGAGTCGGGAGCTGGGAAAGCGCGGTTGTGTTGGGGGGTGGGGGGCAGGGTAAACATTACACACACTTACTGATGTCTTTGTTCAGGTGCTAAACATGTCAACAGGAGATGGAAAGAGTTTGGCTCCCAGTCACGCCAGGGTTCCTACTCCTTGCAAACAATGGACCACCCCCCCGCAACCCTTCTACCACCAGCAGCAAGATGGGGGGGGGGGGGATACGGCAAGCAGATTCAGTTGATAGAAGCCGAGATTGTCTACGTAAAACTCAAAAAAGGAAAGGACTCCTTTTTTTCCTGCACAATCTCTAACTTTGCTGCCCAAATTCAACAAAGGGCCCTTGACTGACAACCTGAGCTGCATGCTGTCTCTCAGTAATGATCAGTTCACTCTGATTACGCCCTCGACATTTATAAATGATTAACGCGTTCGGTTGACGAGCAGTACGGCATACTTCCTGATGGCCTTCTGCATTTGCCTCATTATTCGCCCCATGTTAATGTAGTGCGGCATGGTCATGCCAACGTCTCAGATCGAGTGTGTTAAAAACACAAATGAAATGTAAACATTGCTTAAGAGCAGCAAATTGGTAGCGGCAGACTTTGGCTTAGGAAGCGTCTGTGGGAGCCTGGCAGCAGGCCGGGATTCCAGCAGTCACCATCTCCCAATTAAATGCCACGTCAGGCGTCTTGGGAAGCTCTCTTGTGCACATTCTTCTGCCCAATTTGACCAATAGTGGACAAACTTTTCAAAAAGCGCTTTTATTTCTGCACCTGTGTGCCCAACCAGGCCTCTGCACAGCTAAAACTCCTGGCAGGGGAAGCAGATTTGTTAGATTTGGTTTTATTAGAATCTGCATTTTTCCAGCAATAAGGAAACACAAGATGTTTCTGTCAGTGCTGCCAAAGAATGCTACTAAATCTGGGTGGGGCGGGACGTGTGGGGAAGGAGGCAGAGCACAGCAAACCCCCGTGTCTCCAAACGTTGGCTACCAGGCCATTCTCACTTACCCACCACTGGTCACACAGATAATTTCTATATTTTTCTGTCAGCCATGAGTTAAAGCTTCTGGTCTCAGTACGCAGCAGAGCTGGAGTTCAAATAACAGATGAATCATGGGGACATTAGAAAACCCTGAGAGTGAAAGTTTGAAGGGACCAGGGCCTTGGTCAGTGCCGAGGACATAGGGCAAAATTTTGGGTTTTTTGGGGAGAAAGTCACAGTCTGTGTTTCCCCGAAGGTTCCTGGATTGACAGATACAAGAGCTTCCAGCGCAAAGCTGTGGTAGCACGCAGCATCACGTGAGCTTGTGGTTTAAAAAAAAATCACGGGTTATTTACGCAGCGACTGACAGCTACAAGCGACATCGGACTGCGTCTCCACCGGCAAGGTTTGCTAACAAGCAAACGGAAACCCACAGATAACCCCTGGCTGTTCTGAAGGCCCGGGCCAAACACAGGGAAGCTGATCTGAATGTAACAGAAAATCCAAAATACATAAATATGTTTGAAGATTCTGGGTGCAGCAACTGCATTCTGGAAAACTTACCACAAAGATCACAGGATCGCATGCCCTGAAATAATGAGCTTCCTTTGCAGAATCGCCTCTGGCAGGCTACAGTTATACCTTACAGCCATGAGTCTGGCATCGAGGCAGAGGGAGATGGCATGTGTGTATGTGTGTGTGCACGTTGTGTAACCTTCCCAGGAGGGGTTCATTATGGCTGTAGCCTCCTCTGCTGCCCTATGGGGTCAAAGACCCTGCGGTTAATGGTGGGATACTTGTATTCTACAATAGGGGAGGGTGTCAGGGTGCAGGGGACACTGCCTGGATGGCACATGCTTACAGCGTAACGTTCACTCACGGTTACGCAACGCCAGTGGCCGCCAAGCACGTTCGCCATTATTGGGGCGTTGGATCCTCACCACTCCGCGAATAAATACAATTTAGACAAAACCAATATGGCGGCTTAAAGGAGAGGCGAGGGGCCACGTTTATGGGCGAAGGCGGGCGCGCAGCCAGAGCCGGTTTCAAAGAGCAGGGTGTTTCGTTTCAGATCCTGGCCTCTGGGCGTGTTCGGTTTGAACTGGGGCAAGCTGACGCCTGCCTCTTCCCTGCCTGCCTGCATTTCCAGCTAAATCTGCAGGAAGAGGTCAGGACCAAGGGTACTTCTCAGCCCCTTGGGTGGGCCCCCGTGTAGGCCAGTGGGGGGGGGCACGCTTTGTCTGTCGTCACAAGGGGCGGACTCACCATTAGGCAAGGGTAGGCAGCTGCCTGGGGCCCACGAAAACTAGAGGCCCCATGACGACGGAATAGCAACCTGTATATTCACATTTTTAGCGACAGTATTCAAGATAAACACAGATGTCCCTGTCCTAGTTGTAATGGACTATTCTACTGTGAGACTTCATGCTACCCAGCTTTCTTTTACTACTGGTGTCTACCGGTTGTTCACTGCCAAGCAAACCAGCACAAAGCAAGAAGAAAACAGCACAAAGATACAAGACTAACATTCTCTTGTCTGACACGGTCCTGCTGTACTTAAATGAAAGCAAAAGAGAGAATGATTAAACCAGTTGACCCTCTGGCACTTTGATAAGAACATTTTTGATGTTACATTATTTTTAATTCTTTCTTGTTTTTCTTTCAGCTCCAAAAATATCCCCAATGTCCCACTTAGGGGGTCCCATGTCCGCCTACGGCCCCCAGAGAAGTTATTCCGGCCCTGATCGCCACCAACCTGGAGGAGGAGTTCACCCTCGGAGAAGGAGACCCCATCGATGGTGGACGCGCTGGTGCCGTTGGTGCCATATCCCGCCATCCAGCCCAGACTGTTCTTCTTTATGGTGGCTGCAAGAGAGACAGAGGAGATGAGAGGCTGCACATTAGCATGTTAGCATAGTGCAAAGAAGCAACTTGTTCATTCTCTTTCGACACTGTTTATATGCTGCAAGCCAGCTTCTTAAATTTTCTTAATTTTTCATTTGAACAACAAACCCACTATTCCAACCCCCGCCCCGCCTTCCTAGGCCACAAAACTGCCCCGTTTACCCCTCACACTGCCCCAGGTGACTTCAGAGGAAGTCAAAGCGAGGCAAGCCCACCTACCACACCTCCCTCCCTGCCTGCCTCTTTCTTCTTTGCTTTCATTCTCCCTCCCTCCCTAGAGGAACTACAACAGCCTGGGATTAGAGGTCAAGGTAGGCCTCAGTGTAAATGTGCTGTGCAGAAGAATGAAACAGGAATGGGGCAGCCATCTATGTTCATGATCCCAGTTACGTTCTCCGCACCACCATGCTTGCCAAGGAAACACCGGCGACCGTGACTACAGTAAATGTGTCTGGAGTGATCTCGGATCGTCCAGAGATGAGCCCGTCCACAAAGCAAACAATGGTGCGGTGACAGGTCGCGCTTGTGTTGAGCAATTTACACCAGAGCTTAATTCTGAGTCAGCACCAGACAGACAATCCTCCAATTGCAGCACGAAAAATGCGGTTACTTTTTCACAGTCCAGAAGTCAGGTGGGAAATGAAGTCATGCGACAGAACATAATGCCTCGCCAAGGCTCCGTGGCGGATCGATTACATTACGTGACACTCCTGAAACATCTCAGCCAGGCCACAGAAGAGAGACACTCAGACATTAATCAGAATAGGCCAAACTGGTTTGTTTCGCTTTTACTGGTGCTATTGTTTGAGGGCTGCATGTGTCACACGGCCATATAGTCACGTGTGACCCGTGCACAAGCCGTATGCTGGTGAGGTAGCGGATGAAAGCGGCTGACCCTGGAGGCCACAGCCACGTGGTACAGTATGCTCGGCGGCAAAAATCAAGGGATGATGACAAACATGGTCCCAGGGCTCTACAGTGCACCCATTTCACTGGCAGATGCGAGTAAAAATGGGGGCGTGCAAACATGAAAAAAGATTTAGGCGTACTGGTGCGAGTTACTTGTGACATCGCCTCAGAAAACCTGAAACATCAAAAAGTACTCAGTGACTGAGTGAGTCACACTGCATGCGCGCTGCCACTTTTGCATACATTTACATGTCAGTAGTGTTTCAAGTTACAATTGGCTACTTCAGAACCAGCACGCACCTCTTCAAATAAGATAAAGAATTTTCTCAGCACAAATTAGGGGTGGGTGATATAACCTAAAATAATTATCACGGTATTTTTCACCTTTTGAACACTGATGGTATTATATCATAGTATTACTTTTTTCCAGGTTTTGACAGGAGAAGCATGTCCTGTCCCTTTATGTAAATGTATAGAATATTATTATAAAATTTATTACATTTATATATCATAATATATTAAGTATACTTTAATTGCTATTAGAGTTGGGTATGGGCAGTCTTATTTCAAAAAGATAGAGAAAGTGACATAGGTAATGTTCTCATATTCATTTTATAATTGGCAGAGTAACAACACAAACAGACTAACATGCTGTTTCAAGTGAACAAAGTGCGTTTCACAGTTCATTTAAAAGAAAATGCTGGGTTGCCAGTTTCGGTCAGCTGGCTGGAGTGAGATTTTCAATTTGAGACGAGTCTGCACACATGCACAAGCATTTTACATGTTTGCGACAGTTTTATTACCTTGTAAACAGTCTGCAGGGTTTGCAAACTACCCCAGCGTTTTTTGATGTTGCTTATTTTAGGTGTATAATGGTGTGAGCATAACACCTGATGTGCGAGTTGGCAACTCTGAATATCTACATTTTTTTGTATTACTTTATACAGTTGTCAAAAAAAACGTAAAACTTTGACGTACATGAAACCACCAAGAAAATTGTACCTATTTCTCTCTCATTTATAAAATACATACTGTATTTGAAAACTTTTCAGCTGTATGATTTCAGGACAATCTTAGGAAGATTATGGCTTTTTGGTTTAGGGTAATAGATTCACTGCTGTTATTAGCACAAAAAAGGGCAGAGCATAGGCACCTTGCATGAAGACAGCGGCACATACATATGCTGATTTAGAGGGAATGTTTCTCTTTTTAATTTACTACTATACATGTATGTAACCAGTTTATTTTTGTTTAATGTGTACAATTATTCAAAATCTGTTTATTTTGACTATTTTGTTTAAATTTGCTATCGGGACACGGCGTCAGAGTTTAATAGAAAATTCACACACCACAGAAACTGGTTACATACATTATACATAAAAAGCTAGGCCAAGCCATTCGGACTTACAGTATGAATTTAGATGTGGAATTTGATAAAGCATCAAAAGAAATCTTAGATACAAAAATAAAAGTCTAGTTTCTTGACAGCTTTGTCATTCATAACCTTTACATTCCACTAGCTTGTATGTGAAATTGTATTATGACGATGCAATACGTTAGGGTGCTTAAAAACAGAACTGACTGGGCTCCCACATTTTTTCCAACTCAGAGGCACCTTGAAAAAGAAAGTCAGCGTAGAGCCCTGGGTCCCCATGTCAGCACATGCCATTCCCAGAAGTCCTCTGAGGGCACGTGCAGATGCAGCAAGCTTGGGGGGAGATTAAGGGATACAATGGTCCATTCTTTCTCAAGGACTGCCTCCATGGTGAACCATAAACTAATGCAGATGGTCAGGAGGTGCAGTAACAAATGAAGATGCCTTGTGACTATCACCATTACAGGGATTAACCGGCACTTATCTCAGGTGACTTGGTCCTTTATACAGCGGCTACTTTGCAAGAGTGACTCATGCTAGCTGTTTTGTTCAAGGGCACGACTGAAAGAGATCTTCCTTGGGTATAAACGACAGCATTTTATTTCCATGGCAACTACTGCCCAATGACTAAGGGTTCTAGTTCTAGCTACTATGACTCCTCCCCTCAAGCGAGGCCTGCCCCCGGTGGAGGCCTAGTGAGGGTGCAATCCCTATACCGCCATGGGCGAGGCAAGCGCTCACTTCCTCTCTCTCTCACAGACAGGGGAGCTATTTATGGAGTCAGCTGCTTATCAACTCAAACAAAAAAAAACAAAAAACATACTTCCAAGCTAGAAACCCCAAATATGTTCCCACAGGACACAGATGTTTCGAGATAATTCTGGGGAGAATGCGAAGCCGAAGGCAGGCCGCTAAACGAAAACGGCATGTTTAAACTGTCATATGTCATAAGTCGAATGAAAAGTTGGGATGAAAAGGCAGTTTTGACAGACATATTAGCTCTAGCTGTGTTTCATTGTTTATTCATATAATATTTAGGGGACTGTACGTAGTACATTACTGTTTTAGTGACTGTCATTATAGACATAAGGAAGCTGTCAAAGGGGAGCCCATGCAGATGTTGGCAGAGTCTGCAGAGACAGTGGTCCAGGAAGCAGATGGCAGATACATACGCGGCAGGTTTCACGCCCTCCTTCTCCGCTGCTCGCTTTGCGCGTCTGCATCTGCGGTTCTCCACACCTCGGTTTTCCAAGTCAACCCACGACGCCGACACCAAAGCCCATCACCACACCAAGGACACACGCACATCGGAGACGAAGCCATTGTGGAAACATGCCGGATTGTCACATGGTTGCACGTCACAAGTCAAAACTACATTAAATTGATCTGGTCAATAACCACAACAAGAAAGAGGAGAACGGTCAGGGCTCGCTCAACGTTTGTGCATGGCCCAGGCTGGGCAGAACTTGGCAACATGTCACCGGGTAAATTAACAGTCCTTGTTTTTAGCTTTGAGTCCTTACAAATAAGGCAATATGAGGCCTGTCATTACCCAGAGTATTTATAGAAATCGCTCAGCTTTCGGGTTATGTGTAATAATTACACATACTTTTCTTTTATGCTGAATTTTTTTTACACTAATATTATGTTTCCATGGGATGAGAATTGCCTACTACGGCACCACCATCTTTCGAAGGGGGGGCATCATGGGCTGGGGGACACACCTAAAAACTGAATTATTATGAGGCTGTTAAACAATACCTGACATACCCATCGGTGTCTCGGATCAATAACCCTGTTGACCTGGTGGACGGACACATCAGGCGTCCTATGTCATTCCTGACTGCCCTGCAGGGAAAATGCCTCACAAAATTCTTCAGTGCGAAGAAAAGATGCAGTGAAAATATAAAGGTTACCTTCTGTCAATGTATGTGCAGTGGTGGCATGTTAATGCTCATAATTATATATCTAACACAGGGGGTGCGTCTGGGAATTATACTTCTACGTTTTATTTTGCAGTGTGGAAGGGTAACTGGTAATCATACGAAAAATACAGACAAAAAAATGGCAATCTGCCTATTTTCAGTCAGGGTTAACTGACCAGATATTAGGCATCCCACAATGCACTGCACTGCATGCAGCTCGGGGGGCGGGGAATAGGGATCCCCCCTCCATGGTCCTAAAATACACTAAGGTTTGATGGAGTTGCCAAACTGTGTGTATGTGTGTCAAACGATGGATTATTCCCTGCCTTGCCAATAGCTTCTGGGATTGGCACTGCGACCCTATGCATAGAGGATGGATGGATGGGTGTTTACAAACTGCCAGTGAACAAAATGCTTTTGCTGTGTGAATGCCTTACGAAGGGTTTATTCAGGCCCTTTAATCTAACGTCTCCCCATGATTTGTTTTGTTAAGGTTTTACTGCCGGAGGCAAAACTTCATGCATGCAACAGGCTGAGAGTATCTGAGCGCTAAAGCCACTCGCAGCAGACTGGAAGCAGACAACAGAAGTGGTTTCATACTGAATCTTTTTTTTAACAGAAAGGAAACGGTTCCCCTTTGGCGGTTTTCTGTCGAGTCAGCGGTCAGTTTTGGACTGGTTCTCGCCTTCGGTACGGGCTGCGGCCCATTTCTGAAACTCCGCACTACAAGAAATCAAGCCATCGCAAGCGGTCATTTCCCGGCAGATCAGCGCTGTGAGCCTTCTGTATCTCAGCAGTGAAATGTGTTCTGTGGTCAAACAGAAAGAAGTGCTCTGTTCACAGCTCTTCACAGCTCTCAACTTTGGAGTTCTTCTGGGGGAAGGGGAGGCTGTTACACAGATTCCCTATGTGGATCTCACATGATTTTAATAGTTATCTTGCTGTGGTTTTGTAATTTCCCCTGTTCTGAGAACACAGAAGAGTATAAGCATCCATATCCTGTGACATTTTCTCCAGGTTAAATCACCGTGAGAAATGATTTCTGTACCGTCAAATCTCAAGCCTCATCTTCTGCTAATAACTAATTAGAATAACTCACACATAACCCAAGGCAACAGGGTGTCAGGTTGACTGATAGTGCTCAATCATACGGCACTTTTCCTCTGCCACCAAGAACTGAGCCGAACCACAACCTGCACCCGAGCCACAAACGCACTAATATGGCCCTGCTTACTAACAAAAGCGTGACCAAAGTGAGCTGGTAGCATCGCTACCATCTGATTGGTTTAAATGTAGGGAGATCCTGGTGATCTGGGGGGAATATCCATAGATCATCTGAAGGAAAAAAATGGCATTTTAGTAGTACCGCAATGTACTGGTGCATTCCTGACGGCGTGGAATTTCCATTCTCCAGCTTAAAAAGATATTACTATAGAGCAGCTGAATGGAATGGACTCAAAAAGCAAATTTACACAAGCTAATGCTAATTCAACTAGCGTTTGATGATAACACAACACAGAGATTGTCACAGATATACTAGAAAATTAGGAAATCTCCACATAGTAAATCATGATGAAAAACATGTGAACAGTAAATAAGCATCTTCAGTTTTACATCCCTATAATTCTGAAACATAAAAAGAATTCTGTTTTACAACAATCAAATTGATAGCAGATCAACATCAAGCAATATTCTAAGCCATAAACACAGATTTCTCGCTGGTCATCTTTACGCCTATACAGTCAGAAGTTCACTCATGCTTCTTATAATCGGTGCAATAAGGGTGGATCCAGGGAGAGTCCTGAGTTCGACCCACAAGCCAGTGAGATCTTGGTTATTGTTCCTTACTCTAGATCTTCTGATTACAGCCACAACACCGTTTTTATAGATTTTGATATTCATGACCTGTTACTTTGTATGTTTTCTAAATCCTCATATTCAACTTTATCGCTACTAAATGATAAGCACTATAAACAAAATTGAAATGTGCGTCCCCATTCTAGCCTGTGCTCTGGTGCGCCCCTTGCTGGAGGCTCATGGTGGCTGCACCAGCGGGAGCCCTGACTCACCCTGGCAAGCGGGGAAACCTCTGCGGCTAATGGGCATCGCGTGCGGAGGGAGACTCTGACCGTGAGAACACCTGAGCCCTATTAGTGAGCAGACTGGACTGCTTCCCAGTATTCTAAGTCCCTGGATCCCCCCGTGCCCCCCCCCCCCACCCACCCAGCCCACCCCAGGCTTCTCGTTCACCGCTAACGGAATGCAGTGCCTGGTGATTTGGCAATTTGCCGAATTATGCTAGCATGCCCCCCCCCGCATTCATGCGTGCTACCCTTACATAATCTGATATGGGGTGAAAACAATGTATCGGGTGTATAAATTTAAATGACAAATGGTCACCCCCGCATCCATCTCCATGGTTTATATTTGTGTCACCGTGTCATTTCGGTTTGGGAGTTGTAGTAAAGTCTGCCAGACTTATTTACTGCTCTGTCCCAACAGGTTTAACGTGATTTACAGCAGAAGAAGAGCATTTTACATACTCCCACGCAATGCATGTATCTCTATGTGGCGTTAGGACCATGCATGTGATTGCAGGCCGTAAACGGTGGGCCTCTGCTTCCCACCTGGGCTCATCCTCTTACGTCACCATATGTGTAAGACAGATACCTAGTTATTTCCTGCTGTGGCATTAAAGGCGACTTCCTGAGTGTGTCTGCTGTTTCCTTCTGCTGTTTTTTCGTGACGATCAGTGCAGGCTGAACCCTAACGTCCCTGGTTTGGCCCAGACCACCAGTCTATAAGTGAGGTTATGTGAATGTTACTGTACACAAGCCCTTGTTGTTCAATCTCAAAAAAGACCAAAGAAAAAAAGGAAAGAAAAAAAAAAAAAAAAAAAGAGTGAAAACAGTTGCTTGGGTGTCCAAGGACAGACACGCTGATCCAGACTCTGATGTCAGTGACTCCCACCCCCTGTACCCACCTTCCGACTTTAATTAGGAGCAGCTGGTTTAATAACGAGCAGAGAAAGCGCCTCCCACTGTCTGCCGTGCGCAGGCGTGCCCACTGTTCCCGTGGGACGGTGAGCCGGTACGGACGCTGCTCCAGACTCATACACACGGTGCCCCCTAATCCTGCAAAGCCTCGCCAACCCCCCCCCCCCCCCAAATATGACCTTTGAAGCCAGACTGTGCTGCACTGAAGCGAGCTGTTATTTCACTGCTGACTGCCTCCCCCCCAGGTCCACGGCCTGCCACGACATGCCTTAGAGAGGGGGGGGGGTGTCCTTTCAGATTGACACCCCTGCCCCCCATGCCCCCCTTGCCTTCTCATCGGCACACCACTCTGAGGCCCCTCTGTCGCTAAAACTCATGCTGCTTATTTACTTGGGGTGATTTAAGGTACTGTCCATCAGGGGCAGAGGTACACTGCCCCCTGCAAGATTGGAGGTCACGTGGAGGGTGTCACATGATGCGAGACGCATACGTCAATTTGAGACTGGGCGTCTATGACACACTTTCTCCCTCTCTCTCTCTCTCACCTGCTCGAACCCCCCACGGCCACCCTGCACTTCTGTTAATTTACACCACAACTCAGCTATCTCGCCATGATTTTCGCCTTTCAGCCATTGGAGTCTCAAGCTCCAAGAGCTAAGCCAGGTTTTCCTTTAAGGGACTCTGCAGATGACAGTTTGAGGACTACGGTCTCTCCCCTCCCCCCTAGGTTCGCGTTGGGCTGTGGGGTGTTCCGATAAATCAGGAAGTGTGGTGTGCTGTCTCATGTCTGCAGTGGAAGCTTAGAGTTACATGAAGATAAACTCAGTTTTCCAGTAACATGTCCCAAATACACATCCCGAGTGTTTCCATTCAGTTTGACCCAATTTCATCAGGGGTCACCGCTGAGGGAGTGACGTCCCTCTCAGTCACAGGGGGGACATGCGACTCGATTTCTCGCAACCTCATAAGAAATACAGACGCCCGACGGAACACAGAAAGGAACGTGGGTGTTCGAAACCAGAGGAAACGAAAAACGTGAGTAAGAGAAATGTGTGAAAGGGCAAAAGGAAGAGGCGGGCATCTGCACAGGCATCAGCACGGGCATCAGCACGGGCATCCGCACGGGCGTGTAACGAGCGACAGGCAGAGTGGGGAGCGTGAAAAGACATGCAGGAGTGCTGGGACCAAGCGTGGTCAGGGGGAGACACAAACATGTTCGGAGAACTGAGACGAGTCGTTTATGCTTAATGTTAGCAAACACGCAACCAAGAATATAAAACTTAGCTTAAAAGACGTTCAGATTTTACCATATTTTGTGTACGTTATGAACGCAGAAGAGGACGGCCCACATAACGCTATCGGCTTTTACACTTATATTTCTGTACACATAAATGCAGACTCATAGCGGGGGTCTAAAGTTTACGCACACAAATGCTGCGACCTCGGAATGCCAGACCATGGCGCCCTCACCTCACCCCTCCCTGGGGCTTTCTGAACAGCGAGGTGGTTGCTGCTGGCCATGTTTACATTCTCACGACGCGGTGAGGCATGGGGGCCTCTGTTTGCGTGTTTGTGTGTGTTGGGGGCATACTGTCGCAGGAAACCAGCAGGCTACGGTAAATTTGATCAGTGCAAAGGACCTATGGCAGGGGTATGGGCTGTTTCCTGGCCCCCAGCACCCTCCAGGTCCGTTCCCATGCGCCATCTGAAGGACAGGGAAATGGGGGGGGGGGGGGTGGTTTGATGACTGGTGTGCCCTCAGGGACAGAGTGGCAGCACAGCTATAATCGCTAATTGCTAAAGGAGCAAAACAATAGCACAGCTCACTGATGAGTGAGCAGACAAAAACAGCACGATGGAAGGACTAAGCACATGGAGACAGGCCCCAGCGAAAGGCCCTGTGCCTTAATCTCTGCATGTCCTGTAGGGGAAGGAAAGGCACTTTGCCGATGGCCAATTTCATTGTTGCGTACCCCCCGTGCACCAGGAACTGTTACCTTCTTGTGAACTGTGACATTTATTTATATATGACCCGCTACATGTTAATAATTCATTATTAAATCTAGACAGCATATCGATCTTTCATTTTCCAGAGAAAAAAAAAACAATGCAATGTTATCCCACTAATAAGTGCTGGCACCGATGATGTTAGACAAAAGGATATCAGTTATCAAATGAATTTTCCAATGCAGAAATAAGGAGACGCAAGCCACAAAGTATTCATATATGTATTAAATGTATCTGAGTCACAAAAATAATTCCATCTGCTCATTTTTTCGCTCCACTGCTTCTATCTCTGTTTTCCCCAGACCTCTGCAGTCAATACCAGTGCTTGTGGTCAACCACTCAGCCAGTTAATCGCTACAAGCCCAGCCACAGTAGTTTTTGGTCAAATGAAAAGTACTGGAATGGGGACTAAAAAAACGGTTCTGGAACTGCAATCGGGCAGAGTTCCTGTGGTGGGAATGCAACAGAGGTTCCTGGTTCCTGAAAAAAGTCTGTTTCATAATCTCTACATGTCCTGGAAGGGAACGAAAGGCCCCATTTCTTAATTCATTCAGTGACTCATGGACAGAGCATATCCTGGCCTTTTATCAGGGTGGCCACACCGATAAAGCAGAGTGGGGGGAGGGCTCTGAAGTGAGGAGTCTGGCATGTGGTTTGGGGCCAGGGCTCAACACAATCACCACCACCCGCACACACACTGGCAGCGACATAGTGAGACACCCACGTCACTCTGCCGGCCTCCCATAAGCACCGCCCCCCTACTGGTTTTATTGTACTATTATTTTTATTTTCATTTACAACTTTACTTCTTTGGACCCAAACCCAATCTCTGACAGGTGATCAGAGCAGCTGCTGAAAATAACTCCCCAAGCGAGAGACTTGAGGGACACAGTGCTGCTAATGAAAAGTACACACTGCATGATGATGCAGTTGTACCCATGGCGATGAACCGGCCCGGGCCGCCCTGCAGGGGTCGCCGTGAGCTGTGTCAGTGGAGCCTAACACTATGGCTGAGTGGTATCTACATTATATTGGTTTATATTTTCAAAACGCGATACAGGATGACGATACATTCTTATCGCATGTTAAAATAAGGGCTCTGTCAAAGATTTCGATTAGAAACCAAT
Organism: Brienomyrus brachyistius; assembly: GCF_023856365.1. NCBI lineage: Eukaryota > Metazoa > Chordata > Actinopteri > Osteoglossiformes > Mormyridae > Brienomyrus > Brienomyrus brachyistius. Next base: position 9,272,408 of record NC_064548.1, on the reverse strand, counting down.
ACTATTCCTTCCTGGTTGTAAAAAACGAAAGAGCTTTGGTCGTGATGTCGCGCAGACTCCTACAATTCACAGCTAAAATCAAACCAGTCAGTTATCGGCATCTGCAAGAGAATTTGATGGATGGAAAGGTGAGGAATTACTGTTATATCTCACATGTAGTTTTGATTTAAAAGTGAATATCTTGCACACTACATAGAAAATATCATGTATTGCTAATACACCTCAAAATTGCTGATATTTATATTGTTTTTGGTCTATATAGTCTGGCACTGCCTGACACTAATAGGGATGCCCCAGGGATTCAGGCTTCACTTAAGACAATAACCAACACATATATTACTGTGCAAAAGTCCTGGGAACCATCTTCTAAAGTTACCCCAGTGTTCGCAGGAACCGTCCAATACGCCCATGCATTTTGTGGCTTAACTGCCTGAGACTTTAGTGCAGTTCTGTGCCTTCATTTGTCTAATTGGTTGACAGGAAGGGGTGGGGCAATGCGGGAGGTCAGTTCCTGTTGCTGTGAGGATCTATAACGGTCATGGTCTAACTGCTTTGCAGGTGAGTCGCGGCTGGCGTCCAGCATCTGTGACTGCGGGACTGGACCCGGGGGTGGGGGTAGTCTCAGAGCCTGTCCCTGTTTCGGAATGAATCAAGGCCACCCTCCCTGTTGTTCACACATAGCTATTAATATCCCCCGTTTTTACTTTCAACACTTCAGATAAGCCCAGGCAGCGTTTTCCAGATCTAATGTCGCGCTGCTGGCAGCCGCCACGTGGGCCGGCGGGTCATTTCCTACCCTAAATCACTTCATGGCACGACAATGCATGGCCACACTCCCTCTTCCTCTCTCTCTCCCTCTCTCCCCCCTCGTCCACCCCCCATCTCCCACGTTCCCCCTCTCGGCCACGGGAAGGCTGTGCCGGAAAGCCCTCACTGAGACACTCTCTGCTCTCTTGGCCGCACGGCCGGCTCTCGGCTCAGCTCCCCGCTGCTCTTAATTACCGAACTCCATATCCTTGTGTAACCAAACACCCCTGCTCTATGCTGCCCCCCCCCCCCCCCCCCGCCGCCGGCCGCCCCATTGCCCACTCCCTTCCTTCTACCACCCCCCCCTCTCCCAAAAACTCCACTGTCGGCTGCCAGGGTTGAAAGTTCGCACGCTCGCTCCTCACGCGATGCGAGGACCCACACAGAGCCACAGACACATGCACGCACACACACATACATACACATACACGCACACGCACACAAACACAAACCTTTGTATTCCTGTCTTTATGGAGTTCTCCCTTTCACCGAATTTAACAACCCTTAACCCCAAAACCTCAAAAGGTGATAAACAAATCGTGACCTGACGGGGCCATTGCACGGGCCCCTGTTTGGCTGGCAGCTCCCTGCCATGCCTGAATTTCAGAGGATGCCATTTTTTTGTGGACTTTTTCTCAGAATCGGTCCCTGCAGAGCCAGGAGTGTCTGGCGATAATCCTGATCAGACACTGAGCATTAACAACCAGATGCACAGCTGCAGATGCGGTGTGGCCCCTCCCACCTGCGCTGGGACACAGCCTGTTAGAGAACTCCCCCCTACCCCCCCATCACGGATGGGTACAGCTCATGCCAAGCTGCTGTCGCGAAGCCGCAACGCTGCCCTACCCTGCAGCAGTGCCGGTCCAGCCCTACCGCGGGAGAGAGGCACACGCCCTAAAGCGAACTGGTGAAACTGGGTGAAAAGCAGGATGTATGAAAAGCTTTTGTCTGCTATTCAATAAAAAAGGAAAGGTGCCCCCAGGAGGAGGAGCCATGCAGAGGGACAGCACGTCCGGTTCTGCTAATCACCATCCTCCCTGGGTGGAGCTGAAGGGCTCACCTGAGAGGGGAGTCAGCGCTGCCCAGAGAACGGCCAGCCCCGCGCTCCGTGAACAGGAGTTCTGCAACTCCGGGGGTTGGCCAGACCTCACACATAAGCACACAGCTGCTGGGGTCCGACCTGACGCAAGTGGAGTGCCCAGTGCCAGATGTGGGCCACGTGACATCCATCCTGGCCCAGCCCACCCCTCCTCTGCACGGAAGCTGGAAAAGCACACGGGGCATCGTGGCACTGCTGCAGCACCAAGACGACCGCATGCAAGCAGTGGCATTATCAAAATGTAACTTAAGGGCCTGGGCTATGGAGGTGCCCCCTCCAGCACGATTTACATGCTATAGCAGTTTTTAGCCTCTCAGAGTGCATGAACTGCTGATTTCACTGAGCCCCACTGCAACATCTGTCATTTCACTCTAACAAAAAAGTTCACTTGAAATCCACTTGATGAAGTACGAGTAGGAAAAAGAGCGTCTCGTGGTGGGAAATCAGCCGGCCGTGTTCGACGCACGGATCCCACTGTGGCGAATGAGGGAAATGTTTTGGGGCAGCCAGAGGGAGGCAGCACACCTGGCGGGGTTCACTAAACAGGATCGGGCTCTTCTGAACGATGAGTCTCTTGCCGAAACTCATTAGCAGAGCTGGCAGAAATCGCGAGGGAGGATGCCGGGTTTAGAACTGAACCTGCAAGCTTAGGGGAAGCCCGTTAGAGTAGAAAGCACTGAACTGCAGATTGATGGTGCCAATGGAAAACAAGGCCACAGCATAAACACAATGCAGGCCTGTGCACAGCCGGGGGGACAGGACAGAGGCACGGGGGGCTGGGGGGGAGATTTGTGGGCTTGCTGGGATTATGCAATGCCAAACATGAAGAAGCTAAGCACATGTCGAGGTTGGTTAAAAGAAAACCTTAAAAATGAATTTATGTAAGGACTAAAGGGCCGTGGGAGAGGAAAACATGGGGGGTAAGCTGGGTAACCAGGGTCTTGCTATACGTGTCTGTGGAAGACTGAACTCCACTGGCTGGGAGTCGGATGCTTCGCAGTTTTAGCCTCCGCAGACAAAAGCCCAGCTCCTGGCCCACTGCCATCGTTCATCTGTTCTCTTTTTACCAAAAATGCCCCTCCTTCCCTCATCAAACGCACTCCGGCGCACACACCCCTCCCTCCCTTGCTCCCTCTCTCTTTCCCTAAATAAACTCTTTACACGCAACGGCACTGGCAAGCTAGCCACTTCCTGGCTACATCTGCAAATTACTGTCAGTCAACGCATACCACTCTCCAGAGGTGGTATATATGTGTGTGTGTGTGTATGTGTGTCTGTGTCGGCGGTTGGGGGGGCAGCAGGACCAAGTCCAGACAAACCCTCCAAATGGAGTAACAAAAACAGAAAAGAACAGGAAGAAAAAAAAAAACTCAAACTGTACAGAATGCAGGCGCGCCATGGAGTCCATAGGGACTGAGCAGTTAGGGCTGAAGCCTGATCCGTGTAGCTGCATTTCTGGGGAGGTGCCCATCAGGGTACGGAGTAGATTTTACACAGAAGTATGAATCAGCCTTTACTCCACAACCACTGGTGGGCTCTTGCTGGCAAACTTCTCACCTCTCACAGAGAAAGGGGGCCTGAGCCAGCCTGAGGCTGGGATAATGCTAACCTGTGCCTTCGTGTGGAGAGTGAAAAGAAGCGGCCCCTAGCAGACAGGACCCAGGTAGCTGTCGGCTTCTCTGCCTTTTGAATAGGAAAATCTCTCTCCCGATGTGCTGAACTGATAAGCCAGCAAATAAGGTCAACCTGTCAAAAGGTCTCCTTTTATGATTTTCTTTGTTCTTGTTATTAAAGCCCCCTGCTTTCTCAGCAACACTCCCGCCCCACCCAGACAGAGATTTATCTTTCTGCAAACCCTATTTCACGTACCTCCGGCCCAAACGGCCTCGCGGAAGGGGGACAGGGAGGGGCTGGTTAGGAGGCAGATAAGGAAATGGTCTCATGCAAATGTCTCCAGCTTAAGCAATGGTTGGGAGGAGGAGCCGGAATGTTGCTTCACGACCACGTGTGATTAGCAGAGGCTTCGCCAGGCCACTCTGGCCTCCAGAATTCCATGAGAGCAGCCCAGGCAGCGCGTGGCGTTCACCCGTATCCGCTCATCTGCACATCATGTGCTGCTTGAACGGGTAGCTTCCGCTGGCTGGTCTGTCCTGCCCCTGGGCTGTGAAGCGGCCTCGGGGCATTGCCCAGGGTCCGTCACGCCTTGTTGGTGGGTTTCATATATTATGCAGCAGGTGAATAAAATGTTAGTGGTTTGTACTTTACTCCAAATGTTGCAAGAATTTGGTCATGCCTAAAAAAAATTAAAACCACACACATGACACGTGCTAGCGTGCCATTTAGCACATCAAGCATGAGGTTTATAAACAGACTGCAAATGCCGGCGACTGTGCTAGGCCATCGACACCAATCACAAGAGCGCCATCCGTTTCTCATGGGGACCTGGGACATGAATGTCACGGGGGGTCATATTTTTGTATGAGGAACCCTTGTTTAGTTTGCCCGAGTTTCTAGTATAACCACCTCTGAAAAGTGAACAAACAAGGTGCGCCAAGAAATCAATACAGCGAGCCAACTACCCTTGCAGGACTGGGGGAGTACAGAATGGGGGCGGGGAAAGTACGCCCCCTACTGACGATGGGGAGAAAATGAAAGCTAGGTTATGCCTTGTGGTGTGCAGCATGTTTTAGAGGTTACGGCAAGCTCGCCGCTGCCTGACAGGGCGTTCACGTGCCCTGGCGGTTTAGACTTGCTTCCGTTTAGGGTCTCTGCCCCAGTCGGACACTCCCGATCCCAGCACCTGACATATTCCCACACTGTGCTGTCAAACAACTTGCTGCAGAGACATTCCAGATTTCGGCAACTTCTTTTAACACTAAAGAAAAAGTAAACTAACTGCCAATAAGCACACTGGTCTGGCTCGGGAGATCTCAGTGAACAGGGCACATTCTCTGTGATGTTTGATGGCCCTTTAGTCCGAGTCACACGTGGCGGGACTCCAGGAGGCTTGGGGCTGAAAGGGACCCAGTCTTAACACTGTTTGGCTTCCGTTCAGTTGACATTTAAACGCCGGAAGAAGAGCATCTGTGAGAGGCTGCAGTCATAGTTTACCATTTTACACTCATCGTGACAGGGATATCCCCCACCCACAAGGCAAAAGCTGCACAAATGCATCGTGAAGAATCACAGCCAGCGGCAAACAGGGTGCCAGGGAAATTGCGTAAAAGCCGTGTGGCTAGGCCTGTCACAATAACAAATTAATAAATTGTCCCAGGAATTATGGTAATAAACAATAATATTGTCGTTGTGAGACCAACTGATGTAATGATAATGGCATATTAATGCAGGTACACCCTTTCAACGATCAAAACTTTAATTTCGAAATAACGTTCAACATTGGGACTGGAAGACATTTTTAATGTCCAAAAACAAAACAACCAAAAACAATAAATGAAATGGATTATGAAGTCTCTGTAAACAAAATCGCCCTTAAAATATTAAACATTATGCTCAGACAGGGAAAACAGGCAAAACTGCCAGTCAGGCAGTGCTAACTAACAACAAAACACTCCATATGAATAAAAGCAGGTGCCTCAACAGGCCGCATGCAAATCCGTAGCTACTTTAGTCTGGCAAATTCCGAGCAAGAAATACCAACATGTTGACTTTGTGTGGCTTAAGGCAGGATCTCTCAGGAGTAGCAATGTATCCAGCTGTGCTACGTCCTCAAAATACAAATCGAGTTTTAAGCTTCCACCACATCCCTGGGAAATTCGACAAATCCAACATATTTACACTCACATTTCATATAATTTATTGCCACATTATATTTTACCACTTATAGCGAATATGTCTGCCTGGGCGAAATTGATAATCATAATCGATTGATCATCACAGTCGATTTTTTCTTCATGTCTCAGTCCAACGCCAACCACAGAGTTGAACGAAAACTCCCCTTTGCATCTCTGGATGTAAGACAAGGCAAACATCTTAAAGCCCGTCTCTAATTAAACTCATTGGTACTTTGGAGAAGGATTTACAAAAGCGATGTACATCGTTGATCATATGTTTGGGAAAGTCCTGTGAATGGCATGTATAAACCAATGCCATTTTTCACAGACCGGAAGTGTGTGAGCCGCATTTCCATGAACGCGGAAGCTGACGTACAAAGAGCCCACTGTCAAGAGAGTTCACTCCTCATTACTAGTGACGCGTCGTTCGCGAACGAGACAGCTCTTTGAGCCGATTCTTTTTAGTGAACGATGGGAGCCGGCTCTTGAACAGGAGATTTTTTTTAAGATGCCCACGAGACGGCATCTTAATTTTAACAAGCTCAAATCAGGTCACACTAATCAGCATCAGATTAAACGAAAAGAGGGGCGTTTTTTTTTTTAAAGAGCCGCTTAGGAGCTGAAAGAGCCGGCTCTTCTTGGTGAGCTGAGCCAAATGAGCTGGTTTGCTAAAAAGAGCCGATATTCCCATTTGGTAGAGAGAGACATGAGGAAAACAAACAAGCATGCAAATGAAAATTATCGCAGCCGGAAAAATTATCGACCTCATTTTAATTATCGTGCAATTAATCGATTTATCGTTTATCACGACAGGCCTAGGTGTGGCCACTGGATCCTGTCTGTCAATATGTGGGACGGTGTGATGGGACAGCTGTTGTCTCTAGCCTGTCACCCTCACCCCAAAATATGTCACAACGCTCTTAATTACAGCGTAGAAGTCACCCAGATACATGGTACGGCACACAGACAGCTGGAAGGTGACCTGGCAAAGAGAGCCTATGGGTTTAGACTTCAATAGGAAAACTAAATACTTCATTTAAAAAAACACTGTGGTGTCCGAGCCAAGCTCTGGTGGCTGTATAGTTTGATAAAATAATAACAGCTGAACTAAGAAAAAATGTGGTGCATGTTTTAGTAATTATTTAAAAACTAAAGTTGTAAATAGAAACCACACATATGCCATTGAGCCAAGACTCACTGCTGGGCCAGTCCCTTGTGCTGGCCCTTTAAGACAGTGTCTATAAGCTCGCCCACATTCCCCCAGCAGACATGCAAATGAACGTTTGATTCACAAACACAAACAACGGGGTAGCATGGGGAGGGCTGTGACACTGAAACCCTCCCACTGCTCGCCAGCCTTCTATTGATTAAAGATACACTGATGATCAGCAGCAAACGATCAAGCACAGCAAGCTGCTTCTGCCTGCCAATGCAAGGGGGTGGTGTGTGTGTGTGTGTGTGTGGGGAGGGGGTGGGGTGGGGAAGCTCACAGGTTGGAGTCTGGGAGTCTCTGAGACTTAGCACCCAGTGCAAAGCTCTAGGGTGACCAGAACTCGCAGACTAGGCCTGACACTTCTGTGTTGCCCGTGCCTGTCAGCCAAGCTGCATTAAGCAACGTTTATATTTTTCATAGGTGGAAAATATACAAATAAATAAAGGAGATGCTTATCAATAAACTGAAAGGCTAACAAGAATAACAATGGCAACTGCCAATGATGTCAAACTGGAAAAACTGGATCAGAGTGCCAGAACAACATGTACAGTGATGGCGAGGAGGGGAGGAAAGACAAAATAAACACGACTGCAGGAAGAAACCTGCAATGGGCTGGCCCCCCATCCTGGGTTGTTCCCTGCCTCGTGTCCATTGCTTCTGGGATAGGCTCCGGACCCCCCGCGACCCAGTAGGATAAGCGGTTTGGAAGATGGATGGATGGATGGATGGATGCAGGAAGAAACCCATGAGCAAAGTGGAAATCCACCAGAGATCATGGGATTTTAGCTCAAAATCACATTGTTCTTTGGAAATTTCCGCCAGTATTTACATTGAAATATTGTCTAAATCATGGACGATGTGATCACTGACTGAAACCTGGGTGCACTAAAGCCCTTCTCTTGGGCGAACTGTGGAACTGGTTCACGTCGTCAAGTGCAAGGCCTGAGAACAGGACCACAGAACAGAAATAGTCCAAGCTCTGATTTATTGCTCTACAAGAAAATGCAAAGCTTTATCGAAGAAACCTCAGAAAAAAATGCCGGTGGTCCTTAATAGCACACGCACTATTTTTATAGCGTGTAATTAAGTGTAGACATGAGAAAAGAGGGAGAAAAAAAGAAGTTGACAAAAGAACAAGTAAAAGACCCGCTTGAGTGGTGGATCAAGCCTTCTGCGGAAAACATCTGGAACAGCAAGATTACTTTGACACAGTTCTGTCTACCGGTCTTGAATTCTTGCCAAATGGTATCAAAGTAGCTTATTTATTTCAGTCTAGTGAGGGTCAGAGAGTACAGGCGAAGCAGAAGGGAGGGAAAGAAAGGGGGGGGCAGGAGGGAAATTGGGGGAGGGAGCAAAAATTAACACACACAAGCTATGTGCAGGGATATTATCTTAATCTGAAAACATTTAGTTCCAGTAGATCCAGCCCACAGATCTCTCCTTGCACGCAGGGCCCTGGGAAGGAGCAAGCCAACGGTATCAGGAAGTTACAGGCAGCCAATCAGACATGCTCGCCTGCATGCTATGGAAACTCCGGGACCTCCCCTCCGCCTTCCACCAACGTCTCAGTCTCCCACACAGTCCAGCTGAGAGCTCCTCTGCTGCTCACAGGGCACCAGACATGGCTTAAAAATCCTACACTGACCAGACCAGGAAGGGAACAGCTTTTTGTGCCATTTTCAACAAGCCAAAACCAGCAGCTAAGGATTTAGAACTGCAAAACCCGTTAGCAAGCTGTTGCCCTACTGTTATCACCTTGTTCAGAAACATAACATTTTCCAGTTGAAACCACTGATGCATCCGCACCATGATTTGGAACTTATCCTGCATTTTCATTATGATTTTACTACGATGGATTTCTTTCATTTTCATTGTGAGCCACTAAACTAGCTGTTAAAAAAGGGCTGTTAGCATGATCATACTTCTTTATGTCTCATGGGATACATGAGGAAATCACAACATGTGGTTTTATATACTGCAAGCACAATTTACCATGTTACGGTGCAGCCTACATAGCACTTATTTTTTATTTATTTTTTTTATATGTCTGCCGTTATTTGTTACGATTCTGTGCCCAGGTCTGGCCTGGTATGGAGACAGGCCGTGTCTGGTGGCGGAGGGGGAATGCTGATCCGAATGGGGGGGAGGGTGGTTCCTTTCAGATGGAGGCAACTGGGCGAAGGTGGAGGAAGGAAGAAGGAAGCTCAGCGCCGACTTGGGGAACAATGAGCGCTCTGGGGTTGCAAGGAGAGCACACAGGAACCAGGGAGAGTCTTTTGTTCAGAGACGGTGAGTAATGAGGAGATGAAATAAATAAAAAAACACACAAAGAGCCAATCTGTGTAACATATCAGTTACACTTAACTGCATTCAGGGTGTGATTACGGGGCCAATTCGAAGCCCTCTGAGCTCAAAGAGGGAACATCTTTCCAGTCTGTGCTAAGAGTAATGAGCCTGTTGAAAGCCACTGCATAGCTTAGAGGCAGAACACTTTCCTCTTAAATCTCATTAGCACACAGCCCTTCTGATTCTCAGGTCCTTAAATAAACAGCCAACAAGACTTGGTGGCCTTGTGTTCGATACTGCACTGTCTGTTTCCAAAGGGCTACGCAACTTAGCCAGCAAAGTATGATCTTCTGATTCTACTCATGCACTATTTATTTAGTTATGGAAACATCTTGGGGGAGGGAAGTGACTTTTTGAGTGGGGCCCCCCGGAAACACCAAACTCATCCCGATGAGCACAATATCCTGTGTGCAACCCAGTGACTCCCCCCAAACAGGCTGCCCTGGGCCACTCTGCAGGCTGTATCTAAGAGCATGAATTTGCAACACAGCCGAAGTTCTTGGCTACCTATTTTGGGCCCTGCGGTGGCAGCTTTGATCAGTGCAGTTCTGCACATGGAGCTCCAGGGGCACCATGACAGCAATACCCAGGGCCAGGCTGTTTGTCCTTGGCGATTCGCAATAGTGGGGAAGACCTGGGGCCCACAGAGCCCAATCACAGCTCGCTTAGATGCCGTGACCTTCCTGCCTCCGCAGCAGGGATGCAAAGTCGCCACGTTGACAACGACCCCACCATCCCGCCCAACACCGAGAGATGGAAGGAGAACAGCCGTCCATCGCACGAAAAGGGATGAGGATATGCAGTCGCTCAACTCTAGAACCGCTTCTCGTTGGTGTGCGGTAGGGGTGAGGGCAGGGTGACACCACAGGACAAACCATTTCCCCCTGGTGATGGTGGGTGGAGGTTTTGAAACCCTAAAACACAGGAGGCAAGAAGCAGGCAGAGGTGGTTCTCCACGGTACCACAGAAGGGTTGCATGCACACACACACGTGCACGTACTTTATGCAAAACCTTGAGTGTGCACGTGCATCATATACCCATGTACAAAGTGCATGCAATGTGCATGCAGAAAATGCATTGATGTGCAGGCGACCACATGAAAATATGAGAAGTTCTTTGCCGACATCTGGTCATCGTGCAGGAAGGTGTCGGCACACAGGCCTGCGAGAAGAACGAGAAAGCATCATGTGACGTCAGTGGCTGGCACGTCAGGCTTTCAGGCTGACGACAGTCTGACTCCCATATGAGTGTCACTAGGGGAAAGCCAGCTGCACTCCCCGACCTTCCCCATCACCGCAAGCGGTGGGCTGTGCTTCTGGGAACGCGGCTGTAACTGCAGGACGCTCGCTGCTGCAGAGTGGCATCGCGCCCTCCATGCTAGTGACAGACATCTCATTAGCACTTCCCATTTTTCTTACCACCGAAACTTCAAACTGCTGTACTTAAATCTTTAATTTGATCTCTATTAGATTGACACAATGCGCACCCACACTGCCTGACACGCCATGCAGAGAATGAGTCACTTACAACCACAACCTGACAATCAGTACCAACTCTCTGAAGCTGCCCCGGCATCAGAGCTCTCATCACGGAACAGCATACTAAAATAACCTCCTGCCCCCCCTCGAATCAGGAGAAGTGGCCCACCAATACAGTGTCATTTCATCTGCTCACTGCAAACTGGCTTCGGTTAGGAGTAACGTGTGAAGTGAGACCCCAGTATTGCCTTAACTTACAGTGACGACATTGGAGGGGGAGGGCAGGGGGGGAGAAGAAAAAAATAAAAATAAAAAAGGCAGCCATCTTACGTGCAGGCGCACTATTTGTTGGCCTATTGTAGGTTTAGGATTCCTGTGTCCCCCCCCCCCCCCACCACCCTGGCCCCAATACCAGAGACCTTGAGACGTCCCCGTTCCGCTGACAGATTGCCGGCCATGCTCTCACGCGAGGCAGGCCTCCCAGGAGAGTTGGCGCAGCCAAGAGGAAGGAACACGCATCACTTCCTGTGTGCCTCACACAGCGGATAACAACCCTTAATAACGCGTACACACACACACAGCTCTCTAACCTATTGCTTGGATTAAAAAAAAAAAAAAAAACAGGCTGAGTACCAACCCCCACCCCCCACCCCCCCAATCCTGTTCACAGAGGAAATGCTGGCTGGGGCCAAAGCAAACTTCATGCAGCTGCGTCAAAGATATTCTGAATATCCGTTTCTTCACAAAAAGCAGATATTGTTCTCAGAGTCTCCCCCCCAAACACAATTCACACCCTCTCTGGCATATTTTCCTTTTGGATCAGGTATGTGTATTTATCTGCAGGTAACACTGATGTTGCCGGCTTCGGCCCTGGCCGCCTGACCCGGCCCGCTCTCACTCCCCCGCATTATATCGCCTTCTCGGAGGAATAAAACAGCTTGTTTTCCTGCCTTTCCACCATTCATTAGCCCACTGTTTTTGGTTTTTACTTAAATCAAAATGCCATGTTCCTCATTCCATCCCAATTCTCAGCTCCAATTACAGGTAAACAAAAATAGATTAAAGGAGCAAAATTATCAGTCGGATGTTAATTACAGGAAGAATAACAGCAAATGAAATGACTGGTTCTTGCCAACTCTTTGACATGAAAGCAAGGCCTCACCGGTTGGTAACCCACATGGAGGAGGATTTGTAAACATTCATTCATAACATTGTCGTCTAGCAGAAGTGGAAGAATCCTGCCAGTAGTTTTCCACTCTGACAATAGGAAGAACTTCCCCGACTGCACAGGACGGCTTGCGTACACCAAGGGTCCCATCCTGCACAGCCAAGCCTGTGTAATTGAAACTACATTTCCACAAGCTTGCTAAAAACACCTCCATCACCATGGCGTTTGAGGGCGGGATACCGGAGAAGCCGGGAGGCTACTGACTGCAGTTTAAACCCTCAGGTTCACGAGCTTCAGAAGAAAGCGACTAAGCTCCTCCTCTTCTTCTTCGCAACAGTCTATGACTGGGAGGAGCTCAGTGTCTCTAGCTGCAGGGTCTCTATGAAGCAGAGGCACGGCTCTACAACAGACAGGAGTCAGGAAGCGCCCTCCTTCCTCCCTATAACCACAGGGTCACGTCTACAGTGATGCGGCATGACACCTGCATCCAGGCGCCCGCCGCCGGCAACCGGTTTGCGCCGGACACAGAGCGCCGAGATTACAAGTGGAAAAAAAAATGAATGTAGCAGGAAGCCCTCACATATAAGGCCATCAAACGTAACCTATAATACAAAACTGAGGGGAGGAGGAGACCAAAAAGGTCTACTAATGACTCGTTGGCCTACCATACTAAATGTTTCCGCAACACCAAAATGAGCTTGCAGGTTTCTCGGCAGCTTTCTCTCAGCTTACTCAAGCTAACCAGTATGTGGCTCAGTGGGTTAGGATGATTTGCCCACGACTGGAAGGTCGCCGGTTCAAATCCTGTGGTTTGCAGAATGGTTTCAGGGTTAGGCCCTTGAGTAACTGCTCCAGGGACTAGTGGACCTTGCTTTCTCCACTGGATAAAAAAAATTAAATTAGGTATAATGTTAAGGTAACCAGCTAATTCCATTCTCACAGACTTAGAGCCAGCGTTTCAGCAAGCTGAATGTCAGAGTGGGGTTGGCCTGTGAGAGCCAGGCATGTCACCCTCAAAGATCCAGTTATGTGGTGGAAACCATTTAATGGAGAAGGTCCTCTATAATCCGAAGTTTGAAGGTACAGCTCTAATATAAATTAGCCTACATTAGGACCATGCATTCAAAATAATGTTAAGTGGAGTAGACAGACCACAGACAGAAACCACCATCGACTGGGGGGGGGGGGGGAGATGCACCATCTACTTACTCGGGGGCAGGGGGGGGGGGTGTAACTGAATCGTGGATGTCACCCCAAGCATTCTGGGAAAATCACGTGAGAATGCTGATTTGAGAAGGATAATTCTGGTGAAGGTAATGATAATGAGCATGATTATGACGGTGATGGAGATGAAGGAATGGCAGCCGTCCAGCAGCAGCTCATGCCAGACAGGTGGAGTGAATGGGGGTGATTGTGAGGAGGAGGGGGAGGTGTTACTGCAGCTGCTTGGATGGCTGCCCGTGCTGCTGACGACTCATCTGGCCCCAGAGCTGACAGAGCAGGGACAGCTGGAGGGGGGGAAGGGGCATGGAGGAGGATGAGGATCAGGGTGGGCCGGATCTACATTTTCAGGGTGAGGTTGCTAAACAGTCAGTGACCTGCATCTGTCCCCGCTGTATTGTATAGCACACCATCCATCCATCCATCCATCCATTCATCCATCCTAACTGCTTGTCCTACTTAGGGTCATAGGGGGTCAGGAGTCTATGCCAGAGGCTGCAGGCGCAAGGAAGGGAACAACCCAGGACAGGGCACCAACTCATCACAGGGTACCCGCACTGGCCAATCAAACCAGGTGATTTGCCAACTCCAATCAACCTCATGATGGTTTTTGACTGCAGGGGGAAAAGCAGACAACCCAGAGGAAACCCCACGACGACACGGGGAGAACACGCAAAAACTCATGGCGGAGATTCAAATCCTGGTCCCAGAGGTGTGAGGCGACTGTGCCGCCCCATGTATTGTACACTGTTAAGAGTCCACTTCCGCACTTAGAATGAGTATTAGTACCGTTTACCTTTGTTGCTATTTGCACATCCTTCCCCAATGCACCACCTATTTGTTGCATATTAATGGTTCCACTTCCTATATTGCCCTGGCTTGTCTTTTACTGCACTGCTGTTTGTTCGACTGTCCCCCGAAGCACCTGTCCCCTCTACTGCAAATGTGACACAAGTATCAGACTGTGTTCCTCTGAGCATGTGACAATAAAACTTGAAACCTGCCACCACACTCCACAAAAGGGACCTGACACACGAAAGTGGCCTAATACACCAAGCATGTCACCGCAGTCCAAAAAGCCCTGTGGAGTCCCCAGGGCCACACTGGCATTTCTATTACTATCAGGGCCCCCAGAATCCAGAAGTTGAGCAGAGACCCTGTGGCCCTCAGCCCTTATGGGGACCCCAACCTGGCTGACGCATGTCTGCTGACGTTTTGCCTGCTGTCCGGTGTGGCTGAAAGCCAGGGAAGGCGGCCATGTTGAAACCTGGCTCTGCTCGCTATGTCAGAGAAGTGGATGGAAATAAAAGCAAACGCAGAAAGGAAAAAAAAAATACACACGCCGGTTGCTTATTTTAACCAATATTTCCAGTCATCTGGGACATACTGCTGGTGGGAGGTTGTGGGCACAGTAAATAAAAACCTAGCCCAAGTTCTTCAGTCTTTTCATATTTTTATTTGATTTAGTGTCATTTTTATTTTTGATGCCTGCAATATTCCCTGCCCCTAACAGCCAGTTGCTGGACAGCATGAAAAGCACAGCACTCCCTCCTTCACACCCACACCCAGAGCCCCACCCCCTCAGGCTGGCCCCTCAGCCTCCTCCAGTGCCTCTTCTCTCACCCTGGACCCTACCTGCCCCAGGCCTTTGCGTTCAGCTCGCTTCCTACAATCCTTTCTGTCAGAACAAAGAGCACTTCCTGTGTACATAACTGAGATTAAACATGTTTTACTGGTTCCCGAAACTCGGAGCGCGCGGGCCGGCTTGGAGCATTCCGGGCCGCGGGCAGCTCGTGAAAGCCACGGCAGTAAAAATGTGAAAACATGATTAATGCTCCTTTTCCCTTCCTTGTCACGACACACTGCAAGACGAGCCTCTTCCTCTGAGCACGAACGGCCTGACGGAAGCGTCAAGTCAGCCGAAACGAAATCTCAAGCTTGTAAATGATCTCAGCACGCACACTTGCCAGCAGAGCTACGGCAAACAGCAAAGGTCAAAAGGCATCTGCCGTCTCTCTCTCTCTCTGTGCGATCACCATGCGTAAGCAACAGGAAGTGAAAAAGTCCCAGAAGGGTGTGTTGAGAGTGTGTAGAGGGGTGTCGCCATTTGGCCCCGTTCTTGTGTGCTTCAAGGTGATCAGTTGACTTGCACCTGTGTACCTTATTAGCGACAGGTTTGTGTCTTTGAATGTCACCCCTTGCTTTCATTAAGTACTGGGCATACCGCTTAGAAGGTGTTTAGACCAGTATTCAATCGGCTGTGTCCAATTTCAGGTGCTAAGGCTGCATTCAAAACCCGAGTGCGTAACAGCGGTGCGACAAGACTGTCCCATTTCAAAGGCTCCTTCCAATGCGGCCTAGAAATGCGTTATTCTTTTGCCAAGATTCCAAGATTCATTGCGTGAACCTTCAACTGCCTACCGAGGCAACATAGACTGCACCCTTCAAAAGGATGCAGTCCCTGACTCCGGACGCAGCCATCTTCTCTTTAGCGACCCCTGATGGAGATGGGTTGATGGAGGTGGTCTCACTTAATCTGTCTTTCACCTCCCCTTCTATCTTGGAGCCCCGTGAGCCCTTATCGGACCCTAAGCATGGGGAGCCTGGGCCTGTCTGCTGACGTCCTGGATCCTTTCAGAGTCTCTTAGGGTTGTTGTTTTTTTTCCCCCTTGAATTTGAAATTCTTCAGCATTTCTCATGTTGGTGCTGGTTGCACAGGGCATGAGATGCTGGCTGTCTGTGGCAAAGATGTGTTTGCCTGAAACAGCCGTCCGCCTACAGTCAGTGCAGGAGACACAGTCTTCCTCTTTGTTTTAGAGTGGGCAGGATCTTTATCTGGAGGTCTGGGCTTGTCCCCACACGAATGCTGTTTTGACTTTGAGATCCACAGGCTGAACTGGAGAGCCATGCTAACTGATGCTATCTGATCTCCACAAGTGTGCATGGCTGCCATGCTGAGGGAGTCCTATAATTTAGGCTGTTGCTCTGTTTATGGAGAGAAGAAATGGGTGGATTAACAAATGTATAAATAAATGTATTGTGAAATATGACAAATAAATTATATGAAATGTAAGCATAAATAAATCTAAAATTGTTTTCCTGGTTTTATTTAATTATTTATTGCTGGTTTGATCTATATTTATTTATTTAAGGGATGCGGCATATGACATAAAATAAGCCTTGAAATGCAAACTATCACTTTGACCCATTCAAGTTTGGAGGGAGGGCCCTAATGAATACAGATTTCTGATTGGTGGACCATTTTCACTGGATTGCTCCTGTCTAATCCAACACGGCCACACTAGATATACAATAGTAAACCACTAACTGTGGGTTCAGGTATCTGGTTTACCACAGTCCAAAATAAAAACCGTAAAATGTGCAACACTGTTTTCATTGATGATGTGTTCTTTGAGTGGTATACAGAACATGATTTTCATTGCTCAACCATCCTTTGAAACATATTTTTCATTGCTCTATCATTTCTTGAAAATTGGGCTAAAAAATTGGAATCCTTTTTGAGCGAGTAGTTGTACAGTACTGTATAATAATGTATATTGTATTTTGTTATTACCATTTTAATGTTATTAACGTTTTACTATGCATAGTTTATCAATTACTATATATAAGTACACAAAAATCACAATATATAGTGGGTCCGTGGATGGTTCACTTCATCTGCGGTTTCAATAAGTGCTATTGAATCACGTTAGATAATCTAGAAAACAGTTTTTCCCAAAACTGAGCAACTGTTATTAACTTTAAAAGGTTACATCCCATGTCAATCCAAGTCCTTCTCCAGGCCAGACATCCATACAGGGCACACGTGTGGATCAGTGCAGTTGAGTGGGACATGATTTGAGGGAAAATACAAAATTTTCTCTTGGAAAATGTGCCTTATTTAACATGCAAAATGAAAACATTGGAAATCTGAAACAATTCTTTAGCACTATTCGATAACTACAATTGCTATAATAGGTGCTTATGTCATAATCATACCATTACATGCAGGGATTTTTATGATTGATACGGTGTTTATAGATGACCTGAGGTTCTGAATCTGAATTCAATTGGTTGCTGCTGTGAAGCTTGCTTTGACTTGTTGTGCTAACAGGCATTTATTCGAGCTGAAATCATGGTAAGGAAGCCAGAAATGAAACAGCAACATGAACATCCAACGTTGACACTTCTTAAAAAAAAAAAGCCCTCCCAAACTCCCTATCACCACAAGGCATTCTCCACACACTACAATGAACCAAGAGACACCAAGACGACAAGCGACATGAGAACTCTTTTAACCTCAACAATTAAATCCATTTAAAAAAATCTTGCATGGCTTGTATGAGGAGCGTCTGCATGCATCTCCCATGGAAAGGCTGCCGTGTGCTGCGGAAGCAGCAATCAGGGCACGGCCCTCTTGGGGCGCGGCTGCTGCACCAAACCTCTCGAGTTGGAGCGCCGGTGAATTACAGAGCCTGGCTGTCTGCTCATGCCTCACATACCTATATGCTAACAGCTGGGCCGACCGAGAACGGTATCTATTGTCAACGTCTTAGGGCAAAAGGACCAAACAGAAAGCAGACAAGAGGCAACCTGGCGCTAGATATGCAAACCAGTTCCTGAACACACATTCCTTATATATTATCTTTATTTAGTTCTCATTTGAATTATCAACCATTCTTGTCAACTGACAGATATTAGCATTTTTTTTTTTTACTTCCCCACAGTGATAGCCTGAGGTAACATAGCAGCAACCGATGAGATCAAGAGAGTTTCATCACGAATTTGATGCTACTTTCCTTAGCTTTAATCGGGCCTGGCCAGTGCATTTTTGGTAGGACAGGACATAAACACGAGTACCTTTTAACTGATAACACTACTTCATCTAAGGCACATGAATTCATTGTTGTGTTTTTCCCCCCAACAGAGAGGAAATCATCTTGACTCAACCGCCTTCTGCTGTGAACATAGCCAGTGGCCGTTACATTACAGTCATTGACTGCGGCCAAGACAAACTCTTACCCCTCTTTCTCCATTAAACAAAGGAAAAATTGGATTCGTTCTTCAGATACAAAAAGGTCACAAAACAAACATGTTGATGGGAAACCGAGTCCTTCAGAGGACAATTTCAAGTTGTTTTCGTTGTGCAGGAAAGAAGAGAAAGAAAAACACTACAGCCCCTCCTGACTGACTTCAAAAGACACAGCGGCGACAATGAGAGTTGACAGGGTCCTCTAAGTGCTGAGGGCTAAATAGCTGGGTACAGAAGCAGGAATCCCTGGCGAGGGGAGGAACATTTTAAGTGACTGTGTCCCATGAGGATCAGGAGAGCAGAAGAGTTTTCCTCATGGGCCTGTGGAATGGGTGAGGGACAAAACAAATATTCTTATAAAGCACTAAAGTGTACGCCAACACCCAAGTCCCTAATTCAATTTTGCAATCATGCACCTCAGGCTGGCAATATTCAAGAAAAGAAGTACTTGCCCTCAGCTATCTATAGAAAGTTGTCCCCTCTTTACGCCAGCTAGTAGTGGAAACAGACCATTCCTAGTCAATTGTTTGATGTGACTGGGGGGGTGTCTCTTCATTCCCTGACAGACATCATTCACCTTCAACCCTAAGAGGTATACGTAAACTCAAGCACAATGCCAGACACCACTCTAACCTTCCCTGTAGTCAACTTGGCAAAGACAGTCTCCATGATGACCCCTCTGGTCTCAGCCTAGTAGTGTGATCATACAGCCAACATCAGCAGTCACCATCAGCAGACTATATGCTCTTCAAAGTCAGTCTACGCCATGCTTTGCTAGTCAACCTGTCCCATAACCCTTCCGATGTCATTGAAAGAACCAGTCACAATGCAACACTGACAAGACAAAAGACAACCAATAATGTGAGCTGTACATACCCACAGTGACCGACACTGGACGGTCCACACAAAACTTGATAAAAGTACTTGCTGGCTTCCATCCCCCGAATCAGTACATGTGAGAATTAGCCCCTAAAAGAAGCTTGCAAAAGGCCTCCCGGGTGGCTTGTAAGTAGATGCTTTGAAGGCTTATCTTTACTTCTCAGGGTAAGGCATAAATAGGTGAGTTCAACCATACCAAACACTGAGTAAATAGGGAAAGTGCTTCAATGCAGGCAGTCATTTAAATGTACGAGCATGAGCACATCCAAATAATCCATTCATATCAGATCCAGTCAGTGTTCTGGCAAGATGGGCAAGATGACCTCTATACATGCACCAGCTTAATAAGCCCTAGGTGCACTTACTGTAGCCTGTTTTACATAAAGCAGACCTATCACACATCAAACTCTATTCTGCTGCTATCGTATGAAAGAGTAATATCTGCACCTGCAGAGATGGAGCAAAAAATAAATAAATAAATAAACAAAATATTCAACGTGTTGAATTTAAGCTGGAATCTCAATTTTAAAAATTTCTTCTTAATAAATAGAGGAATGGTCTATACCAAGTACAAGACCCAATGATTTGTCCTATTCCTAGACATCTGTAAAGAACATGAAAGTAGGTTAACTTCCCATTTTCAAGTATATCATTAATAAGGTCCTTAATGTTTTTTAACCATGACAATTGAGAGAGAAGCTCAATATAATGGCACTGCGGGATTATGCAGAATTGTAATATTTCAATAGCATCTCCTAGACCATCTGAGTTTTTAAAACTAAACTTCCTGTATTTCATTCTTAGTAGAATGTCTTGAAGACAGTTGCTTTTTTAATGATCTGGGTGGGTGGCGGAATCAACAAAATTTATTTGATGCTTTTTGCAGAAGTTAATTTACTGAAACCACGATGCACCCACTTCTTGAAATAAGTCATCCGTCTGACACTTCTGAACACAAGTGGTGGTTGACGAAGGCTGGGGGACAAACAGAAGACTGTCACATTGCCGAGCGCAGACTGCAACACCGAACAGAAATGACACCTTCAAGATGACAAGAGTGAACTGAAGCAGACACAACTGAAGTGTGGCTCTGAAACACTGCCGTCACTTCCAGGACGACAACGTGCAAAAACTCCCGCTGTGAGTCATACGCGAGAGGTGCGGTCGCTGCCGTCCATGCTGAGCTTTTTATGAACGTGTGTGTGGTGTGCACCATCTGCTTACTGACTCACGGCACTCAGCTCACCCTGTCTTCTCCCTCTTCTAGTACCACCATTGGTGATACTTAACACATGCTACTTTATACCTCTGTTCATCCCTCCATTCTACATCATGCAGACTGTCCATGTTGGCTGCCCCAGGAACATCATCAACACAGATACTGATCCTAGAGTCCTGTTATTCAACTTTTTACATAATCGAATTACCACATCGAAGCAGGTCTTCCTTCCTGCGACAATCACTGGTTTTCTAAACAGGCCACTCCACTGTTTTCATACCATCTATAATATGAAGGGTAACACTTAAAGCTAATCTCAACACCAATGTCTTAGAGTAAGCCTAAGCAAAGGCCACATATTTTTCCGGGTAGTTGTTTTTATCGTGGCTTTCAAAGTCAAACTCTTAATACAGTAACCCCCAAAACCCAGACCCAACGGCCACTGAAAACATCGAGAAGAGTCACAGCAGAAGCTTGTAAAATAAAGATGACTCTGAAGAATAGCTTGCCAAAAAGTGACTGAGGGCATGAATCACCCCAGCATTTGAGACTTTCCGGGGCCTGTAAGTCTGAAGGTGGGAGGTGCCAGTCAGAATGGGGCAGAACCTTGAGGCGCCAGTAGAGAGGCCCACCAAAGTCACCAGTGGGGCCCTTATTTTACACTGGCATGCTCCAGAGCCTGTGAAGCCCTCCTTCCCTCTAGGAGAGTCATTGGGTAGGGAGGGGTGCTGATCTCACCATGATAGAGGGGCTTTCCGGAGGCACAAAGCGAGAGCCAGCGGGGGGAGAAAACGGCAGACAGGAGGGCGAAACTGGAGAAGTCGAGAGGGACTGATAAAGACATTCTTCCATGATGAGATGATGAGGTCTGTGTCCATGAGATACCTAATAAGGAATTTGAAGAATAGGACCATCATTGTCCCCATCGCATAATAAAGGAAAACTAATTTAAAAAATACCATTTTCATCATTCATAGAACACTTGCTGTTTTATGTTCTTCAGTTTTGGCTGATAAACAAAAAGTAACACATGCGTTTCAGTATTTACAAGACGTATGCATCGTACCTTTCTAAGAATGAGGAATTTACTGTCAGCAAAAAAACAAGTTTACTAGCAATATCGCTATTCCAACATGGCTCCCATCAGAAGCAGTAATTCTGCAGTACAGCCATCGTCCTTGTCCACGTTCATCAGTAAAAATGCCAGACAGTGAACACCGTGCGAGGTGCCCCACATCTGCAACCCCCGGCTGGAAAACTGCAAATAGGCTAGACTATAGCAGCATATGACGCCTCACATCCTCCATAAGACAAGGAGCGGGCTGTGTGCCGGGGGCTCAGGAGGTCTGGAGGGCTCGGTGTCTGTGGCTGAGTGCGGCGCCGCCATCAATGCGGAGCACTGTAAGGGACAGCGGGATGACCGGTGGAGGGGGGCGGCAGAGGGTTCTGAGCTGGAGCCGGCCGCACAATACCACTCTATGCAGCAAGCGTGGGACTGCAGCCCCGGGCCCTTTCTCATCGCCATCTTCCGGTTCTTAAGGACCCATCACTGGCCTTCTTGTGTGGCCCAGAGGGAATATTTCCCGACATCACAGAAAAGCAAGAGCAAAAATACTTTACATCATTCTGTTGGCTCAAATGGCCAAAGACTTGGTACCAAGACCCATTGCATGCACAGTGATAACCTCATAGTACAGGTGACGGGAAAAAAACAAAACGTTACAATTAGTATACTGCAACCAAACAGAGCAAAGTGTATGAACCCTTCGTAACATAACGTAATCAGAACAACCCATGCACCGTTACCACACATGAGCCTAAAAACAAAAACCAGCTTGTCAGAACCATTTAGCTCAAAACGACTCGGAGTGAATAAACATTTACTAGCTGCTATAACTAAATGCATATCAAAATCAAACTTTTAAATAATAATGTTTAAAATTACCAAAGCAGGATGGTCACAACAAATTTGAAGGGATTCTGTATGCAATAACGGTATTATCTTATAGTCATTTTATCCAAAAACAAGGAAGTGGAACAGTGGAATACACTGGGCAGGTACACCGGCAGAACAACACAGTGTCTTTTTTTGAGAACAATCCTAATGTTTTCAGCGAGCAGTGCGCCAGTGCTGAAAAGATGCAAGTTCCACTGTATTCGTGAAAGCACCTCCAGTGACTCTCTGTTCATCAGGGCCAAGAGCACAAAGCTGGGACATCAATGCACTCGAGGAGGAAAAGGGAGACAGAAGGAGGAAGAGAGACTGAGGTGCAGAGGAAATGGGAGAGGTCCAGCCAATGGCTCCATCATCATACGAGGCGGATGGCACTACCCACAATGTCGGGGGAGGCGTGAAAATAGGTGATCCTGTCTTTCTGCCATTTCGGCTACAATAGGGCCAATACGATACATCTTCAAGACACACAGTTGTTGAAAAGCACAACAATGGCAAGCAACCTTTCAACATTATGCATGGTCAAGTTCAAGATGGCTTAGCAGTTTTTTTTTTTTAGATCTCTTCATTCATTGTCAAGTATAAGTTTTGTGAAAGTGGCAGAGTAAGAGTCATAGATCCAATGAAGGGGACGTTGTCCTTGAACTTCAGATTCAAAATGCATTAAGAAAAGTTCTCAAATATTCCTCTGCCATCTGGTTGTGTCACATTCAGACGTTGAATGAGGAAGCAAGCTTTACATTAACATATTTGAGGAACTTTGCTCACATGTAACGCAGGCCCAATCCTGATTCTCGAATTACACAACTCCTTGCACAGGGCTAATTCTGAACAGGATCCAAAGATTCATTCAACACTGCTCAGGGGTGTTAGCACTCTAAGAGCAGCATCAAGGATTCCTGTTTGGCTGCAAGAGAGCAAATACCACGCGGCATGCTCCGATCTTTCCGACAACGTTTACTTAGCACCAGTAAGCACCAGAGCACCTCATTCACCAGTTTATTTTGTTCACCCTCCACGTCTGGTCCTACCATGATTGACAAGGTCTCAACCTCAAATAAAGGGCAAATATAGAGGCTGCAGGCCCATCCCATATGGCAACGGCGCTCATTTCTATGTTTAATGGCTGCTATTTTAGTTACTAGCAGAACAATTTGAGGAAGCCTGGACTGTAGCTGGGCCCATTTGCTATGTAATTAAGTCCTAAGCCAAAAGGACAAGAGTGTCTATTGGGTACACTGGTAACTCACGTCCTAGTGAGGGCACAGACGGGCACAAACTCCTCTGAGAATATGCTGGGCAATGTGTGCCCACTTCCACAGCGGAAAGGGAAGCTTCAGTCGGGCCAAGTGACCTCCTGAGGTCAGACGTCTATCCACAGCTGTCTCCTCTGGCCCTCAACACCCCAGTCCGCCTGCGGATACCTTTCCGCTGGAGCTGGCAAACACCTGCCGGGAGACAAATGCGTGCCCAGTTTGGCTGCAGCTCAGGGTCACCGTAATGCCAGGGTGTGGATTTTGTGGATAGCCTTAGTCAGCACCACCTGCCAGCATTTCAGTTTTTAACAATATCAGAACCAGAAAGCTAGCCGGCATGACCCCGGGCACATTTTCACAAGGATGCAGCTCTTTTAGGCCTGGAATCTTCATACGAATCACACGCTCCCTTCATCTTACTTTGTCTACTGATTTGCATCACAATAACAGAAATCAAAATGTACCAGTAACTCAGAGCAAACACAGAAGGTGGAGCAATGGGTGACCAGGACACCCGATTTCTTCTCAAAAGGCTTCGTACCAGGCGAGCCAGTGATTAATTTGGTGCCACGTCAGCCTGTCTGCAAGACCGACGGGAGAAGCTGCAACAGCTTCAAAGAACACGACCATAAACTGCCAGCTGCGCAGCCATGGGGGAGACCTACTAACATGCTCAACACCCCCCCTCCCCCCCCCCATGTACTAGAGGCCAGCTAATCATTTCAGGAGTTAATTAAAACAGCAATAACATGAAATACAAGCTTTGTCAGGCAGACCTCTTTACACAGACTATGCTAAGAAATTCAATAAGCTGATCCCTTTACTTTTTTTTAACTGGCAAAACAAAAATGGTTGTACAGGAAGAACACCACAAATGTGACCCGTCGCCACGAAATGAGTCTTAAGTCGCACTGGTAGAATTTCACCCATAAGACTCATTTCGTGGTGATGGGTCACAAATATGTGGCTTAAACAAAAATAGTTCAGAGATTGACATCATCGTGGACAACTTAGGTGTCAGAGCCCTTTTACTCACCACAAAGAGCCGGCTGCAACAACAAGCAAACACAGCCACCAAAGAGTACCACACTTTGCATACCTCAGAGGCACTTACACTCCCCCTATTGGTCATGTTACCAGTGGAGAAAACCAACTGGGAGCCTGTACAAGACAGACACCCAATACTTCTTGACTGTCCAACATTTGATAGAGTATAATTCCAGTCTCTCGCTGATTTATCAAGTTAAACTTGTGCGAAGGAGCTAAAAGCATTATGGGAGAGGCAGACAAGGATTGGCACAGATCTGGCACTTCCGTGTCCGTCTCAGATTCTTAGCAGGGAAGTCCTCTTTTCCTATCTAATGCAAGAGCCTGAACTGCTTTTGCTGGCAAAACTTATTTGAGGATTTCTCACATTATGTCTTGATCCACCCCTTCATAGAGGCAAAGAAGCAGAATAAAACAAGGTGGCAACTACTCTCAAAATCACTGTGCTCGTATGTAGTAGAAATATACTACAAGCTTGGAAATGGTGATTTTTAAGGTACCGCAGCAGTTGATGCATGTCTGATTATGGGGCCGTTAAAGGAGCAGCCAGACAGTCACATTAAAACAAATCTTTCACTCTCAAAACCTCCAAGTCATAGCTTCCACATGATCCTTTCACACTCAGACAGGAAATGAGACCATTTCAAATCATGCAGCAGTTCTAAGAGCCAAAGACATTATGGCACCTTCAGAAAAGGCCTCAAAAGTGCCTTCATCCTCCGTAACATGAGGTTAAAAATGGCACATTAGTTTCCCCGATTTTATGTTCCTGTAACACAAAAGATTAGCTTGGAGAGAAATCTTAAACGAGGCTTCCCAGAGAGGACAATGGTGTGCTTTGATAAGAGGCTGACGTCTTGCTTTATGGTGCAATCACCGGTATGCCCGTTAGCAGTGGTTTGTGCCATCTTTCAGGGCAAGGACTATTCATTTACATTTAACTACAGCCAGCCTACAGTTTCAGTTCCCACCCTGTCAAGTCAAGCAATCAAAGTCATGTTTACTCACTCAGGTGACCAGATGACTCGAGTTCAGTGCCCGTCTGGCAGAACTTACCATTGAAAAAGCTCTTGACCTTCAGGTAGCCGACGCTGAGCCGCAGCACAGAAAGCTTGTCCAGGCGCGCCTGCACATCTTCAGAGAATGGAAGCAGGCTGGTCAGCTTGTCCAGCTCCCCGTTGAGCCGGTCCCTGTGGCGTTTGGAGGGATTTGACTTGACCCCATCTGGAGGTGGGGGCTTGGGGCTGTCAGGGAACCAGGAAAAACCGATAAGTACCCAATACCTAACAAGATGTACCTATCCAAAGTATGATATAAATGAACAAACAAATCCAATACATCTAACTTTTCTTTAAAATATGGATGAAAAATTGGTATTGCTAAACTTCTTCCGTACTTGGGAATGAAAAGTGCTTAAGTAAGAAATATTCAACCCGTTACTCCTTCAGATGTCTGAAAGTGCAAATCAAATAACAGAAAAATTATGGACACGAGCGTAAAATTCCTGTCTACCTGTACGTCAGAAGTCAAAATTTCAAAAGGTCATGCAAAGGTCAACTAGCTGGGATTCTGAACTCTTCATGTGATCTTTGGTATGTAGAATTGAACGATTAGATGGATATCGTCCTATCGGTGGCAGTCTGTTGATGAAACACGTAAGCAGGGGCCACTGGGCTTCGCAGGGGAACCACAGATATACATTGGGACCAAGACTTGATCCCCCCCACAGTGCCACCTGGCTGGACTGGCCTCTGACAAAACAAACTAGTCAACTGTGTTTTGTGGCAGCAAAATGACCTCGCTCTCACTGCACCTGTAGCCTTCCTGACTCCAGCTATACCCATGGGTAAGCACAAGTAAGGAAAACGAGCACAGAGGACAGGTTCGTGTGCCCTTGGAAAGAGACTCAAAGCACTCAAAAGCTTTCAAGCAGCTTCAACTGGGACGACTTCAGATTACTGAGCTTTTGTGAGGTCTAGTGTCTCCCCACTGAGAAAATACAACTTGGAAAAAAAACCAAAATCAATAAACCAGGCAAGAGATGAAGAAATATATTGTGACCAGACAAGATTGCTTAAAAATGAGTAACCGTTTGCATGGCATAAGGAAATAACTTGTGACCAGTGCAAAGTTTTGAAAGTTCCCCATACTGGGTGTGACAATGATTTGCTACCAGCAAGAAAAATACCAAAGATGAAATGCAAAGCTATACCTCTGCTGATGCTTCTAGATGAAAGCAAAGAAATAAACACTCAAAGGACCCGCTGAGCATGATTCAACAAACATGCCTGCAGCATTCCCTGCAAGAAAAATTATCAACTGCGAATCAGTTCAGTCCTTCGTCTGCCAAAGTCAAGCTGTTGTAACAGCGGAAAAAAAATTTTAAATGCTGTTTAAGAACCTTGCATCATAACGAGTTTCTCAACCAGTAGCGAGTACGTTCAGAATGTGACTGGTACGTGCAGTCACAAGCAGTAAGGTGGGGGAGAATTTGGGTAGAAAACCAGAGCCATTGCTTAACAATAGGATAAAATTGACTTAATCTAGTCAAACTGACTCATGTCTTTAGGATATGACTTAAGCAGACGATCATATGCCTAGCAGCTGGCTCGTGCTTTATACAGTGTTAGTAACTCAGCCACAAGTCCTTCACTATTAAGCATAACAACTTGAGAAGGCGCAGTCTTCACATCCAACATGACAATAACAGAATGGGGGGAGGGCTGTAAAAATAACCCAAATCTGCCAGTATTACTACATGATTCGCTGTGCGAGTCAGAGACCCTCCACCCTGCTAGGTTACTCAAAGCAGAGTCTGTTTTTAAGGTCTGGAACCATAGTGACTGTCTTCATTAGCTCCCACTGATAGCGTACCCGAAGGGGAACCTGGACCCTTGTTGCCAAGGAGGCAGGCTAAGGGTATGACATCATTCTGATGAAAGCCAGATCCCTCTGCTGTGCCCCCCACCCTCGGGGATCTCAGCACAACCAGGTGGAAAAGATATACTCAACGGATGGATCCAGAACAATACGGACTAAACTGTGGCACGCGCAGGTAGCAGATGCCTGGTACACATCAGCACGTTACCGGCTCATTGGTATAAACTGCCGACAGATATACGAAGGTGCTCAAAACAGGCTGCGTAGGTTTACCATTTAACCCAATGCTAGTTGATTGCCAAGGGCATTCTCAATCGTTTTGCTGTGGTTTCGTTTTTTGCTGCGTGGGGCAGGGGGTGTATCGGAGGAAAACTCCGGAAGGTTTTTGCACAGAGAACCTTTCTGTTTGTGGACCCACTAAAGGAGGACAGGCTACACCTCCTATAGAGAGGCTACATCTGTAGCTGTCAACAGCTGCTCTTCCTGATGTTTTCAGTCCAAGAAGTATTAGATATGAAAACTAATTGTGCATCAAGGTAGAAATTTTAGCTGATACCAATAGCAGATATATTGTTTGTCCAATTCTGACACTGATAACCAGCTAACCTCCGACCTCCACAAATCTGTAGTAATACTGATGTTGATGAAGTTACTTTTTCAGATCCTGTGAGAAGTTCACTTTCTGAACAAAACCTCCAAACAAGACACGTGCCATTAATTGCTAATTAGGAACAGATGCATGGCAGGTCTGCCTTTATCGGGATGTAGGCCCATGGGATGATTTATCAACTCGAACAAACCACGCTCTCGTTTTATTTCATCCATGAGGGTACGCTGACCTTAAGGAATGACTAGGACCCCAACTTCACAGCCAACATTCCTGCATTTCTACTGAGAAACCAAAGTATGACATGTCTGTACTGATACAGAACATATATCTTCTTTTAGTTGAAAATCAAATTACCATTACTGACCTCAAAATTACTTAAAATGTCTCAAGAGTTTATCTAAAGTTAACAGAATAATCGTTTGCCTTAGCTAGTTGTTTTGCATTGAGCACAGAGGAGCACTGAATGTGTTAATAAAAATTTATGGTTTAACTCAGTTTCCCTCATTTCTTTAGCATGCAGCCATGAAAGGGTTACTTAAATTATGCCCAAATAACATATGGCAAAAATTATGTATTTTCCCCAATTATATAATTGCCTTATATTGGTATTATTACATTATTACTGAACATTGCAACAAGATGAAATATTTAAACAGGTCAGCTTGAGGGTACAGAGAACTAACAACAGACATTAGAGGGAAACAAGGAATTGTATTTAAAAAAGGAAAACCGAAATTGCATCTAGGAACAGTGTAGGGTGTGAAAAACGATGGAAAAACTATTCCTCGTTGAAGGAAACATTCTTCCACTTACTTTTTGGAATGTCTGTTTATGTACAATAATATTGGTTGTGTTGGCAGCTGAAAAAAATTAATTGCTGAACAGTTTCACTTGCCAAACGTGTGTTTTTAATAATCCTTTGTGACATGTGTGAAGGCACCGTCAATGTCACAGCACATTGCAACAGCAGGGAGATTTTTTTTTTTTTTTTTTTTAATTTGCGGCACGTTATGGCATGTCTGACCGCATTATCTTCCTTCTGACAGACCCATATCCCAGAAGATTCGTACAGTTTCTCAGCCTATTCATTTGTGAGGAAACGTCATATTTCCATGAAAACTCGTGAAGCAATTTTTACAGAAGGCGAATAACTAACAAAAAAGGTCAAATTAAACAGCACCTAACCAAACAGTGACATATTCCTGTGGTTAGGTCTACTTTCAATGCTGCCAGCAAGTGAAAATTTGAGGTTCCTTGTTTCCAAAACAGAAGGCAGTTAAGTGATGGTGGTAAATGAATGGCTATATTATGACCTTTTTGAACTTTTATCTCAAAAAAAAAAAAAAAAGTTCTGTTTCGCAATGCATGCTGTCATCGAATACTCCATTTATATATCCATTCTTTGACGAGCAATATCATGGCATTTATTTTCTCAAAGCATAAACAGGTTTGTCCAGAGTACAATGTGGAGGTTTCTTTCATTTTTCCCCATTGCAAAAGAAAAAAAAAATCAATCATAAAAGAAGCAGTGGGTTTTGCTGGGTCAGAATGAAGAAGAGAAAACAAACACACACACACACTCAAAGACACCTCATTTAAGAAGTACCAGGCTATGAATAAAGATTATGGTTTTGGAGAAAGCAGATGAAGGTCAAACTGAAAATAAATAATGAAATAAGAGCATAGACCCAGACCACACGTCTGGAGGTGAACTTTACGAAGGAAGCGTACGAAGAACCGACCGTCTTCTAAGAGATGTCTGTGTACACTAATTAACAGAGACTGTGTTCTGTTTATGGCACGCACTTGGCTCACGTTCACAGAATAGCACACAAAGAAAATGAGTCAGTGGCAAGGTGCAGGCATCGTGTTAATCATGACCGCGACATATTAGATCAAACCCGTCAAACACTATGCTCAGTCAAACATATGTAGAGCTTTTAAAACACTGCTTGGACCCATAATAATAGGGCTTTTCTTGAAACAATCTCTGAGCGTTGGTAGTTCACTTATATTAGCAATATAATGATTATGTTTTATGTGGGGGGGGCGGCATGGTGGTGCAGTGGTTAGCACTGTTGCCTCACACCTCTGGGACCCGGGTTTGAATCTCCGCCTGGGTCACATGTGTGTGGAGTTTGCATGTTCTTCCCATGTCGTCGTGGGGTTTCCTCCGGGTACTCTGGTTTCCCCCTACAGTCCAAAAACATGCTGAGGCTAATTGGACATGCATGCCTGTAGGAATGCATGTGAGAGTGAATGGTGTGTGAGTGTGCCCTGTGATGGGCTGGCCCCCCATCCTGGGTTGTTCCCAGCCTCGTGCCCATTGCTTCCGGGATAAGCTCCGGAACTCCCGCGACCCAGTAGGATAAGCGGTTTGAAAGATGGATGGATGGATGTTTTATGTGGTGCACATGTGACATTTTCCTTGGGTTTCACATTTGCCATTTGTGGATGTATACACAGTTGCTTTGGGCCACTTTGGTTCAGTGAGTCTGATTGGCACGTGAGGAACACAGCACTTCTGATTGATGAGAATTACTTTCACACAAAGAGGATGGAAAGAATTTTAAAACCATTCTCACGGCAGATTTAAACCCTGGTACAGACATGTTGTATGATGTATAACTTAAATCGCAGCTTTTGCGATTTACTAATCACGTTGTCTCAAGGCCTAGAAGACACAATTACCTCTAAAGGTTTAACCAAGAAAAGTGCTCCATATCTTAACATGCACTTTGAAAACCACTGAAACCATAGGTCTCCAAAACCAAATTACCCAATAACACCACAGTTCGGCATACCATGCCATTTTATACAAGTTGGCTCTGTGGGTAGAACTATTGCCACACAACCTCCAGAACTGGGGGTTTGAATCTCATCCCTACCTGTGTGCGTGGATTTTGCATGTTCAGTTTGCATGTTGTGACGGTTTCCACCAGATATTCCCATTTCCTCCCTCAGCATAAATATTCGCTGTTAGGCCAACCCTGTGGTGAATGACTGCTTGCATGTACCGTATGTGCCCTGTGATGGACTGACATCCTGTTACAGGAAAAGCCCAGGCCTGTGCTCTACTCCAGGATAAGCAATTAGAAGATCAATGGATGTTATTTTTCAGCATTTTTAAATTGCTAATGTTTGTCAAAAGGTAGTCAAATCACTAGGAGAGTGGTTATGTATTTAAACGACCATGCGACGCCGTTCATAAATTTTTCACAGTTCTGCTAAATTATTCACTTTGTCTAAAGTGTGCGTTCCGGCCCCGAGATATCCTGTGGTGTCTCTCATATCAACACGTCTGGCTGCTTGCTCAATAGCCACAGTGCTCTGAAGCGCGAGTCCGAGTCATTTCAGAAGCAGGAAACGGCTGGGCGCTGTTGTTGCGGGACCGGTGGTTTTTAGCGAGAGCTGGGCAATGGGCAGGGACGCTGCTCTGGGGCCCAGAAGGCTTCTGCACAGAGAGGCTGAAGGACGCCACTCTCACCTTTCGTTTGTGGACCCACTGCAGGAAAACAGGCTACATCTGTAGCTGTCAACAGCTGCTCTCCCTGACGTTTTCAGTCCAAAAAAATATTAGATATGAAAACTAATTGTGCATCAAGGTAGAAATTTTAGCTGATACCAATAGCGGATATATTGTTTGTACAATACTGACACTGATAACCAGCTAACCTCCGACCTCCACAAATCTGTAGTTAAACTGATGTCGGTGAAGTTACTTCTTGAGATTATGTGTGAAACAACCATATCATACAAACACACACAGTGAGAAATCAGTAAAGGAAATATCGACTTAGAACCTTACTACCATCTTCTAAGTGGTGAATGAGCTTACCAAATCCCTCTTCCTCAGCTACGTAAAATGGCTGGTCATCCTATACAATCATCTGCATTATTTTGGTACTTATGTCTTTCATTACTGTTCAAAGTTAACAGCACCAGAGCTAAAATCTAAATAGCAACCTGCAGTATCAACCAAGGCTGACACATCAGGCTGATGCCAATGTCATGATTTAATGTAAATCGGACAATAGAGAAATGCTAACATAGTGTGCATCGCCAACGAAAGACTTACTCTCGTTATACCAAAAGAACACCCTCACCTACAGAGACCACAATTACCCACCCAACCTCACCTCAGTCAAAGCATGCAATGGCCTACAGATTTACCAGTTTACTGGAGCTACTATCCAATCTTATCAAAGTATTCAGATCCATATCTGATAATGCTCAGTGGAAACTCATAAACATCTGTTTCTGATCCAGCAGACTAAAACAAAACGACAGAAGAACTAAAACTGACCCAGACAAAAGCATTTTGAGGCTCTTATGATGGTTTATCGTATATCGCACAATGACCTGGTTTGTAGTATCACCCAAGTTGTGAAGCAGAAAGGCCTTTTCAAGCCTTTTTTTTTTTTAACCACAGCAGCTCATCTTTGTTGGTACGACTACCTGAGAACAAAGGGCTTCTTTGCAGTTGGAGACCTGGCCTTGTTTTTGTTCCAGACATTCACAGGGAGAGGAGGTTCTAAGGTGGCGTCCCAAGGGAGGGTGCGTTTCTGAGGGCGAAGGGTGGAGACGGTGGTGGTGGTGGTGGTGGTGGAGGTGGTGGTGGTGGGGTTCTGAGCTCTCTCTGCATCGCTATGGTATGCGTGCCCCTCTCCGTCACCGGTGCCAAAGCTGCTCTAATCCGTGTGCAGCGCTGCCAAAAATAACCTTTTCACTAGCTTATTGTGGCAAGCACTTTCATAATAAGCTTTTGTGTTTCTGTAAAAGTAAGCGAATTACATCACTGCCAGGTTCCACAGCTGTAAGCTGAGACCCTGAAGGGCCCAGCAGCTAGAGAGGCAGAGGATACACTCCAGCTTCATAGGGGCGCTGCTACGCCCGGGCTATGGTGAACACTGTAACTGGACTCCCATTCCACTGCACAGCAGGACTCATCTTAAAAGACTACAAAACAAAAACAGCAAAATGGTGACTGTACAGCTCAAACGTGGCTTCGGGTCTCCTAATAAAATCCACATTGACCAATTCACCATATGAATTTAACTGCTTTTTCCGCACACAGATTCCCTCACTGTGACTGGAGATGGCCATCAGTCCAAAAAAAGAAAAATACAAAAAGCGTGCGAGATGAAGTAATCTGAGACGTTGGGAAAAAAAACGGCAAAGGCGTACTGTACACAATACCTGCAGTAATACATTAATCCACCCTTAGCAGGCACGGTGCGGAGCATAAGCAAACATTCCAGATAAGAGACAGAGTAGCTCTTTCATAGCACCTAACTCATGAACACTCAATAAAGAAGAAAACGCTGACGACACCCATGACAGCTTAATAATGCCTGACAAATGGCTGACTCTACCAAGCATACGGATATGATGTCATCTATAAATGCATTTTTAGACAGGCTATACAACAGACAGCAAGAGAGCAAAGATCAAACAACAGAACACTATGGCACACTCCCGTGATTTACATTAACATTTACGCCAGCAGATTTGTGCATTTTGGGAAAAATTATTTAGGCAATATTCAGCTTTTTGTACAGATGTTTTTATGCTACAAAATAAAGACGCATGCATTCTGAGACTAGGCATTGATAACACAAACTAAAGCCACTACATACAGAAAGGATGACTTTCTCATTTAAGGGTAAATACATTACAACTATCAAAACACAAAGCTGATAAGAGTTACACATGCAGGTAATGCAGACATCCAGTAACTTAACTGATAGCAATCTAAGGCACATAAAGAATGACAAGCTTATTGACAGATGTTTAGATGTCTCTATATTCAGAACAGGGATTGCCACAAAGTTAAACATATGACACACCTCAAGCAAAACAGGACAGCACACACAGCCTGGGTTAACATAGCAACGTGCTATATAACCGCACTCCGCCAACTTCAGAAAGGCCCAAAACCCACAGTGTTAGATAATAATCTAGTGCACCACTATAGCTCTGTGGGAGAAGTCAGTACGCATGCAATCAGTATGTTTTATGCTAGTTCATAATAATCTCAAAAGGTATGCGATGTTTGTCCGGCAGATACAGAGCTGGTTTCTCAGAGGTTATGGGACTGGGCTCTGGTTGCAGGCTAGCACACCAGGAGGTGCAATACACTCTTCATTAAGGACTACAGGCGAGGTAAGCGTTATAGGAGCACACAAGCACGGACTACAGGCCAGGTAGGCGTTATAGGAGCACACAATCACGGACTACAGGCCAGGTAGGCGTTATAGGAGCACACAAGCATGGACTACAGGCCAGGTAGGCGTTATAGGAGCACACAAGCATGGACTACAGGCCAGGTAGGCGTTATAGGAGCACACAATCACGAACTACAGGCCAGGTAGGCGTTATAGGAGCACACAATCACGGACTACAGGCCAGGTAGGCGTTATAGGAGCACACAATCACGGACTACAGGCCAGGTAGGCGTTATAGGAGCACACAAGCACGGACTACAGGCCAGGTAGACGTTATAGGAGCACACAATCACAGACTACAGGCCAGGTAGGCGTTATAGGAGCACACAAGCACGGACTACAGGCCAGGTAGGCATTATAGGAGAACACAATCACAGACTACAGGCCAGGTAGGCGTTATAGGAGCACACAAGCATGGACTACAGGCCAGGTAGGCATTATAGGAGTACACAAGCACGGACTACAGGCCAGGTAGGCGTTATAGGAGCACACAATCACGGACTACAGGCCAGGTAGGCGTTATAGCAGCACACAAGCACAGACTACAGGCCAGGTAGGCGTTATAGGAGCACACAAGCACGGACTACAGGCCAGGTAGGCGTTATAGCAGCACACAAGCACAGACTACAGGCCAGGTAGGCGTTATAGGAGCACACAAGCACGGACTACAGGCCAGGTAGGCGTTATAGGAGCACACAATCACAGACTACAAGGCTGCTACATAGATTTTACCCACAGGTCATCAGATCAAAATCAGTACAGTATAACACTGCAGGTCACTGCTGCTACTTTAATTATTACTGTTCACTATTTTTTCACTAAATACTGCATCTGTAACACTCATCATTTTAATACATTAACAGCCATCCTACAATAATACTGCTACTGGTCTTTCTTGCTATTTTTACTAGACCCATTTTTTTTTTTCCTGGCTTATTCCCTTATACCCATCCTTTCTAAAAACTTACCTTCTCCCCCATGTTTACATTTCTGTGGTACACTCGTATTGTATGTGTGATTGTATGTGTGATACTTGTGCCTCACTACAAGCATTTCATTGTACGGATGTCTCTGCCATACTGGGCATACGAGAAATAAAGACCGACTTTACTTGGATTCTTTCAGGAAGAACAGGCAGATAGTCAAATTGACTTTGTGAAGCTCTCTGGGTAGTCAGTGTCAAAGTACTGGTTGCAGTACTAACAGCAGTAGGAGGAAATCAAATGAAGTGTGCAGGGACGGATGAATTTAGCTTAGTTTAGGAAGAGCTGCATCAGCAGTCACCTTTGCAATGAGCTCGAAGCCTTACTCAGAGTCGCATTTCTGCCTCAGCAAAAGCACACAGCTCGCAGGCAACCTCCACGGTGCATCTGTGTTTCCCTGTCAATGGCAGCAATGTCAGGAAAAGCCTCCGGTACAAGTGTGAGGATTCAGAGATTGACCTTCCTTGCGCAGATGGGGGAGTGTATATTACACTGTGGGTGGGCTCAGCAAAGAGTATAAACAGGTATTGACTGAGTGCCATTACTCCTGCTCTGTGCTCCACTGCACATTAGAAGTGCAGTTCAAACACAACAATCGTAAAGAGTATAAACAGAGATCCTGGTAACAGGGTAACCCGCTTAATCCACCCGTTGACCAACCCATCATCTGTGAATTGTCTGTAGGCATAATTAAAGACCAAGTAATAATAAACAGACAGCTAGTCAGAACGAAATGAATACACGCAGAAATATCTGCTGTAATGAAGGCAAATTATTGAAAGCCAAATACACAATAACTTGGGGTTATCAGACATAACTTGTAGAAATACAGAAAAAAGTCACTTAATTTGTGCCTGCTTGTTATGGTGTAATTTCAGAAAATGGTCAATGCAATGACGGCTTTCACTTATAAATGCAGCTGAAGTCCTGGCTCTGTACAGCGTATTCACCCAAATAAACTGTTGATTGTATAAAAACATGGTTTGCAGTCAGAGAAAAATGTATTTTTTTGCGATTTTTATAACTGAGTAATAAAATATTTATAATGTAAGCCATTAGTAATTAACGATATGACCTCTTCCGAAAAAACTAACGTTAAGTACAGTATAGCGCAGCAAGAAGACAAAGCACGCTTATTGAACAGACCGTAGTTGTGTAACTTGCTTGCGTGCCTTAAAATATGTCAATTAAAAAGAAGAGGGAAAAAAACCCCGAAAGAAAGTTTAAAATGAGAGAGAAAAAGAGTGTGCTGTCATAATGAGAAAAGCGCGTATATCGGATTACAATAAGACGGCCGGGGCCAGCACCCCCGCGTGCCCCCTCCCTCTCGCGAGCATCGCGTGAGAGCACCGCCGGCTCTCGGCTTGATTATGATTAATGCGCGAGTACTATTTCCATGCCAGAGCACAACTGCGCACGAGCACCGGCTCTTAAGGTGGCCCGACGAGATCCGCCTCCGCCGCTGTCCGCTTGCATAACTTCGCCAACCCCGTAGCGCACATAGGCGCAACATGCCACAAAAACAAACCACCTACGAGAAACGTTTATATCCCACAAATCTGTGCACTGCGCCGAATAAAAAAAAATCATTCTGGCTCAACCATGACACCAAATGCACACACTCACTACAAGTACATATTCTTTTTGGTAAAGAAAATGTATTATCGCTCTAAGACAAACAGAAAACTGACGAAATGCAACTATCGTCTTCTTCATTGTAAAAATGATTTCGATATCCTGCTAACAACAGAATATATATCTGGTATCGACACGAAACCTTTTTGGCAGATGACGATCACACAACTTTATGTATTTAATCATTATTTACAAGTGAACTGAATTTACTTTTCAAACGTGTATCATAACTTTATCGCGAGACACCGAATACTTAACATGAAGAGGGTAAGCAGACGACTTCAGACGTCATGTAACAAAATCATGATACAACTGCAGGATCCTTTGTAAACTGCTTGAAACAGTTCTTAAAGTATGCCATATTACGTCTCATACAAGCTATAGCAATTCTTTATGGTGTTGTATAAAGTAGCCTACTTTTCATTTTGCCGCTGCATGTCGCTTTAGCGCCGGACAATTTCCAATCATAAGTACAGTGACAGAGTACGAAGGAAAATTAGCTTGAAAAGTCTTACATTTTCTGTACGGGCTTCTTCCGTTTCTTCGCAGCATAGATCCCGACACTCCCCGACATAATGTCTTTGTATCAAAAAAGTTTATATAAAAAAAGACACGATATCCACCAGGCTCTTCCTCACTCGCGATCTTCAATGGAAACTTTCCGAGTGAATAAGTTAAGTGAGAAAAATCCCCGAGCACAGCAAATATGACGACGTGAGGAACAGCAGATTCGGTAAACTGCGATCAGCTCAGTCCAAGTCCAGAACAGGTTCTGTTTTCGGGAAGTTTGGGAGAAGTTTCCTGCTCCACGGTGGATTATAATGGCGTGATCAGAACAAATTTTCTCTCTTCCTTTCTCCGTTTTCAAAGCTGTCACTCTCTACTGCCCCCCAAACAAACTCAACTGGAGCTATTTAGGGTTGTTTTCACTGCGTTCCAGCCAGTCATAAGAACTGTTACAACGCGGATCTAACCGCAGTCAACAGCGGCCTCTTTCTATTGGTGCACGGTATTTTCAGGAAATATTAAACAGAAAGTCGATTTTTAAGGTGGACTGCTAACGTCAGCTGTGCTGTTACTGGGCTAGCAACTCCCTCGTACGACTGTCTGTATAAACTGAGTTTGAAATAAGTTTTTTTATTCGTTATTATCATTTACAAATACGTAGGTGCACAAAAAGCGCAGATTTCGAAATAGTCTAATAGAAAAGGCTTAAGAGAAAACGTACATTATTACATTATTGTTTATCTACTACAAAACGTGGGATTTTAACACATAAACACAATTTACGTTATTGACAAACACATACAATACAATTCACATGAGTTGTCATTCTCCATACTTTGCAATCCAAACAATCCAACTAAACTCACCCGGCGCTGACAACTAATTAATTTCCATAATCGACTCAGTATACTCAACGGGATGTCTACTGATCCTCAGGCAGTTCCTTTTTACGTCTGTTTTTTTTTTTTTTTTTTTTTTTTTTAAGAATTACAAAAGGATTTCATAAAAAATAATCAGGCAAACCAGTTGGAAATTCCCGTGGATTTATTTATTTATTTTTTGGTAACTGAACTCGATTAAAAACAATAAGCACTTTAGCCCGTGCTGTCACCGGCCTCTCTGTGGCCTATCCAT
Source organism: Brienomyrus brachyistius (assembly GCF_023856365.1). NCBI lineage: Eukaryota > Metazoa > Chordata > Actinopteri > Osteoglossiformes > Mormyridae > Brienomyrus > Brienomyrus brachyistius. The sequence continues at coordinate 9,233,921 of NC_064548.1, read as the reverse complement.
GAGTAATGCAGGCCAGTTCGTAACATCTGTCAGAGTGCAGTGCAAACCAGGCCATACCAGTTGCGATCAATGGATAAACTCTATTGGGTTCACCTGGAATTCGCTCTAAGGAAAGTGACATGCATATTAAAGTCAGCGCGCAGTAACACACGCAATTTTGCATAAATATGGTTGCATCATCAGCTCAAAAACAATAACTTTTATGTAGTGAAGCTTTGTAACACTAGAGGGTGTCATAGCAATCCAACTGGGATGTTGAGGTGTATATGGCCTTGTCAGTAATCAACATCCTTTTACTGATCTGCCGCTATTATAGTGCAGCTTTTGTACAAACTGCAGGACTTTTAAGTATTATGAAACAGGCTTTTAATTACTAAATGCTTATAACTTACTTCCTCAACTGAAAATGTGAATAAAGAGCTGATGGTTAAGGCTAGCTTGGTACAGTAAAAACAGAAAAAAGTCAATTACACCACACAACACTCAGAGTGTTTAAAACCCACAACCAAAAATAACAGTTTTAAAAGCTCCCTCAGACCAATATTTGTGATAAAATGTACTTAGAGGAAACAATCTGATTGGCTACAGACCAGGTTTAGTTGATGTCTCGCCTTCATGGGGATGCTTAGATTTAACGTTTTTATTGGAGACCACTATACGACTCTGGCAGCCACTCAGTTGACCTGCTATCTAAATACTGTCTCCAACTATTTGCATAAATAAATTAAGAGACAGAAGTGAAATGAATAAACCAGCAGAGTGATGCAGTATTTGTTTGTGAGGAATGCATAGCGGTGGTGAGTATCATCACTCAAACCATGTATTTGAATGGGGCCCCAGGGTTTGGGGGCCCCCTGTTGGCCACAAACAGTCATTACACTAAGGAAGTGTTTACTAGGGGGGCCTGGAAACAGCAAACCTGTCCCTGACCATACATATGAAAAGCAACAGACATTTCAGAGATGCTGATCCACCTAACTGTATGAGTTTGAGAGGATGAGGGGTCACACATGAAAACGCATGGAGAACATGACGAGATTTGAACCCCCAATTCTAAAACTAAAAGCAGATGACCCTCATTATGAAAACTTTAACATTACTTTATACTTAATCTCAAAATATTACGATTGCCTGCAAACTTTTACCAAGCAACCATAATGCCCCTGAAGAATGCGTATGTCTGTTAGTTTCAAAAATTTTGGATTTTAGGCCTACATCATTTTTATTGGTATGTGCCATGTAGCTTAGTGGGCTCATGATCTATGCCTCTGTCAGGAAGGCTGTGGGTTTGAATCACAAGATCCTTAATCCCATCTGCTGTAGGGGTCTGGTGCTGGAGGCTGCCTGGTCCTGCTCTCCGACTAAATTTACCTTCTGTCGCTTTGGAAAAAAAGCACATGATACATTTATTTCTTGTAATACGCTAATAATAATCGCCAGCTTTAGTTTTGATTATATACAGCAGTGAAGATTAAATAATGATTATATAGCGAAAATTTTACTAATTCTTATATTTATAGCACACAAGTTTAAGAATTTTTGCCTCACTGTGGATTTTTCACTACGACTGAGCCATTTTAAAAAGGCAATTTGTCCATGGAAGGCTGGTTTACCCCATGTTAAAGTAATCATAGAAAGGTTATTGGGTTCTGGATGTTAGTTACACGCACTTCTGGAGAAGTAGAAACTGTCCGTCATTCGTCTTCGAAGAAATTACACAAATAAAGCTTTCTGTCCGTTCATTTCAACATTCGAATTATAGATTTCCCGTATTATTGCAAAAAAATATTTTCCAGCATGTCTTGCATACTCGAGGGTCATTTAAATTCAGAATTTTTTAGTTATTATGATGGCTTTTGCACCAGTCTTAAATGTGTCCGCGGTTTATTGTACGATCTGAATTGTAAAATTAATCGTAAAACTAACTTCTTTAATTACTGTGTACAGATAGTTGAATACCACATAGATATATAGCATGGCGGGATGCAAAATGCAGTATTTACACATAACAATAACGTTATTGTTGTGAAAACTTATGTCCCTCTAGTAAACATCATGTTTGTCTGCAGCAGGTTGACTGAAATATCTGTCACAGAAACGTGAGAATGTACCCGTCCACTTTCAAGCAATTTTATGTTTACAAAGGCGCTCACGCATATTTATAACTAGGGACAGTTTCGGCGCATGTACGTAACTTCTGCAAAGCCGTGTATAAAACGCATAGTATATTTAACCTTTCAGCAGTGACAGTTTCAAGATCTCCCATAAATGTCGGAAGACGCGTCCTTTTATAAAAGCTGAGTACCTGCCAACAAACAACCGCAAGCTTTCTATACATGACACTTATTTTCTCCGGCTTTTTTTTCACCGTTCTTTGTGCCGCTACTATTCAAGTGGATCCTCCACCAAATGCACGAGACCGTGTCCGTGATCGACCCTGCTTTGAATTTAAGCTTTCGAAGTCATCTTTAAAACTGTCGTTACTCTCAATCCAGTGTTTGATCATATGATCATTGGGAATTTATATTTCAAATCCAAAAGTAAATAAGAAACTCAAGTTTCCACTCAATTGGCAGAAAAGTACAGTAAAATTCAGACCATTGGAATGGTTAAGAATACAATTTTTCCACCACAAGAATTCTGAATGAGTCTTCAATATTTTTTTGTGTAGCTGCTACTCTGGTTTTCATTTGTTACGCCTGTTTGTTTTTGTGGTAATTTCTCATTCTTGGATGACAATTGCTGGTAAATGGTCCATAGAAGAAACCCAAGATAAAGCATAAAGTTACCCATGTATATGACACTATTATCGTTTTCTCTTTCTTTATTATAAAGGCAGTATTTTCTGGAGGGATTCTTGCCTGTCTTTATATTGCAGGGGTAGGCTGGGGTAGACCCTGGATGGGATGCCAGGTCATTGCAGGACACTTCAGTGCAAACACAGTACGGACGTCAGCAGTTAGCCTGGCTGCGTGCTTTTAGGCTGCTCACTATCGGAGAACATGCAGCCTCTGCAAACACCCGGTAGAGGCAGGGTTTAAACCCCCCAAACAGGGAGGGGTCAGGCCTCACTCAAAAATAATTCACATTTTATTTTTCTTGTTGAATTAAGAATTGCACAATAACATTATATGGTAGATTATTATACGTATAATATTATTTAGTTTCAGATTTGTATATGATACAATTTCAAAATCTGAAAAATGTGTTTCGTTAAGATCATTTGGAATATACAGTATACGGACAAGGTAATATTAAAGAAAATTTTAAAAATAAGGTTCCCGGTTATTTATGTTGAAGGAGAAGCAAGTAGAGAAAACGACGATTTAGAATTTAACAATGAGCCGCGGGGTTGGTCTTTGATTTCACCGAAAAGTCCCCTTGTAAAAACGACACGTCAGTGATGAATGTAGGGATGGTTGCCTAAGGTTGTCTTTTTCCTTATTTGTGACAGACATGTGTTCATACAGAGAATTCTTGAGTCCCAAAGCCACAAACTGATAAAACTTACTTTCATTGTTGTTGCCTAGCACAGGCCTTTGTCAGAATAGCACGGTTTACAGTTCTAAGCAGTGCTCATCTATTCATCGAGATATTCTGGTGAGATAATGCCGTTTATGCATCTGAATCACTACCGTACACGAGCAGGACCAACCAGTCTGCCTGCCAAAAATCTCTGAAAGAACATGTGTGTCTCTGATGCTGCGGAGAACAATGGACGACTTCAATGCATCTTACATTAACACAATTATCATGGTTATTAAACTATTATGTTCATACTTATGGCATTTTAAAAGCATATAGTCAGTTATATTTTCAATCGCTGTATTGTTTATTTCTTGCTGTGTATTATTGGGATGTTAACTAATATTAACATTAATTACCTCATATTTCTTTTTCTTTTTTTTTTTTAACCTGGCCTAAAGCATGTGGAAAAATGAAAGTTTTGATTCAAAGGAGCTGGAGTTTATTGGTAGAGATTTTTTTTTATTAATCTGGGAATATGCAGCTCCATGAAAAAAACATAAAAGCTTATAGCTCTCCTTTCAGGTTGCCCACTGCATGGCCTTCAGTAGCATGAGATGCTTTCTGGGAGATCCCGTGCATCTTGCTGTGGATTGTAAAAAATGCGCAGTTCATCAGTATCCGGCAAATACCGAAACTGTAACTTAAGACGCAGCACTTAAATATCTTGCTGAAAAAAATAATGGCGTTCTAAAGCCAAAGTTAACTTTTAGCGTAAATGAAAGGCATTTTCACATAAAATACACGTTTTCAGCAAGTGAACCATCATCATGTAAGCAGATGCCACTCCCTATTCTGCAGACAGAGATAATCTGTGCACAGTGCGTGAAACACGAAGCTTGTTCCTTTCTGAATGGGTATCTCTGGATATCCTTAGGCATATCGGGTCATTGAGAGTCAGCAAGCACACTTTCCTTCCACCTGCCGGAAATGGAGGGCGAGACCTGGTCCCCACTATCACCAGAATGCATCTCGACGAGCTCTCATCTACTGATGCGCCATGGCACCGGTGTAAACAGCCCAGCCGTGATTCCATCGCCACACCTTGTGAGAGTGGAAAAACACACAAGGGCCTCAACTACCGTTGGCCAACAAAAGCCAGGGCACGGCACGCGCCAGTGCTGCCAGCGAAAACAAACAGCTCCGCAGATAAAAGGCCCACAATGGAAATCTGGCCATTCGTGGCACCGATGGAGAAAATACACACATCTGAATGATGTCTGCGCTTCGCCTTCCATGTCCCTTGAGCGGATCCATATGCTGAAGCTCACTGACGGGCCTATAAATGTCAGTCCCTCCTTCCCATCGACGCACTCACTGGAGTCGCATGGTGATGCAGTTACATGATACAGTGTGCCCCCAGTGTCATTTGTTCCTTAGCTGTGCTCCCAGTTGGCAGCTGTGTAAGTTTGTCAATGTTTTTATCTGCTTAGTACCAAGTAGACAACAAATTTGTGTTCATCTGCTTTGTTCGGCTGGACCACTCGAGATGCGTACCAGTAATTCTAAAAAGTGACCAGAATTTTAAAACCACAATGGAAATAAAAATATTGGTCAATATGGCCCATTGATAGCGATTACGGTTACTATGGTAACAAGCACAGTCCTAGAGCCTATAGGAAATTAAATATGGCAATAACATTCAAATGTGCCGTTTAATGTAAACGATTACAATAATGCATTTCACTACAGAACATGATTGTACTTCCTCTTGAACAATAACACTGGTTCTCGAGAAAAAGGCCCTTTAAATGATATTGAGCAGTGTGTTGTTGTGGGGACAGGTTGGCTTGTAATTGAGACAAAGGGGAACTCTGCACTACTCAGTTCATGTTTACTCCTGAATAGTCTTACTTCAGCCCCTTTGCCAAATTATTTGGCGCGATCTGCCTAAACAGGAAAAGCCTCTAAAGCCACAGTGAAAGCATGACCCTACAACCGCTGGAAGGAAAAGGCTGGCGGCTGGCCTCCGCACAGCGTTTAACCACTTCTGTTGCCATAGAAACTCTGTCGTTTAATTATAAACATTACAATCCAAAACTTTAATGTCCAATTACGATGTACTGCCCCAAATAACACTGTTAAAGCATAACCAAAATGAAAAAGGTCTGCCAAAGGAAAATGTAGAAGAGAAAACTTGCCAAGGTTTTAATCCTGACTAACAGCACTTAGGTAGTGGGACTTGAACTGGGCTCATTTATACAGCAGAACCTAAAGCTGTGTCAACGTGTGACCGTGTACACGACAGCAGAAGACCACACAAAATCAGACTAAAATTGCCTTTTAAATTGAGTTTGGGGGATAAAGTAAATCTATACTTTTTTTTGCTTTTTATAATGGCAAATATGTTCTACATAAATGGAGGTAAAATACAGCCACTGTGCTTAAATATGTTTATAATACTGTAACACAAGATATCCTGTGAAATGAACAAGAAGACGTCATGAACCATGCTGGTGTTTCATAACAGTAGCAGTGCCATGTCAGAATATGTAAATGCAGCGTGAGAAGGAGCTAATAAAGCCGGTATGGTAAAAGTGGTGGAAAAGAATTCTTTCAAAGGTACTTTTATAGGAGAACTGTGACTGTGCCATATGCACTGAGTCAACAGTGTTTCTTTAAGTGAAACGTTTTTAATTTATAGCAGAACTACACTCTTAAAAAGGGCAGTTAAAGAATCAAACTGCATCGAGTCCCATAAAGGCCGGTGAGGTTTATATTTTTGGCCTAAACAGCATGAAACTGGTATGGTTCCACTTTGAAAGTGTGAGTCCCAGACCACTGTGGTGTTTATGAGACATGAAGAGGTCAAATTTGCACATGCTGATTTTTACACAAATAGTTACAATTTAGTAGTGAACAATACCTACTGTATAGCATTTAAAGGAAAAAACAATGGTATGACAAAAAAGAAACAAAGCAAAAATAGAGCAGGAAGTAATCATTTTCTAAATTAAACGTTGCTACTTACAAAAATATATTGGCTTATACTACATAGCAGCCAATAGCATTTTGCAATATAAAAATTAAATGCTATCCTTAATTTATATATTATTTTAAATTATTTTTAAACCAAAATGAAGCCTTGCATGTACAGTAACTTACAATTTCTGTCACTCCTGGGATGCCAGGCCTGGCCTGAGAACAAACTGCAGCAGACACTTAAATCCAGAGAAAAATGAGCAGCTTTTTTCTTCAACCTCCGTTGACCTTGTTTAAATGAAATGACCAAATAGCCTATGGGTCCAGTCAGGGTTCAGCTGCAGGTCTGGGAGCCCCCTTGCCACTAGCAGATTGTGCACTTTCCCTTCCTAACTTCCTCTATTTATCCTTTCATTAAAATTCTTACAATTTCATAGTGTTTCTTCTGCATCAGAAAAGAAACTAATTCAGCTATGTTCTGGTTTAATGGAAATGTTAAATGTATTTTTTTACCATTGTTGTTGCAAAATAATAAACAAACTTTGCATTGCTCTGGTTTATTATTGGGTATAACAAGAAATATTTATTATAGAAATACTCTTAAGAAAATGCAACGTCTGTATTGTCCTTCAAACTATTACTTACTTACAAGGAGGGAAATAACCAAACATAGGTGTTTGCTTAGAGAAAATGTCATTAAATATATCAAGATAAATGATGGGTCAGTTGATGGGTCAGAGGATAGTACTGCAGCGAGTTTGATTTGACCCTGCCTGTGTGTGAGGTTCCCCCGCACTCTACATGTTGCTTTGGGTCCCCTCTTGACACCCTGGTTCCCTCTCATGTGCCATTTGGGTTGAATTTGTGTCTTCAAATCCCCTTAGGTTAATAAACCATACATTGTGCTTGTAGGGATGGCTTTTAGGTTCCCTGCGAACCTGCACTGGAGAAAATAGACGAGACACTAAACAATTTATATAATATAGTTAAATTGCGATAAAAAAAAGTACAGTATGGCTCCATCTATAGGATGGATAGACGAAAATAATTTTTCAGGCGTGTTTATTTTTTTTTGAGAATAAAAAGTGTATTTTGAAATTAAGCACAAGTATGGATATGTCTGTTAGCGTGTTTAGATGTGTCGTTTTACTGAAATACATCAAATTTGTTGTTTTCTCGTCAATATTATTGTAATGGTCTAACACTGTATTTCGGGAGCGCTTCAGTTTTTTTTTTAAATAACTAAGTCCTGGTCATCGTATGTCTCTTAAATGCTAATCTGACACTGAATCCAAGTGCTATTAAATATGAAATCTGACACACTTTCGCAGGCATTCAGCTTACCACCCCACATACACGTCTAATTCGTGCTGCTCGATTCGCAGAGGACGCGATGACGCATATTTTTCGCGCCAAGCGCTGGAGAGCGGATTCGGGGTCAGGTTAGAGGTTTCTTTGGGTATTGGGGATGATTGTGCGGGTTGTTCGGCTGTTCATCCCCACTGCTGGGGTTGCGTTAAGAGGAGGTTTCGCGGTACAGACGGTAAGATATGTTTTACTATTTCTGCTTATGTACTACTGTATAAGGCAATCCGTACACACCAAGGACATCAAAATAACTGCAAGCCGGCCTGGCATGGGATTTATCAGCTCTTAAATAAAGTAACATTTGCCAGTTTTTATCACGTATGACTAACAGGATTAATTTATTCAGCAATGTAGTATTCTAGTTTGATTTTGTAACATTATATGATCTCATCTCCAGATTCTACTGTTAATTATTAGTTTTCCAGTTTCACAGCCAGTCTAAACAGAAAGTCGTGTAGTACTGGTATAGTTAATCTTTTTCGACTTTTACACTCTACGTGACTGGCGTTGTTTGCATATTATTAGTTGCTATAATATGTCTCTGGAAATTATTTATTCTCTGCAATATGACATTTTGAACACTGTGAACTTTGTGTTACACTATGTTTATTTAAAGTGTTTGTTTGATTGCTTTGTTTGAAGTATTTGCTGAATTCATTAATTGTTATGCATAATAATGGCTCCAGGCCAGAATCCACTCAGGCAGCCCTAGGAACCTGCAGTATGGCTGGTGGGCTTATGCACTGGGAGAGCGGACCACCCCCAGGTTCAAGGAGAACAGCAAAATCATCAGCATTGATGGCAATTTGGCATCAGGAAAAGGGGCTCTGGCACAAAAGCTTGCAGACAAGTTAGGTAAGGAAATGTCTTTATTGACTGTCATCTTCAGGAAATACTACTGGTAAATTAGTTCTGTTTCTATATTTAAACGAGTGGACATTTGATATGGCACTGACGCATTCATACTTGGTTAATTAGAGGTTTTTGCTTATTAAATGGGCAACTTGTCCACCTGTGATTATGGATGTCTGTGAACCTACCTCTGTATCCAGAATAATCTGAATCAGCACCCAGATACTCATTGCGTTTGAGTCTTATTGGAATTAAATTCTGCTTCAGGGATGATGTACATGCCCGAGCCTGATACGCACTACCTGGACAAAATGACGGGGGAGAAGGAGCCGCTGGACACGCGCTTCAACGGCAACTGCAGCCTGGAGAAGTTTTACAGGGACCCCAAGGCCGCTGACGGAAACTCCTATCGACTGCAGTCCTGGATGTATCACATCAGGCTTCTGCAGTATTCAGACGCCATTGAGCACCTCCTCACTACGGGTATGGATGGCTGAGAGTGTCACTCTAATGGGTTTGAGCGTGACTCTGTGGGTTAGGAGGCTGTGCCACTGGAAGGTTGCTGGTTCAAATCCCAAGGTTGGCAGAGTGGTTTCACTGTTGGCCATTAACCCCCAGTTGTTCCAGGGACTGCCTGCCCCTGCTTTCTCAAAAAAAAGTATGTTTATTTGGATAAGAGTGCCTGCTAAGTAAAGCCTTTTTCACATGTGAACTCTAGACATTGTCTGGCGAATCAGGTCTGGATGTTTTCTGAAGTTGCCTAGTCACACTTGTGGCATGCAACCAAAAATTGATCATGTCAGATGCATTTACACCTACTAGTATTAGATTGCTTTAGACATGGGATGGTACTTGGGTATAGCATACAAGAGGCAGGGCATGACCCAAAAAGTACGCTACGGAAATCATAGTGTATTTTTTTTGTTTTACAGCCCTACTGACAAATTCCCGAATCTCAGCATCTGTCCAGTTAGCCATGCCTGTTGGGTTGTGAGTGACCCTTATTCTTTGCCCTCGCATTTTGTTATTCCTTCATTTTCGTGCCAGTGGCATGTCAGAAACGTGACCAACATGGCCGCTTGCTCACAGGGAAATCTCCAGAATTCTCCCTGCTCCATTCACACATGTGGCTGAAGCAGAAATTACACAGATTTTTACTATGGAGCTTGCAGATTAAAGTCCATTTAATGTCCAGGACGTTTGTGTTCACGGATGCAGCCCCTCTGGGTCATTTCTAGAAAAGTTCACGGTGGCAGTGCATGTCTGAATGGGACTGAAGTAAAATGTAATTGTGATGCCGTTTGGGTTTGTTTTGAAATGTCTTCATGCGGCTTCATCAGTTCACCTTACAGTAAGCTTTAAACTTATTTAAAGTTGTATTGTGTCTGTTTATAGTACAAAACATAGAATTATGGACTAATAAGTATAAACCTAAACGATACAGGCATGTCCAGTTAAATGTGCTTTAAACATTAAACTGGGACAATACACACCATGTAACTGTCATATGTGTGTTATTTATGAATAATTGCACTTTGTCCATTCACCCCCACTGACTGTCAACAAGACTGCTGGGCTATTGAATGTAAAGTGCAAACACAAATATTGAAATATATTACAAACATTAATTAAAATTTGTCCAAGGGGCGTTGCTATGTAGTATAATTAAAAACCAAGGGGTGTTGCTTGCTTTAGTTGAATGATGCTGCAGCTGGAAAGCTGAATTTACAGCTAATTTATCGTGGTGTCATCGTTAAGGTTTAACCCTGAAAACACTTTTGGGTATACTTCCCTGGTATTCTCGCTTGGTGATGTATGTGAGCTTATGCAGACCTATATTGAAATTCTCCAGAAAGCGGGTTCGAGTTTAAACCTTAACTCCAGAACTGTGGTAGTTAGCCTTAAGTGCAGTTTTCCAGTTGTAATATCTTTAATTATTTGTAATTTATTTCTGTGTGTGTGTGTGTGTGTGTGTGTGTGTGTGTGTGTGTGTGTGTGTGTGTGTGTGTGTGTGTGTGTGTGTGTGCACTTCACTTTCAATGACCCAACTGTCTTGCTTGAAGTCACTGCTTGAAGTTAGGAAGGGAAAGTGCAATTATTAATAAATATGTATAAAAACCTTTAATGTTAAAGCTACATGATGTGCATTGTCCCCCATAGTTTAATGCTTTGCAAACGTTACAGGACATGTCTGTATTATTCAGGTTTATCTTTGGCATCATGTTGCAGCAAATAGCAAGTGGGCAAGTGTGGTGAGATTACGAGGTATTACGAGGAAACCCAAAACCATTTCAAAAAATATTTTTCTACTTTGACCTTTTAGGAGCTCTGTAGTATTCTGAAATTTGGGGCTGTTTAAGCAAGGCCACAATGTTTGCTTGTTGGTGTGTGTGTGTGTGTGTGTGTGTGTGTGTATTTTGAAAATCATTACACCATATTTATCGTAGGTGTAATGGCTATCAATTGTGTTCATTTCTGAAGGAAAACACAATCCAGTAATTACAAAGTCGATTTTGTTTTTCCGCTGATGATATCAGTGAATCATTCTTTCACTGTGTGTTATATGTGGGTATGGAGGATGGTGTTTTGATGTTACAAGAAAACATCTTATTGCAGTTTGTTGTTAAGTCCTATACGAGCAGGATTTATGTGTTCTGAAAATTGTCTGCGCGTCTGTGGTCTCATTAACATGTTTTGCAGTGAGTAGCTGTATGTGAGTGTGAACTGTAAAAACCTCTTTTTCTAAACACTGCTTTGCAGTGAATACTTGGTAGGATTTAGATGGCAAGTGTTTATTTTATATGTTGCTGAAATGCTCAGTGCTTTAGGACAGTTCCAGATGACGTGGGCGAAAGCAGGGCAGGAGTTTTATTTGACTAATTGCCCTTTTTAAAGACAAATGATGCCGAAGAACAAGTTGCCATGTGATGATCTGTCTAACTTAAATTAGTCCAAAACAATGGAAAGTCACTTGGCTCGCCCTCAGTCTGTGAATGACAGTGTTTTTCTCCCCCCCCCCCCCCCCCCCCCCCCATTCTCTGTGGGCAGGGCAGGGTGTTGTTCTGGAACGCTCTCCCTTCAGTGACCTGGTGTTTCTGGAAGCCATGGCCAAGCAGGGCTACATCCGGAAGCAGTGTAAGTGACGCTCAGGGGTGTGGTGACCCTCAGTCTAGGCATCTGCTCGAGTGCCCCCAACCGAGCTCTGTCTCGTAGGTGTGGATCACTACAACGAGATCAAGGGGATCAGCCTGTGCGAATTCCTGCCCCCGCACCTGGTAATCTATGTGGACGTCCCTGCTGAGGAAGTACAGAAGAAGCTAAAGCAGTCGGGGGAGGTAAGGGAAGCATGATCTACGCATTGTTTGTTTTTAACAGAATAGAATAAGAACATTTTATTGCTCACCATCGCGTAGTTCTCTGCCTACCCCATCTTGCTCTCCATGAGACACACAGATGGGTGAGAGCAATCTTGGGGGTCAAAGCACAGGGTCAGCCAGCATGCTTCACCCCTGGTGCTGGGGGGGGGGGTTAAGGGCCTTGCTGAAGGTCCTAACTGCTGCATCAGTCTGCTGACCCCGGGAGGTCCTGAATCCCATTACATATGCCTGGTGTTGCCATTGTGGTGCAGAGTTTAACCCACTGCGCCACACATCAGAGTCTATGCGGTGTGTAGCTCAGTGGTTTGGGATCTATGCCCATTTCATGGGTTCCGATCATATGACTGTTGGCACCAGGCTACTAACCAGAATACTGCTCTGTGAGCCCAAGCTTTCCCCAGTTCTATAGTACTGTGCAAAAGTCTTAGGCTGCTAAAGAAAATTGTTTAAATGAACTTCATGCAAAACTATGATATTATGCCTTTCACAGTGTGTCAGCTTACCAATATCAGAACTTCTGCTAACATCACCCCGGTATTTGCTGCAACTATCCAATAGACCCATGTATTTTTTGACTCTACCACAATGTTTCAGTACGAGAGGGGGATCATAGGGCTTTCAAAGGAACAAACAGGCATGCTTAGGTTCTTTCAGAAACACTTTATTAAAAGTAATACAAAATAACCTTGCGTTAAAATAGCAAGACATTGTATCAAAGGCAATGCAAAAAAACCTCATATTATATCAAAGTGATATCAAATAATATTGTATATCATAGCCAATAATAAGTGCAGAGATACGAATTATTAAATATATAGAAAAGAAGCAATAATACTTTCAAAATGCAGTGATAAGTAATCCAAATAATCAATGAAATGCTTAAGCAGTTGCAAAGCTGTTCACACTCGGATGTGCCATCATCACCCACCTTCACACACGGACTGGGGAGCCCTTTTCGGTCCTGGCAGGAGACCAACACGTGAGTCCCGCGAAATGCCGGGCAATGCGCGCTTTATCCCACGGCTGAGCTCCGGTCAGTACTGAGTTTTCCTCTTCCTGAATACTAAATCGGGAGCGGTACACGTGCGGGCAGGGGGTGAGCTGGCCAGGCTCACCACCCCCCCCAGGCGATGCGCTGTTCGTTCTCCAGTCCAGGTGAGGCTGCTTGTGCTTGCAGTTCCAAAACATTTTGGGTACCGCTTTCCCTATTCCTCAGGGAGACACAAGATGTGTCCCTTTCCCCAGGGAAAGTCAAGATAGGTGTTCTACCTCTTTCTGTGAGAAGACAACATATTGGGCAGTGTTTTCCCTTTTCCTCTGGGAGAGACAAGGTAAGTGTCCCTTTCCCCAGAGAAAGGCAAGGTGTGCTAGCGCTCTCTATGAGAAACAAATTATATAAGTGATCAATAAAAAACATGTTTGTGCAGTTTAACCAAGGCACAAAAATATTATGGGTGAATTATTACATGAACAGAATCAATCAATACATCAATCTCCTCATATGAATGACTGATAGGTGAAGTTCAGCAATCACAACTTGTCCAGATTATTACAGTATTAATTCCATGCCACATGGGCACCGAAAGTCAACTCAATACACACAAGCGCACCTCATATAGCTAATCAGTGTCTCATTGACTTTTTTCTTTTTAAACAAATTTAACAATTTTAGTGGAAAGATGTAATAAATACATGGAATGGCTGACGTGCCCCTCAGCAGAGGTTTGGGAACTAAAGCGATGTTCATCTAGTCATCGAACTAGATTTCAGTAAGTTTTTGGAAAACTGAAGAAAATCTTACTAGTTTCTATTGTAGTACTCTTTGTAACAATGCGTTGTGTTAATTTATTTCATTTTCAGTTTTCATCACATAATACAGCGTTATTAAATAATGCTTTGTCACACAACACACATTATGTAATAACGACAAATTGTAACATTTTCAGGGGTGTGTTTCCCAAAAGCTTAAGTAATTTATCTCATACTCGCTCATTAATCAATGAATTATATTATTTCTCAAAACATTCTGTAACTAAAGTAGTTTGTAGCTTCAATCATAAATGAATGATTTGATCTGACCCACTCGTTATTTACTATGTTGTTCTTTATTTGAACCTTTACTTGTTGTTCTGTTACAAAGACAAACAATTCACCCAAAATCACACACATTATTATTATTATTATTATTATTATTATTATTTGAAGTGGTAGTTGTAATAAAAATAGGTTCATATTACAATATAGAATTATATAATGTATGCTATAAATGTGTTGCATTTTGTTGAGTTGCTACATAATGTGTCAATACATACGTTTCTACACTCAATTTGCATATATTCTAATGCTAAATTGTGTGTGTTGTTCTGGGCAAACGTGCACTTTCTATCCGGATAAATAGCTTTAAACATTTCTTTTGAATGACAGACGTATGTCACTGTTGCATGAAAAAGTCGGCTGGATATGTACACAGAATACCAGTAATATGTTCAGTAATGACTTCTGTTCTATGCTTTTAAACCAGGGGACGGTCGTACGCTGCGGGTCAGTCTCACACAATGCGCTTTTCGGGTACCAGCTGTGTAGGAGCCGTGAATCCGCTCACCAGCCCGCTGTGCGAAGGCATCTGTTTCAGATGTGTTCGTCTTGGCAGGCTTATCGCTGTGCTGCTTGTTGACTGATTATCCGTTTAGGGTGTCTGTAAAAGTCCTGCCTCGAATAAGGAGCAGGCTGACTTGCAGGGTGCAGTCAGTTTTGCGCTGAATTTAATCAGAAATGACATCTGAAACTGATCTGTTTGTCTCGGTTCCGCATGAAACCTACAGATCGCGGATCCTACCACACACATCTTCCCAGAATGTGTTAACTCGGGCGGGTGGTGCTTAATTTGTCCCACCTGTTTGCAACTCCATAAAACAGCAACTGGGCTGACAATTAAGACAAACAAAAATGTGTAATTGGCCTTTCGCAGTAGCGTAATTCCAAATGTGGTAAAGATGGTTACCAGCCCCCCCCCCCCCCCAAAAAAAAGAAAAATCCTTCTTTATTAAGCTTTTCTGTGGCTCATCTGTTGAGAATTGTTTTATTGAACTTCCTGTTTGTACAATAAGCTAGTATTTCCTAAAGAATTTGTTTAAAAAGGAAAATATTGCTTCTCTCTATCAGGTACTTTAGGAAAATGTTGTGTGTCAGTGTAATTAGGAGCAGCAGCTATTATGGCTCCGAACTAATTTACTGTAATTTTGTTGGTGTTTAACAGAAGCTTTTTATTGTGTTCCCATGACTACTGTGGCTACTGTACATTTCAGGAGTTTTATGGCCGATGAAGGAGGGTCGACTTGGCCCGTGTTTCTACAGACATACCTGGGGGTCTTGATGGGACCTCCTGTACAGTACATCGGTCGCCTTTTCCATCCAGAGGAATCTGGGCGAGTTGGCCAGTGCTACTGCCCTGCGTTCCATTGTTTTTTTTTTTCCCCACAATTTCGGAAAACATCTGCCTTGCATATCTCGTTTTCGCAAGTCGCAAAGACTCTGGTATGCTTTCAAGCAGCATTCGGAGAAATGACTGTCTTGGGGTGCCCCCTCCTACTAAACGAAGTGCGGGGAATTTCGGAGGCTGAGCTGACTCTGGCAGTCCTGGGGGTGAGGTTGGGCGTGGGCTCAGGATGGCTATGGATGGAAAAAGTTGACGACGGTGCCCGAGATCTGACAGTTTTTGCAACAACGTTCCCTGAAGTTTCTGTGATTGATTCCTGCCTCAGTTGCTCCCGTCCCGTTTTCAAACTGACCTTGACTGGCCCATTATTCTTGGCCAAGGAGTGTTTTTGTTTTCTTGGAAAAGAACAACAGAACAAACAGGACACAGGTTCTCATTATGCCTGGCCTGATGACGATCTGTGTAGAAGGAACTCTCCCCTTGGGCCTCGGGGCTGTCTGGGTTCAAGCTCTTTCCGCTGGTTGGCCTCTGAAGGTGGTTCTTTCGGCGCCAGCCAAGTGACGTTCCTGCTGGAGAGGACCGCATTGCCTTTAGTGCCAGTAGGGGTTCTTCAAGGTGAAATGTTAAACGATGCCTTTGGAAACCTTTCAGTGTCTCCACGCTCGGGAGAATGCGCCGGTGTAGTTGAAATCGATACCCTGGCATTTGTTTTGGAGCTTGTCTCAAAGTTTTAGCCGTTACGGTTTCGGATCATAGGTCCGGCAGATGGTTTTTGATATTCCGACCCGCCTCCCACCTCCTCGGATCACATTCGCAGGTGGTTACAGCTTCCCCCAAGCTGTCCCGTGAAGATGTTCCCCCCTGCAGATCGGTCCAATAGAATCAAAAGTCTGGAAAATTCCCCAAGAGTTCCCTCTGTTTATCACCCAGGGCCCTGAGAAATATTTGGCTGGACGGGGAACGTCACTGGGGACGGCCTTTAGGAGTTGTGTGGCGTCCTGCTCCTAATACCCACTCTGAATTTGATTTACCTCTGATTGCGGGCCAGCTCGTTCTGGTAATTGGCGGCAGATGTTTGCTGAGGATGTACAATCGAGTGAGTGTTTGTGTGTGAGTGATTGAGCATACGGGGAAGAGCTGAGTGAGTGGATAAGCTACACCTCATCCTTCACCTGCACCTTTGCCTTCTCAACCCTTATTTGCTCCCAAGCGTAATTCGCTGGCTGGAGCGTGCTCAGTCTGGGTGTTTACTCCACCTATGGAAGACTAACCTTGCTTAGCCCTCTTACGTCAAACTGGGGGTGATGTGCGGGTCAGTGGGTTAGGATGCTATGCCTGTGATCAGGAAGTCACCGGGCTCAAATTCCTGGTTCGACTGAGATTTTACTATTGCATCCCTGACCAAGACCCTTAACCCCCTATTTCTCCAAGGACTGTCTGACTCTGCTTTCTCAAAAAGTTGCTTTGGATAAAAGCATCTGTAAAATGCAAGAATGTCAAGGGGCTATTGGTCATGGCATTGTCAGGTTGATGTACTGTAGGACTATGGTGTCTTTCCCCAGGAGTGTGCATTAGTCTGCAGTTCTATCCGTGTTGTTATACTCCTACAGTTATTCATTGGCAGTTTATTGAACTCCCGTCCACGGGAGGCTGCGGTTATACCGAAATTGGCCGGATGTAATAGGATCCTGCCCTCAACGCCAACTGTATAATGGGATTCGGCACCCCAAGGCTTGTTCAGCCATTCCAGCCAGTTAAGATTTTTTTTTTTTTTTTAAACTTCTGGCTTAGGGTAGTGACCTGCTCAAATATAATTTGGGGAGAGGTCGCTGCTCCTGCCCCTGCCCCTGCTTATACCCTTGCTCATGCTCCTCCTCTTCCTCTCATCATGCTTATCCTCTTGTTCTTCCTCATCCTTTTTCTCCTGTTCGTTTGTGCTCCTTTTCCTCCTCCTGCTCTTACTCTTCATTCTGCTCATATTCCTGCTCTTCCACTCCCTCCTGCTCTTGTTCCCGCTCTTGTGCTGGCTCATGTTCTCCACTCACTTCTTGCACATGGCTACAGGATGTGGAGGGTGTCCCATGCATGGATGGAGGGCCCCCGAGCTGGACAGTGGTGATGCGCGATTTTCCGCAAGCATGCTAATGAGTAGCTGAACACGCCCACTGTTCTCATGGGCTGGCGGTTCACATGTGGTTTGAGTTCTGGTGGCGATTGGGAGGCGGCATTGCAAACTCAGGTTTTACAAAGCCCTCAGTCATCGCTTCAGCCTTGCTGTCTTAAAACCCCCTGCCCCCCCACCCTACTCCCGCCTTGGACATATGGTAATGTTTAATAGGAGGAGAGCTTGCTTGGTATGAAGACGGGCAGGAGGCTGGTGAAAAGACTCGCAGAACTGAGATGGCTGGTTATTCCTTTTTGAAAAACCTGTATTACTTTCATTGTAGCTAGCAAGGGTTCTGGTTCATACGACCATTGGCCAGTCGTAGTGATGCTGACGGACCCTTGCTTCTTTTCAGGCATATCTCCAGAACATCTCCCTGCCCTACCTGAAGAGCATTGAGGATTCCTATAAGAAGACCTTCCTCCCTCAGATCAGGTGAGCTGTTGGCCCCGGGGTATTGATGAAGGCCCAATGGTTGCCTGTCCCTTGGTGGCAGAGGAGGGGAAAGTCATTCCTGTGTGTCCTCATCGCTCTCCATGGCGGTGATGACGGCTGCCCAGTTACACAAGGACCTCCTTTCACATATGCCAAGCAGACCTTGATCGATGAGTTCTTTTATTGCCTCATTCCTGCTCTTGCCCCCCCCAACCCAAAACAGGGAAGAAAAGCAATCCTGGAAGAATAAAGGGAGTGGCTCCCATGCGGGCCCGTGACCGTTCGATTTGTGGCTGAGATGAGTGGCTGCGGAATGTTTAATTGCGTTGAGAATCAGGCCTGTTGATGTAGGGCAGATATAAAGCAGGAGTGACATACAGGCGGTATAAGAGCATGCGGAATGTTCCTTTTAATATCTCCCGATTCCTTCCAACTGCATGCTCAGAGGAAGCCTTCAGGATGCTTTTACTGGCATGTTTTCAAGGGCAGGCCTGCAGCGTGTACGTCAGCACCTTCTCGCTAGCGGGGGTTTTGCGTTGAGAGCCGCTGACAGCAGGGCCTTTGGGCAGCGGCGTGTGCACAGGTGGCCGACGTCTCTGACACGAAACCCTCCTCTTCTTCCAGCACGACCTCGGAGGTGCTGGTGTACGATACGGCCCAGGCGCAGGACATCGAGAAGGTAAGGAGGGCCGCCTCCTCTGCGGTGTTCCAGCTGCGGGACGGCTTCTGGGGGGGGGGGATGCCCCCGGGTACGAGGTTAGAACGACCAGCATGGGACAGCAGTTTGCCATCGTCATTTGCGGCTATCCCTCGAGGCCCTGTTTGTACTTTAAATGAGCCGCGCTCCTTCAGTGAGAGGTATTCAGGAGGTGCTTTGAGACCTTAATCATTTTAATTAGATTAGGGTTTTACGGAATGCAAGCCTATTCGTGCTGCGACTCTTTTTGACGTGGTTTTGGAAAATTGTTAGCTGCATGAGACCAGTATTGTGAAAGATCCCAGGGAAAAAAAACGTCTTGGGGAAACATCTGAGAGCTGGGGAGGGCGGCGTTCCATTGGTAAAATCATGTTTTTCTGGACGCACAGGCAAGGCCCCCAGTACCTCCCCTCACTCCAATGTATAATGGCGTCCATGGATCCAGATAATTCACTCTGCAATTTGCATCTCTTTGATATTTTGTGCTGTTACCCACAGTTGTGTAATTTCTGGTCTCATACTTTTGTCTGTTTGTGTGTGTTTCTCCATGCCTATTATACATGCTGTCCTACTGACTGTGGTGTTGCTAAATGACACTTCGCTGACCTATGCCTAGTGATAGTAACGATTCTTGCTCTTATTTCTCCCATGCCTGAGGGCATTAACTACTAACCCTGCTGGGCCCCAGTTCCTCTCAGTAACTCCGGTGCCCCTTCATATAGTCCAAAGTCTCTAAACACCGACACTTTCGTCACTCTTGACTGGTTTGCTTGACCTCTCTGTACAATAGGGTGGATTTGATTAGGGATCCGTAGACCTGCCGTTTTTATTTTATTTGTTTTTTTTGGTGACAGTGTGTGGCTCAGTAGTTTAGGACACTCTGCTTATGATCAGTAGGTTGCTGGTTCAAATCCCAGGGTCGGCAGAGTGATTTTACCATTTGGTCTTTGAGTGAAGCCCTTAACCCCTCAATTGCTCTGGTGATTGGTTTCAACTCTGATTTCACTAAAAACAAAAGCTGTCTGCTAAATTAATAAAAAATAAGTTTTCCTCCCCCGTGCTGTGTGTGTGTGTGTGTGTGTGTGTGTGTGTGTGTGTGTGTGTGTGTGTGTGTGTGTGTGTGTGTGTGTGTGTGTGTGTGTGTGTGTGTGTGTGTGTGTGTGTGTGTGTGTGTGTGTGTGTGTGTGTGTGTGTGTGTGTGTGTGTGTGTGTGTGTGTGTGTGTGTGAGAGAGAGTTAGTAAGCATGGAGGAATTCGCCAGAGCCTGTTAACAGCTGTGGGCGGTGCTGTCCCCTCCCCCTGTCATCTGATAATTGACTTGTCATTCGCTGTACTCTCCGGCATCTGCCCGCCCTTGAACGGGGAGGCAGGCTTCTTCTCCGGGCCCGTGCCAATCCAACAGCCGAGTCAGTGCTGAGTGTCACAGCGCCTCGGGTTTTCACGGTATGCCCATTGTATACATTTCGTTATTTGTTCACAGGCTACTTTAATTGCTTCTGCGTAAGCGTACGCTGGTGTGGTGACTTCCTTATTATCTGCCCTTTTCCCTCAGAGGAAAATTCAACTCATATGCAATAAATAGGAGAAAAGGATCTGTTTTTCCAGACAGATAAAATAACCTTTGATGTACTCGGTGACCTGCTGCTTCAGTTTCATGACTGTAGAGTGTTTTTGTTGTGGTTTTGGGTTTCGAATAAGGCCTGGCCTGTCTTGGTTTGGACTCGAGACGTCAGGCTGGGTGTGTAGGGTGGGGGCCTGCCCAGACCTTGCTGCCTTGGTGACTCTGTCCTAATCAAGGGGCCTCAGAAGAGACCCTTTCCTAACGAACCCACCCAAGCCTTTGGATGGCCCGCTGGGACCTCAGGGTGCAGGGCGGTTGCAAGGCGATGACACGCCTTCCTTATTACTCTTGAGGACACTCTTGACCCCATCCTTTCGTGCTCTGGCCACAGTCCCACTCATCTGCGGCTGAATAGTTTTCTGCTGTTTAAATGGGCATGGGGAGTAACTGGGCAGCACCCAGCACCACCCCCAAGGCCCTCAGCCCACTCCCTGGGTATCAGAACCATTAGTTCAGATGACAAGGGGAGCTCCAGTCCTCCAGGGAAAATGAACTAATTTGGTGTAACTGGGTTCAGCCAAGGTAGAGATGAGGTGCTAAGCAGCTGTTTGTTTTGAGTGTGATCATTGTTCCAGAATGTTCCGTGCCCCTCTCTCCACAGGTGGCTGAGGACATAGAGTACCTGAAGTTTGACAAGGGGCCGTGGTTGGAGCAGGATGACGTCACCTTCCATTACATGCGGATGCTGTGAGTGGCCTTTCACAACCCAGCCTCGAACCCGAGCCTCTCCTCCATACACTGTGGCATTGACAGTAACGGCTGCTAGTGATTTTTATTTTTATTATCCCCCCCCCCATCCAAAGCAGTGTCTCTCCTTTTTGGAGGAGATGGCTGACGGTGAGCTGACGCGACATGCTGGGCTCAAAGCAGCTCTCGTTCCAGAGCCCAAGCTTTCCTCCAACCTTAACCCTTCTCCCTCTGCTCAGTCCATGAGTTAGATTAGAAGTAGTAATTTCAGGAGGGATGGCTTACTTTTTCTTATAGTTCTCCAAAACCTGTTCTTTCCCTTTCGCAAATGAGACCTGCTGGGCCGTGGTTAGACATGCGATGTGTATTACATGTATTACATGGAGAATGTGGGGTCCTCACAATGGGCTTTCCTAATTGGCTGGCTCTTCTCACTTCCTCTCTGGTGGGGTTTCCTAATTGGCTGGCTCTTCTCCCTTCCTCTCAAGCGGGCTTTCATAATTTCAAATTTTTTTCAACTCATTTTTATTGGTGTGGAGCATTTTCACAACATTTTATTGTCTCAAAGCGCTTTACAGCATCCCCACCCAAAGTTCCCAGTGAGTAAGCCAGACGTGACAGTGGCAAGGAAGAAAGCTTGGGTGGAACTATTCTCAAAGGGGAGCCCATCCTCCAGGGGCTGGCAGAGGAAGTTCGATGGGCAAGATGGCGACATCCCAATTCACACTGTCACAATTTTAACATTTGAGTCTCAAAGTGGGAGGCAGGCAGGTGATGGCCGACAGGTGCTGGTGATGCTTCATATGGCAGGGTGAACAGTGGTACACCAGCAGGGCATCACAATTGGCTGGCTCTTCTCACTTCCTCTCTGGTGGGCTTTCCTAATTGGCTGGCTCTTCTCACTTCCTCTCTGGTGGGCTTTCCTAATTGGCTGGCTCTTCTCACTTCCTCTCTGGTGGGCTTTCCTAATTGGCTGGCTCTTCTCACTTCCTCTCTGGTGGGCTTTCCTAATTGGCTGGCTCTTTCACTGACTCAAGGGCATGAGAGTCAGGTGTGAAAGTGCCAAGTGGAACATCTCGGATCTGCTGAACATGGGGGTTGCTTTTCGGGATGTTACCATACTGGCGGTGAAGCTTTCACAAGGCAACCCATGGATTTCAACTGTGGCACTGTGTGTGTGTCAGTGTGTGTGTGTCCTGTGATGGACTAATTTCCTGCCCCAGGTGAACTCAAGCCCCCTCTGACCATGACCTGGGTGGATGGATGACAGACCCCAAAATTGAGTTTAATCATGGCTGCCTTTCATTCGTAGCTACCCTACCTGCCGCATCCTCCCCAGCCTGTTTACCAGCTGGCTGTTTCCTTTCCAAGGGTTGAAGACAAGCAGAGAGTGGCCGATCTGACCTGCATCGCCAACTTCCTGCCCGAGATCACCATTGGGGCGCATGACAATGATGCGTCATACTACGCCTACCAGTCGGTAAGGATGGGAGAGGATGGGGGTGGGGTCAGAGGGGGAGGTCATATGACTGTGCCGGGTCTGTTGGTTCTGAGCAGGAATATCCTGGATTTGCTGTGGTTCGAGTGAAGTAAAGGCTGGAGATTAGGCCCCTTATTCGCTCATCCTTTGTTCTTTCTACTCTGGCATGACAGAGGCGCCTCAGACAAAACCTGCATAGCTTAAGATCTGCGGCGGACCCCAAAAACAGCTCTTTGGATGCCACTTATGATTCCAAGGCTCTCCGTTACTCAGTACTCGTGCGGGATGCCTGGGGGAGTGTGCAGTCAAAGGATTGATGAGCTCTAGGAAACTTGGAGGGCTATTCAAAACTTTTCATTTGGCTCCTGTATGCAAACATCATTGAAGTCCAAGAATTCCTGCAGCAATAAGGCCTTCTCACGTACTGAAAGCCCAGTAACTCCTGTACCGCTCCCACTGGCAGTGGCGGGAAGGCATCTTCCCTGCCCGTCTGACATGCACGCTCGCATTAAAGGTTGCCGGCGCATGTTGGACTCCGGATGCTCTTTCTGTCTTTGCCTCTGTTTGAGCGGTGGCTAAACACGCAGGGTTTTTGCCTGTAATATTTATGTGACTGGGAGGCGGCTCACTACCTCTTGGGTTTGGACACTGTCTGTGATTGGAATGTCACCGGTTCAAATCCCAGAGTATTTTCACCATTGGGCCCTTAACCCCGTCATCGCTCCAGGGAGGGTCTGACCCTGCCTGCTCAGCTGTATCTCACTGTGAATAAAAAACAAAATGTAAAAAATAATTGCCATCCCTCCCCCTCCCTGAATGGCTTATCAAAAATTCATTATTGGACTAACAGGGAAGTAAAAGTGGTTTGCTGCGTCGAGCCCCCTCACCCCGACGCTGCACGACATTTGACAGAACGCAGACGAAGATCTATGTTTCATTTGGCTGGATGAGAAATGGTAGTGCTGCGTGCCCAGCCCCGGCTGCAGCCTGAATACGCTCTTTCTGACTGTCAAAATCTGGACGTTGGCAGGGTGGCCTAAACAAGCCCTCTAAGGGCGTGGGGTGCGGTGGCCAGCGGGACTGTTTTTCCAAACGCTGAGCTCATTTTTTATAAAAGGCGTTTCCTTGGCCTGCTTCTGAACTCACAGTGGACCAGGCGAAAGCTCCATTCGGGCGGCGACGAGAATCTGTGGGATTTGACCCTGTGACCTTCGTCTGAAACGGGCCTCTGAGGGAGCCGCCTGGGCAAGCTTTAAACACGACGGGTTTGAGCAAAGCGGCTGGTCTTTCTGCCCGTTCAGCTGTTTCGGGCCCCTTTTCTCCTGTATCTGATTTGAAAGGACTGCAGGGTGGAGCGATGAGCTGGATCAGTCAGCTGGCACGGCACTGTGGAGGCAGTTCAGCCCCTGCTTTGATGCCAGAGTTTTGTGGGTGAAAAGCCAACCCCTTTACCCTTTTTCATCCTGCTTCGCCCCTACATCCTAAAACGCTCCTCTTGGGGGGAGTCTCTGCCTCTCCCTGCCATTCCGAACAAGAAGCAGAGGGCCGGGGCGACTCTTTGATGTTGGCTGTAAGCGTAAATCCCGCCGGCTGCGAGGGATGGAGGGAGCGAGCCGGGACTTCTGAGGACAGGCCGTGCTGGCAGAAGGAGGCTGCCTATTTACATAAACACACACACACACACACACACACACACACACACACACACACACACACACACGCGCACACACACACGATGCCCATGCACAAGCTACCTGCGGGCAAAGGAAGTCACAGCGGCAGTAAATAAATCGCACACAGCGTTACTAATGGTAATTAATGAATATTTGACAAAGTAAAAAAGTAGCGAAGCACTTTAGCAGGCAGGTTTCCGCCAATATTGGATTGAATGTCTGTCGAGGGTTTTATATTAGCTAACACACTTCAGACGTTAATGATCCTTTAATGATCTAAGAGTGTGTGACTCCCGAGGAGAGACTCCCCCAGGTCCCAGTGCTGATAGGTCAGGGGGGTTACATTACCCCCACACGACCCAGTCCTTTTGCACGCTACCCTCTCTGAATCAGTCCCAGCCGGTGGCGGGGGGAATCGATTGGCGGGGTGGGTGGTCCACACACTTACGGGAAAACTCTTGGACGGTCCGTTCGGGCCGCTGCTTGGCAGCGACTCTGGGCCCCGTTTTTTTGGCCCATCAGCCTCGGAGACGCCTGAACCGCGGCAACGAAACCCCCAACGGTTCGCCAGCAGGGCCTGCTTGCCGCCATGAGGGCGCGGAGCCTGTCCAGAACTCCCGTATTTATAGAAAGCGAGGATGGGAACGCGGGATGGCCAGCTATTCAGGGAATCTGGTTTCCCGTCAGGAGCTTTCGGCTGGGAATCGCGGGCGGTGCAAACCTGAAGCAGATTTTGCTGTCATCGCCGTGCATGTTTTGCCAGAGTTAAATGACAACATCCGCGCTTGTTTTCCTCGTCTGCGTCTGTCCTCGCGTGAGACCGCTGTTGCCTGCCACCCCCCCCCCCGTCCCCCCCTTTTCCTCCTTTCAGTTGGAAGTTTTTTTTTTTTTTGTTTTGCTCTGTTGTGTGAATACAAAGTGTTTTATTTAGTAGCAGCGCAGATCCCTGTGACCCCCGGGGGGGGGGGGACTTATTCGAAGGAGGGAGTGGGAGCGCAGTTAATGAAAATGAAGCAGAAGAAGGGAGAAAGTAAGTTGTTTCTGCAAGTGGAAATTCCTGAGCGAGACGGGCATTGGTTGTGGAGAGGAGCCCCAAACGAGTTTCGGGTTAGGTATCAGGGTTTGGGTTTCCTTTGTGGTGCCAAGAACGGCAAACCTGGTCTTGGGCGTGATTGTAAACAAGTCAGGATTGAACATGCCCTTCGCCTGGCTTTGTCCCGCCCCAGCACTTCCGAGGCCAGTCCCCTGCTGTTTTACATATGCTGATGAGCTGGGTGATTGTTTAAACGCATTCAGAGCTTTTCAGCTAATGGGGCAGTGTCCCAACCTCCCCTGCAAACCGGATGATGGATCACCACAGTCCTCGATTCAGTCTGGCCCCTCTGTCGTTCTTTGGCAGTGCTGCCTTGTGCCGCTTTAAGGAAATCCCTCCGACAGATGGTCCTACCATGTTTAAATACAGCTAGGATCAAACTGCGATGCCTGCAGCTGAAAGCCTGCCGCATGCTCAGACACTTAGGGAGTAGGAGTGATCGAGAATCCTGTTGTAGCTCCGCCCCGTGACACCAAGCTAGGCTCAGCTCTGTTCAGCCATGATGCTTACGAGTGACCCACATTATCTCAATGACTCTTCTCGCTCTTTCTCCCCCACCCTCCCCCTGCTCTCCCAAGCTCCCAGGAAAGAAGTACGCTCCAGGGTACAACGCCGACATCGGAGATAAGAACATCTGGCTGAAGTGAAAGTGAAACCACTTTGTGGTCTGCAGCTGGCCCAGGATGGAGGGTGGGGTTGCTACGCCAATGACATCCCTCCCATACTTGTGATCTAGAAAGCCTACGAGTTGCTTTGTTTGCTACTGTGGTGGGTCTAAATTTATGCAGAGGGGACAATTTCTTTGTCATAAACTAATGTATGTATTAAAAAAAAAAAAACTTAAGCTGCTTGGTATTTGTGGACTTCTTTGACGCACTGTTCAATTCTTAGATAACAGGAGACCTTTCAGAAGATCAGATCATTTTTACCTTGTTGTGAGTGATGAATAACAAATAAGGATGACAAGGATACTAACATCCAATAGTCAGAGTAGTTATTTGTGGCATTTCCTTTTCGTTTATACTACATTAGCCTTTGATCAGAAATCTTTGGGGTCTGATACTGTGCATTTCCAAGGTTATCTTTGTCTAGATGAACTGCGATGAGTTAGATTAAAATAAATGTGTGTCTGCTGGTAGGTCTTTCACCTTTTTGTTCCTGAAATATCTGTCCAAGTACTGGTAGGTCTTCCACAGCCTCTGCCTTAATACATTCTGAAGGTCCCTTCTGCACAGTGGTGTTCATCCACACGTATAGTATGTTCCAAACGTACCTTTTATGCACTGAGATAATCAGATTTGCCACAGTGCAAGAGACAACGTGTGGACATGGATCTTATTGAAGATGAAGTTCTCATATAGCAGTGGTTCTCAGTCAGTCCTTGAGCCCCACTGCCCTGCTTGTTTTCCTGCTATCCCTGCCCCACACAAGTCCCAGCTGTCTTTCACCTTCTGATTGACTGATCACACCTGATACAGGTAATCAGCAGTGTGTAGGGAAGGGATAGCTGGGAAACAAGCAGGGCAGTGGGGCCTGAGGACCGAGTTTGAGAACCACTGTCATATAGGAGTGATTTAAGTGTAATATGGAGTAAGAAAGGGAGTCAGGTTTTGGATGCATGTCACTGTGAGGCAGCCGGTTCCTATGTTGTGAACGTTGACATCTTTTCCCTGTTGCTTGCTGGTTTAACAGCATGGAGCACACAAGCTGCCAGTACTTTGCATTCCCTCTGCCTTGCGGGTTGCAGATGCATGCTGGGAATTTCTCATCAGCTCTCTTCTACCCATGTAGAAACGTCTCGGTGTTGAGTGCTTCCAGAGTTTCTGTTTCTCAGTCTTGTGGCTCCATGGAAGTTGTCCTTGAGCCGCTCTTGCGATATGTTTGTGTTTCAGCGCATCGCTAAAGTTATCGGCGACTGTCCAGCCCTTGCAAATTCTCTTTGAGTCATTCAGTGTCTGTCTGACGAAGCCAAGTAATGAGGTTCTTTAAGCGATCCTGGGCCATTGGGAACTGTGATGATTTTAATTGCGGGGCTTCCCTGCCTTTAGCCTGGTTTTCTGAATTAGCCCTGGAAGAATTAGTGATACATTTCACTTTATGATGAAACTACAGATGAAAAGGCTTTTTTCATTGTTTATGACTAACCCAAAAAAAATTGAGAGCTGCAGTTTTTGCTCGAAGCCTAGAGCGATTGATTCCTGGTCTGTGGCTTATTTGTTTAACTGGTTAGCTTTGTCTGGTGAAGTACCTGATTTCTTTTAACCGGATGGATCTTCATTTAGACTTTATTAGCATGTAGTATTGCTTAACTGAAGTTAAACTAGTTTGGTTTTGCAATCAAACCTAGTATATCCTGGTAAAATTAACTTGCTGTGTAATTTATATGGCCTATTCCTTAATTATTGCTTGTGGGAAAAGTCAGGAAAATTTGGATATTGCTTTGCCAATTTCATGTCGGGGTTCTTGGCTCCTGTATAGTGCCTCTCCTAAGATCCTCCTTCCCAATAGAGGCTATTATTGCTCATGCATGTTCCCCTGTACCAGATGGAGCAAAGTGTACAGTGCCTTAAGATTTGATCATTTTGGGTAATCTGGCCATCCTGAACGTGTACAACATGAAATTATGCAGCATTTTCTTTGCAATTATGTTTTAAAAAATATGAATTTTTGGTCCTCAATCTCAAGAAGGCTATTTGAATGAGGCATGAAAATGATTATGCGGTTGGCGGAATATAGAATTACAAGCTATGTTTGAAATTCACGTTGGACCCAGATCCTAAGTGAAACTGATAATTTTATGACTTGCCATCTGTCAGTCTGAAGGATTCAAAATATATTTCCTAACAATACGAAGATGTGGGGAAGAAAAAAAAAATCTCTGAAGCAGTTTCTTTATTTGGGAGTGACTCATGGATCTAAGAGGTTCTTCTGATTGGGAAAAGTCAACGTCTGTTGTCAGAATAAATGAACCAGGGAAGCAGACCCCCTCCTGTCCAAGAAAGTTGACTCAAGTTTATGAAACAGACTCTGGAACAACATGTTCTGAACAGATCAGTTTGGCTATAATGCAAACGTCATGTTTGGAAAAAGCTGCCATTGAGTAGAAGATCATACCAACCATCGAGCCTGATGATCCCTGCTATGCCATCTACTGCAAGTATTCTGGAGGGAAATCAGAGCTG
Source organism: Brienomyrus brachyistius (assembly GCF_023856365.1). Lineage (NCBI taxonomy): Eukaryota > Metazoa > Chordata > Actinopteri > Osteoglossiformes > Mormyridae > Brienomyrus > Brienomyrus brachyistius. The sequence continues at coordinate 9,205,409 of NC_064548.1, read as the reverse complement.
TCTCCAGCAGCTGAAGTTGAAATATTAGTGCATGCTGAACCAAACAAACAATCTGGTTGGAAAAGTTCAGTCAAATAGTTCAGTCGAGTCACCTTTTCATAGACCTGCATTTTGCAAATTTTGAAGATGCAAACTCAAAAAAACATTAATAGAAATTTGTTTTTTTTACTGTTCTGAGGTGTTTTTGTGGCAAGTCAAAAAACAATTAATTTACAAAACTGTAAGGGAAACAATTTGAGGAAATAGACGAGATAAAATGATCATTAGTTTTCTAGAGCCACTAACTGGGGTAAAGCCTGCTCCATGTTGAATGAAACATGAATTTTACCCTCCTGTGATGATAAATGGGTTTAAAAAAAGTATTTTTTTTGTATGACAACCATAAATGGAAGCACCCTATTCAGAATTTAACTTTATTCCGAAGTTTGCAAATAATTTGCACAATTAATAAATATAATTAAGCCTCATATATATTTTAAAAGGCCTTAGTTAAAATCGTGTGTTGTCAGAAGAATCACTATGATTTTCCAATTTTAACTGGTCACACTTTTGTTAGGCATAATTTTACAATGGTATAAAGGGTTAAATGTTTCAAAGTATCTTTGGTTTTTTCCTTTAAAATTTAGAATGGTAATGTTCAATTTATTAATATGGCCGAAGGGCTGAATAAAAGAAATAGTAGCTATTTAGTTTTATTTACAAAATTAGACCAAGTACTTAAAAATAAATTAAAAAAAAATGTACTGATTTTAATTAATAGTGAATGCTTAAATAACAAATTCCTACCCCTTGATTTGAGCATTGGGGATATTAAATTATATGAATCCTAATTAATTATGAATTCAGCTTGAGTGAAAATGGCAACCACAGGGTGTGGGCTGTTCCTGTTGGAACATCTGAAAGATTATTCAATTGAAATATAATGTTGATTTGATTGCTGCTCATTTAACCTGGAGTGTATTTTTTTGCAATGGACACGTGGAGTTTTACTTGTAGCTCATGTTAAAGGCAAATATTTCATTTAGGTGTGTTAAACTATAAAGTCGTATGGAGTGCCCTCTTTTATAGTTAAACAGTTTGCAAAGTCTCATTATCTGAAAATCCTGACATTGAGTTTATTTATTTGGCAATGTTATCTTTCACCACAGGGTGGCACCCTTAACACACGTCTCCTTTAGCTAAACACTAATAATGATGGGTTTTTTCCAGTGTTCTCTCTCTAATCCTTTTTAGCCACAAGAGGGAAGTATTGCATTATCATACAAACCAAAATTCCACTTTTTTTTTTTTTTTTTTTAAGTGAAACGAGGTCTGTGTTTCCTGTCTTGTAGAAAGAATCCTTTATGCTGATCTTTCGTACTTCAAGAGTTTAAGTTTTTGAAATCCCTGGTGTGTAAAATCACCTTGAAGTTATGGTATCGTAGATTTTGAATGGTTTATTACAAAAGCTTCCATGATAAATATAAGCGCATGTAAAGTGTGTAAAAGCTTGAATACAGCTTTTCGGTTTTCTTGTAAAAACATACAGGTTCTTATTTGTGTATCTGCAAAACGTTAGGCTGCTGTAGTACTTTGTTACTTTAATGCCTTCACTTGGCTTAATGGCTCTTTTTTTTGCATCCGTCTTTGCAGCTGTCCGCTGATGCTCGTCTCTGAAGATTCGGTCTCACCGGTGGAAATGAGCGCCGTCAATACAGGCTAGTCAGTCTGCAGGCAGGTAGCCTGGTCAACAGGAAGTAACACGGGGAGCCGCTGTCAGGGCTGGATTGATTGGGACAGGTTAGGGAGCGACAGGCGGATCAGGGAGCCGGGGACGTGATGCAGAGGCGCGTCATCCGAGCTGCGGCGCTCATTTGCGAAGAGGAGGATTGCTTGTCAGGGGGTCGCTGTCTGCCTGATTGACTTCATTGTCAGATACTGTTTTTTTTTAACTGCTTCTTGCAGTGGGAGGATCAGCCAGAGCTCCATTCTCCCTCCGCCGTTAATTGCTGCGAAGTTAGCATTAGCAGGTGGAATTCATTGTCACATTCAATGAAAAGTGGCGGCGATGTGCAGGTCAAGACAAAGCAGCAGTATCTTCAGCTGGAACCATAGAATGTCAGGGACAATTCTTAGCAACATATCGCAAATAAATTGCGCCGCTTTCTCTCTGCCCACTCCCCGCACGCTTGGCCTTTAGTGCCTCCGTTCCTGGTGAAACGCTGCCTTCTAAATCCTCGTCTTCCACCATCTCATCGCGTCTCCATTGCCTTATGGAACGAGACGCTGAATGGGCTGGGAGAAATGAGCGCTTGACCGTGATGGCAGTGGTCTCTGTTCATTTAGGGCCGGGTTGCTGGGGACTAGCCAAAGGCTACCTCCGAAAGTGTAGCATTTACGCTATAATGATGCTCCATAACAGGCCCATACTGAGTCCAGCGAATCACAATTGGTGACCGATCTGTATTTGATTATTGGTTTTTGGCCTCTTTCCTCAAAGCCAGTGTGGTCACAGGTGGTTATGTGCACAGCAGCTCGATGGCTTATTGCATTTTTATGGCAGTATAGCTTGGTCTTGGTAAAAAGGTTCTTCATTCGTATTACTGAAGAGCCATAACACTTAAACGGGCCTTTCCTCAGCTTGTCGCGCGGTGAAGCAATGCCAGTCGATGCTACTTGTTTTCGTATATTTCTATTTTCATAATTCTTTTGTTTGCTCTCAGCTGCCGTGATGAGTGTCGCCATCTTCTGGGCTGACCTGATATCTCTTACTTTCTGCTTCTGCGGTCTGATCGCAAACCACTGATGTGCCGAATGAGCATCTGCTGCTCTGAGATGTTTCGCCACGCCGCTTTGGACGATTGTTGGATTTCTGCGCATATATGTGTAAGCGTACTGCCTCTGAACATATAAGTGTTTGCAATAACCCTGAAAGATCAGTGTTAGCCAAATAACAGCATTTTAATGTTTTCCAGTGGGTGTATTATTTGTTATATTTTTTTCCCTTCCAGTTTTGAGGCTTTTTCAGAATTTTTACTGATCATTGTTAAGACCAGTTTAATTAACTATTCTTCCTACTCTAGTGCTGGCTGCCTCCGCAAAACAAGCGCTTTTGGTAAGTCAGAGTGTAGGTCATCGTCTCCAGTGTAATGGACGTGACGTTCTCTCTCAAGAACGAGGTTGTAGGGTCCAAGGGCCAATAGGATTGCAGAGGAATGCGGACAGCTGGGTGCGATGGGATCACCCTGACTTGGTATGAATCTCGTCCCCGTTGGCGAGCGCCAGACCCCTGAACTCCGACCTCCTCGGCCCACTCATGCCTCCGCACGATTCCCAGAGTTTCCCTTTGACCCCCAGACGTCGGCTCCACGGCCGCCGCCTTAATGACACGCGGAGAGAGAGCAGCTGCCTCTGGCCGATTCCTCGCACCTGCAAATGGGGTGAGATGGTTGGGGCACTGAAATTCTAAAACTCTTGTGCCAATTTGCAGAGGAGCGCTGGCAGTAAATGGAAAGAGTGATGCGTTCACCGTTACATACCGAAGCACTTATATCTGCTGCTTGAAGCCGGGGATCACTTATATTTCGGAAGGGTAACGATTCAAACGAGCATTGGAAGGCTTAGCTGGCTATGGGCCTCCCAAAGCAGGGGATTCGCTCTATGGTTAACACGTACCACAGATCAATCCACTGGGCTGCGACCCCAGCGCCTCCTCCCAGCTCTGATGGCTACCACTGCCAACTACCACTAAGCGAGATTTCAAGAGCCGCCTCCAGATTCGTGGCATCCAGGGCCATTTCGGTGGGATTCCTTGGCCCACCTCACTGCCAGGCTGTGCTCTCCCATCTGCCGTACCCTCAGGCGTCCCTCATCACTGGCACGCCACAGCTGGGACACCAGATCCTGATGGCACCGGTCACCTTGGCAACTCCGGCTGATGGATGTCGGAGGAGCACCCTGCCCAGTGCTGAAGCGACGCGACGTCGCTATGTTGAATATGCAGGAAGATCGGCGCCGGGGAGGCACGGCGAGGGGGTTATTTGGCTGTCGACTCGTAGTAAGAAGCGGCCCCTCCCCTGCCGGCCCAGCGAGTCGCCCCCGTTACGCACAGCTGCTGAAATCCCGGGGAGGGAGGCGGTGGTGGTGAAAGCCTCAAACTTCCAGGCCAGAGAGAAGATAACATCTGTAAAGGGGTGCGGACTGGGGTCCTGGAACAGAAGAAGGAGCACAGGTCTCTGAGTGAGCCTCTAACAAGATGCGACAGAGGGCTGGGAGCTGTGAACTGGCAAGACGGAGCGGTAGAGAGCTTCACCGGCAGCCAGAGAACTTCCCAGCAGAGTGGTGATACTTAATGACTAGTTTGACAATGATGGTATTCTAACCAGGCGTCTTCCAGGTGACGGTAGAGGGAGCTGAACTAGAAATGGGACCCCGTCAGAGTACTCCAGCCTTTTTTTTTCAGCAGAATATCTAGTCTGCTCCGCTAAACATTGTACTGCAGACAAATATCCAGCGTCGGTGGGGCTGTACAACTCTGGGGGCTTTTTTAATCGGCGGGAAAATCGCATGACTTCAGCCAGCAGCGGGGGCTTAGAATCTTAAATATGAGCTTGTGATTTCTGCCAACCCCTGTCTCATTGTTTGTTGTTTTTATTAGCCTTAAAGGAAATGATATGTTTCTTTACATATGTAAAAACCATAAAGAAGTGGGCACTGACTTTGGGGATATTCGAGAAATCCCGTTAATTTGTTCCACGGCTATAATTAAAACCCCCAACTTCATAAATTACCATTTCATTAGGTTACGCAGGAAAAGCAGACTTAAATATTCATATATTCCCTTCCTTGCACTCGAGCCCCTTCTGATTAGATTTTAATGGCGTTACTTTGTCTTAAACAAATGAGAAGCAGCCGCTTAAAAGCCTTTTTGTTTAGTTGATAATTACCACACCTCAAAGTCAGATCTCTGAAATGAATCGGCACATGGTGGGACGGAAAGGCCCACTGGCTGACCTCTCCATAAACATCCCTAGCACCCCACGACAGAGCTGCATTGTGGGATATCCGGATCACGTCAGAAACCGCATCACATGGCTGATTTTCCAGTGTCCTGTTTACGTTTTCTTGACATATGAATGCCACATTAAACAATATACCTGTTGCTTCAGCTAACAAATGACAGATGGTTCCTGGAATCTTGCAGTGCTGCAGATCCTGCCAGTTTGCCGGCAGATAAGACATGTTTTGTCGGGTGTGTGCTCTGCGTTGGATGGGGCGTTCGGGTACCTGGGCTTAGAAGATAAAAATGACACTGGGAAGCAGGAGGATCACTGTGAAAACAGGGAGGGGGGACAGGATGGTCCAGTGAGAGAAATGTCCTGTCCCACATAGCAAGCAGGAGAGAGAGCAACAACAAACAAATTTCACAGCTCAGCTTTCAATTTCAACAAGAGAATTACAGCATCCCTGAAAGGGAAAAAACATATCAGCCTCTAGCTTGAGGTGTGTTTCTCCTTGAAATGAAAGGAAGCTTTATTTGCCATTTATACGAGAACAGGTACATTCGAATGTCTTTTTTTTCCTTCCATATATCCCATCTTGCTCTCATTCTTTCAGACACACATATATAGAGGTGTGGGTGAATCTCTGAGTGTAAGGTCAGTCAGCTATCCATCCAGCAACCCTGGACCATTTCTGGGTGGAGGGGAGGGAGACCCTAGCCAAAGGGCCCAATGGAGATGTGACTGCTTCAGGCACAGGATTCAAACCAACAATGTTCTGATACAGCTGCCTCATTTCATCTCCCCCCTTCACCATTAAAGCCAAGGTGTGACCTGATTGACTCGTAAAGCGTGTGCATTTGCGGACGGGCCCTCCCACCCGCCTCCAAGATCATAATGGACTGGACTTCCTTATTACGAAAAGTCATTTCTAGCTGAGTGAATTGGCTTCCTTCTTCTGCCACTTTTCAATTTAGTCACAGTTCTCCGGGTGCGAACGCTCTGCATAATGGCCTGCGATTCGTCGTATTTCAGGATCTGACACAAAAGAGAAACGGTGCCAATTAATGCGGGGGGGGGGACTGGGAGGGCATGCGGGATGAGAGCGGGGGCTTCCTCTGTGGCTGTAAAATAAACTCCCGTTCGCGGGGAGTCGTGCCTGAAAAGCTAAGTGTGTCCTACATTAAGCTCGGCTCTACCAGACGTCACTGCCGATTTCTCCAGTCTGTCGTTAATTTGATTTTTACCCCTAGGAACAGGAACAGGTCAACATCTTCATATATCGCCGTACTGGAACCTCTTCCAACTTCAGCGTCTACTGTGCGATAGCTTCCCCAAGCGTGCTTGATTAGGAATAGTACACCCCTCCTCCGCCTTAATCAATCTAGGAGTAATATTCAATTTTTTTGTTGTTCTTGGTGGAAGTCGATTCGCAGGATGTCCTTTGAGGAATCGTGTTGGCAGGCACCTGGTGATGGTTGGCGCACTGCGGCTCCCTGCTAACGAGACCGGAAGTGACTCGCAGGAAGTTGCCGTACATAAATCACGCAGGGGGAAACCCCCCTACAGAGCGAATCCATGAACCAGTCGTCCCATCGTTGTGTTGTGGCGGACACAGGGAGGTCGCCTAGAAACCCAGAGGTGTTTAATCAGCGCCTATGGCTGAATCGGGAACGCTGGCGTACTCACCTCCTGGGTTCCCCCCATCCGGAACGCGGGGTGCCCTCTTTCCAGTCAGAGTCGCCCTCCAGCATGTGCTAATGAGATCATTATTTGAGGGAGGTGCTATTGGACTGATCCCGCCATGTTACAGCCTCGGTACAGGCTGCTATTCTGGGCACTGTTTCTATCCCATAATGCTTCCCTTCTCATCTCCTAATATTTACCACATGAAATTTTCCCTTTCATCTTCTATGAGGCAGGAGATACCCCCAGTGGGGTATGCCAATCCCTCAAAGGGCACACACTCTCACTGACAATCAGGCAGTGAATGAAAACCCACCAAACACTGTAAGAACAGGGACAGGATTCAAACCTTCAATGCTAGAGAGGTGGGACCTACTGGGCCACCATGAGTGCTTGCAATTTATGAAAAAGCTAGTTTTTTTTTGTAGTTCATGCAGAGATTGTGGGAAAACTTGGGGAAACTGTCACACTGTATCATACAGGGAAGACTGAGTTCACCCACCCAGACACTAAGTTTAATTTGGGGGCTCCCCATTCCCTGGGGGCTTCTTTCTCATTAAACAAAGTCTCAGGTGCTGTGTCATTAGTATTAGAAAATAAAATATGGTAAGTGAAACCTTAAGCATCTAGATCTGGTCTGGAGAGCCAAACCTATACTTGAACATAAAACTTTGTGTTTTTTTCCATTTTAATGCTTGTGTGGGTGAGTAAAATTTTCTCCACGGGCTGGCCAGCTTCTTCCCAGGTCTGATCTTGAGAAATGGGGGTTTGAGTCCGACCTAGAAGCTCTTCTTTGGGTCTTACTGGCAAATCCAAGACAACACACTGAAATAGCCAAGAGGAAATGCTGACTAAGTGGACCAATCAATACAAGCAATTATAGTCACCTTACTGTGCTTCCTGAGAAAGACAGTGACACCCCCCACCCCCAAAAGAGAGAGATTCCCATTTTCTTCAAATGTAGGATGGCTAATCAGTCCCATCACAGAGCTCCCTATTCATTGCTGCACATCACATCAATCACTGGCACCTGACCCATTCCCTTCGCCTCTATTGGCCAGAGGCTTCATCGGGTGGCATTTTATTCAGTTGTGGCCCCACCCCCACGGCCTCCCTCCAGTTGACTGTAGATGTTGCCGTAGAGCTATGAGTGGGGGGAACACCAGTATGAATACCCTGTAACTCGTCAGGTTGGTCTTGCGTGGAATATTACGTCAGCGGCACTTGGTGAAATCCCAGTCTGACCGTCTTTGGCCTTGATGAAAAGTGCTTGTTCGCTGTGTCAACTTCTGTCTCCTCCTTGATGAGGGCCACCCCCCCCCCCCCACCTCTGGGTTAGCTTTGGGGCCTGTCCGTTCCGCACGACTGAACCCTTCATCCTTGCTGGCATGCTTGGTTGTGCCGGTCCTCAGTGGAGGATGGGACTTCAGAGCTGCCGTGATAATCAGGTTATGATCGTCTCTTGGGATTAGTGGAGCGTTTGCAGGACTCGCCTGGCTGTTGTTTATTCCGTGTCGATGAAAATCTCCATCTGGCTGGTTCACCTGCTTGGAAGTACAGCATCCTATGAGCCTGATGCTGATGCATTAATGTTTATTTATAAGCCATATTCAATTGAGAAAGTAACATTAGTCAGACCCTGGAGTAACTGGGGGCTTAACGGGCCCGAGGACCCAACAGAGAAACTACTTTGTGGGATTCAAACCTTCTGGTTACAGGTACAGCATCCGAACGCACTGTTCCGCACATTCTCCCTATAGGTTTCTGTATGTGTGTGATGTCATCACCATTGTTTTCTTTACATTTCACATACATTTTCTGTAAAGGCAGCCTTTCCAGTGGGACCCACGACGAGTTGAGACTGGGCTCAAGACTTCCATCCTGATGTCCCTCCACTAGCAGTATCGTTTATGTGGGTTTGGCAGAATTGTGCTGGTAGTTGTAAAATGGAAGGCAATTTTCCCGGGAGATATAATGAAATGAGCGTCTGCTCTAATGAGTACAAAGCAGAAGAATAACACTACGATGTCAGGTGCAATGACAAGCGATATTAGGCTCCCAGTTTTAATTAAACCGAAAATGGCCTGGCAGCCAGCTGAGTAATTACATGCGGGGTGCTGAATTATCTGTTTCAAAGTTTGTCACAACAAACACGCTGGCAAGCTAACTTTAATAGCATCTCACTCTTTCTTCTCACGCGGAAATGATTTTGCTTTCATTGTGTCGGAGGCACGGCTAAAGGCTGGAGAGCGCTGCGCGTTGAAGTTCTCTTAATAATAAGCGCGTATGTGCGCCGATGAGCCAAAACATTATGATCACTCTCATGGGACGCGAATAATGTGAAGGATCTCGTAGTTGATCACAGAAGTCACAGGCCTGCATTAACCACCCACTGTCCCCAAAATATACAGTACTGTGCAAAAGTCTTAGGCAGTCAGAGAAAATGATGTTTAAATGATCTTCGCGTTCATGCTTGGCCGTGATATTATGTGTGTCAAAGTGTATTAACCTCTCCTAAAGGCACCCCAGTATTTGCAGCAACCGTTGAATACACCCCTGTATTTTTTTGACTCGCACACCTCGTATGGGTAACCAATACCTAAATTGAGTTATTGATATTACCTTAATTAATTGAGTTCATTCATTTCAACAAATACATGGAATGGCAGAGGTGCCTCTGAGGAAGTTGTGTTGTAATGATCTTGGTATCTTTTTCCAGTCAGCTAGTTCGTGGAGAACAAGCCGTTGTCAAGGGTACGTCTCATATCCGAGGCCTTCTGGGGAAAATGATGTCACTGATCTCCAGTTCGCTTCCCAACGAACTTCATTTGGTGTGGAGCTGAAACACTTCCACAATTAAAACTGTAAGAAAAGCTATTTGCTTTGTCAGCGCCTTTCAGTGCTGAAGTGGGCCGTACATCCATATTGCGCTTTTGTTGCTGAGTCAGTTACATTATGGAAAGTGTGGTTTCAGTAAATCTGATGTACATCTAATGGTCTTTTGTGAGGACACGTTCAGTGTAACAAACACATTAAAAGACAGCTCTTCCTCTCCTGGGCTGGCCCCTAGCCCCATATTGACTGTGGGATAGAGATTTATGAGCCCGGATGGCGCCATAATTGGAAGCAAAGAGCTGGTGTTATTTCCAGCAGCACGCTTCAGACACCACCTGCGAAGACCACGGCCGCGAGCCCCAGGAGGGCATGAATGAAGTTTCTGCATTTGGGGCCATTTCATTGGATGTCTTGCGGCCAATCAGAAAGTTTGCTACAGGCTACGTAAGGATGGCAGCTCTGCAGAGATTATAGGCTGGCGGGGCCATTTGCATCAATATTAATACTGCCTAATGGCCCTGGTGTTGAGCTCCGTAACATCCTTTGCAGCAATTAAAGGCTGGAAGTGAATAATGAGCAAAGGGGCTGTTTGAAGTGTATCTTTTTCCTTTTTTCTTTCACTTTTGGCTCTGACATCTCTGTTATTCTCTATCAGTAGTGTTAAGTCTTTTTTTATGAGCTTCATGATGAGGGAGCACCGACCAGTTTTCAGTTTTCTCATGCTTCTTTCATTCCTTATTCTATTGGTTGTGTCATGAGTCGCATTTATCTGCACTGAGCCCCCAGGGGGCACTGGCGAACATTGGATGCATATGTTCCTGATATAGTCATTCTGTATGTGTCACGCTCGTCCCTGAGCTGGTGGAGTAGATGTACTCGTGAATAGCACGCTCAGAAATGCCTGATAGGTTTACGCTCTGCTTGGATATTGGATACTGCTTGGGAATAAACTAAAAAATAGACAGTGAACTGCTTTAATACAGAATTCTTTTGAGCTGGCAATATGAGGTGTAGTCATTCTGCTCTGCATTCTTGTTGCCTTGGCAACTTCCACAATTGACAATTGTTTGCACACAATGCATAGTGAAATATCTGAATAATGCTTTTGTGAAAGTGGCATAATAGAATGACTTGGATCTTCTGCCATTGTACAGCCTGTTTAGCAATAGTCAGCTTTAAGCAGAAATGCTTACCTGACACATGCTCTTTGTACTGAAGAGCTTCTACCTTCAGTCTGAAAGGTCTGCCTTTAAACTTAAACTGTGACAAACTAAACTAAGTATAAAACAGAAATTAACATAAATGAGCCACATATGCTGTCAAAAGCCACAGTGTTTTGGTAACTAAACTGCTGGTTCCATGTAGCATCAAATGATCCAACCAAAAGACTTTCACCTCATTACCGATTATAGCTATGCATGCGTCTGATAACCACTTATCCAGGCCAGAGGAGGGGGGTGGGGGGCTTGCATCTGTTGCAGGCAGTATAGTGCAATGGGGGGGGGGGGGAGGGGGCATAGTCCACATGCACTAATAATCATACTTGACGGGAAACCCACTCGACACTGGGAAAAACACACTAGCTCCACAAACACAGAGGGCAAAAGGAGGAATCATACAGTGCTACCCAGTGAGCCGCCATGGCACCCTAAAGCTGATATCATTTTAAGTGATTGTCTTATCTTTCAACTCCCCCTCTCCACATTGGGCCTAGAGTAACTGCTGGTAATGGAATTAGCCTATAGGATAAATCACGCTAAACCCGACCCTCGTCATAATTTTTAGCTGGGGGAGTCCTCGTTTAATCTGTATAGCTCATCAAAGACGCTGATTAAAGTGTTGTTCAAAAACGCCGACTCAGCACTTACTCTCCGCGCTGTGGATGGATTAGGAGGTGGGGCAAGCTTCTCTGAAAACCTACCAGCTGATTAAGTGTTGGTGGGAGTTCATGTCAAGAAAAGACAGAGGAAAAAGAGAGATATCACCATGCCCTGGCTTCAGGAGAAGCAGAGAGGATGGATGGATGGATGGATGGATGGATGGAAGATATCACTTGCATCTCATGGTCCGGTATGTGGCTTCACTCCTGCAGTCTTGCTTGTACAGTTTTTGCATGCAGGACACAGAAAAGAAAATGAGGTATTCTTCCTTCAGCTCATTTAAGGAAACAAATGGCAGGGACCAGGCAAGCACAGGTATGAGTGTCCTTGGGGGTGGCAGCAACACCCCCAGCCTGGAAACGCAGAGGGTAAACAGGGCTACAGAGACCGTCGGGCTGACTGATGGCATGTAACAGCAAGGGAAGGAAAAAGAGCCCCCCAGGGCAGAACAGCTGCTAAGCTGCCGCTGGGGGAGCTGGGGGTGGGTTATGTTAACCCAAAGTCACATGACTTCAAACAGGAAGTAGAAGATCTGTAGGGTTGCGGTAATAGGAAGTCTGTCAAGCATGACCGCAGTACACATGGACCCGCAATGGATTTATAAATCGCTTGGGCCGTTGTGACCGGCTTATGTGCATCGACATGTGTCCAGCTACAATGCTGCTGAACCATAACCTCCAGTTTCCTGTATGGTTCTGATATGTGCTATCTGGGCTGTTTCTGCATTCTTGACAGATTGCACCTTGATGTGTTTATATATATATATATATATATACATGTCCATATATTTTCCATATGATTCCCCACAGGCGAGTCCATGCAGTTGGACGCATGGAAGCTGGTAGCTTCTCATTTTCCAGGCCACTAAACATTCCATAAACCTTGTGCTGCTTGATTCTCTGTGCTCCAAATGTTCGCTCCCAAGAGACGCTCATACTGGCTGAAGGCGTCTGCAGTCACACTAAGCTTGTCTAATTTTCACCTCTGTAGGGATATTAAAAAGGGAACCCGAGCATTTACTCATGCCAATGTCGCTGGAGGAACTTCAGCACGTTCCTGCATGAAGAATGCACTCCAGGCATTACAGCTGGAGATCTTTTCTCCTGAACTGGGAATGCGGACGTGGGGGAAATAACTCCGGCGATGCTTTGTTAGCTACCATCCAAACTCTTTGACGGTGTAAATTGCCCAATAAGGTATAATGCTATTGAAATGGTCATGTGACCTGCTTTAGTGAAAAAATAGGGCAATGGGTGTTTTCACCAGTCTCCTGACCAATATACATTTATGGCTAGCCCTATTGTTTCAAAGGTATTGTCACAAAGATCGGCGCACGTAGCGCAAACAAAGGAGAGCAGAATGCCAGGCGTCTGGAAATATACGGGGTTTAATGGAAGCCAAGGCAGGCAAACGCAGACTGACAATACAATGACCGGACTGGGGTACTAAACTGAAACACGGACTAAATACATTGGACTAATGACAGCAACAAGAAACAACTGATAAACACGGGGATTCCACACGGGTTTAAGGAGGGGGCGTGGCACACGGAGGGAGCGGACGATCGGGTCACGACAGGTATGGTGTTGCAATGCTTTTCCCACAGACTACGCCATTGTCGACTGTCCTATTGGAATCTCGGCCAGTCCAAAAGTGGCCTTGTGCTGTGATTTGTTGATTAAGGAACAGTATAGAGGTCAGAGATTCCTGTGCTCTGCATTAAATGCCCAGCCGATGCAGTGGAGTGTGTCTCGTCCTCCCATCTACTACCATAAATACAGAATGATATTTATAATCGTGATACTGTTGAACATGCTACAGTCTATATTCTTACAGTAGTATTTCAGGTTTTATGTTATGCTGTGTAATGGGGACTGTAATGGATATTGATTTTTTTTTTCCCCTCAGATGCTTTTCTAACATTGAGTTTTGCCCTCTTTCTCTATCTGGACGTGAGCTTTGAAGAGGAATTCAGCTTCTGTCCAGAAGCTGGCTACTGTAATGCTGTGTTCTGATGCCTGGCCTCTTCACGCCTGAGCAGGCAGTGCTGTACCAGCTCACGTCAGTCCAAAATACCGCCGAAGGAAAGCCAGCATGCTGCAAGGACAGGAAGGACATGAATTCCGTGGATGGTGCTCCGGGCTTTTTGGCATCTCCTTAAAGCACCAGCTCTGGAATGAAACATAACCTCTTAGCTCCTTCCGTGAAAGATAGCGCAGAGTCTTGTTCCATGAGCACTTTGTTAGGGCTATCTCGATCTATGAGGGGGCGAGAGCTTTTTGAACATTAAAGATAAATAGAGTCGTCGTAAGCCACCCTACGCTGGGGCATCTGTAAAGTGCGGAATTTAACATCACTTGGCAGCATTTGCTGTTAGGAAATACATCACTTTTAGGTTTGTAGCGATAACGTACAATCAAATCGATTGGCAACGACTAAGCACCACTTAAGCAGTAAAGGCGATAAAACTTAATTTCCTTTTTCCAGATATTTGTTATGTTCCCATTCTGCATTAAGAACCATGATTTAATGCTTTAATTATTCCTCTACAGGTAGATTGTGAATTAGGATGCAGTAACTTTTTTTTTAAAGAGAATAATTTAATTACAGATTAAGTACGACCTAATTAATGCAATTATGTCCCAGACAGACACACATGTGGGTATGCGGATAAAAGCGTAGGCGTTCGGGAGCTCGAGCTGTCCTGCAGCTTCGCCGGCACGCTTTTATGGAGGCGAAAGGTGTTTGGAAAGTGATCTTTTCTTTTCCATGTCCCGGTCACTCCCCCTCCTTAGTGCTGATATTTAAAGCTTAGTGGGACAGATGCTGCAAGATCGCTATAGTTACTCGCAGTGGAATTCAACTTCGTGGACGGATATTATTTTGTTTTTGCATGTTACCCACAGATGCAAGAGTCTGCGGTGTGATTTTAGTGAATGAGCTTACAGTATCTCACAATATCTGGTGTCTTATAGAGTGAACGTACAGAAGAATACAGGAATGGCTCTCGGATGAAATTTCTTTCTGTGATGCAGCTTTCATCGAGAGAGTGGTGTCCTAACATTGTGCAGCGGAAGAAACGGTCATCATCCGTAGCGGTACAAGCTAGCCGCGTTTTCCGCCTGTCTTTTACCACGGATTGCGAAAAGTTATTTCTTGAATCTGCGGACACATATTGTGCTCAAGTAACACAGTGTCACTTGTCTCCCTCATCACCTCTCAGACCATTTATTTGCTAGTGCTACTCATAACAGGGTGCAAAATGGAGTTTCCATTAATTTTTATGAAAGATTGTCAAGGGCAATTCGACCTTAAAATGTGAAATCTGTGTGCAATATATGTTCTCATGGGAAACAAAGTTCTTTGTAGTTGTTCATCAGTGAATTTTTGCTAAAATGAAAAAAAGTGTGTGTGTGTGTGTGTATATATATATATATATATATATATATATATATATATATATATATATATATATATATATATATATATTCTCTTTGTTCCATTTTGATTAATCTGAGCAACTGTATTTTCAATCTTGAATTATTGTTAGGGATATCACCTGGGATAAAATCAATCAATGTTAGCTTTCGTCACATTGTTTTAAAAGACATTTCGTTCTGTCTGAATGTGGGTGGAATTGTGCTTGATATGTACAGTACTGTGCAAAAGTCTTAGGCACTCAAAAGAAATGTTTAATGCTATTTATCTGGGTAGTAAGTGCAAATTTTCTGAGAACAAAAAATATAATTTAACATAAGAACATATGAAAATTATGAGTAACGCAATAAAAACTAGTAAAAATGTCTTCTGCTCTCCTAAAAGTTACTGATATCTACTTGGATGGCTAGATGAACACCACTTCAGTTCCCAAACTTCTCCTCAGTGGCACCCGTACCATTCTATGTGTTTATTAAATTTCACCACCAGCTCGCTTAATTAATTTACTTAATTAGTTAAAAAAGTCAACACGATATTGAATAGGTCAGGTCAAAAAATACATGGGTATATTGTATGGTTGCTGGAAATAATAGGGTTATTTTAGCTGAGGTTTTGAAATGGCTAAGCTGACACACTTTGCTAGGCGTAACAGCATAGTTTTACACCAACATGACAGTTATTTAAACACATATTTTTTTTGGCTGCCTAAGACACAGTACTGTACATTTTATGTAAGAGACTAAAGCAACATCCATCCATCCATCCATTTTCCAAACCGCTTATCCTACCGGGTCGCGGGGGGTCTGGAGCCTATCCCGGAAGCAATGGGCACGAGGCAGGGAACAACCCAGGATGGGGGGGGGCAGCCCATCGCAGGGCACACTCACACACCATTCACTCACACACGCACACCTATAGGCAATTTAGTAACTCCAAGTAGCCTCAGCATGTCTTTGGACTGTGGGGGGAAACCGGAGTACCCGGAGGAAACCCCACGACGACATGGGGAGAACATGCAAACATGTGACGCAGGTGGAACTCGAACTACATAAAATCTTTTTATTAATTTATTTATTTTTGAGGAAACTGGACCAGCAAGGCCCTGGAACACTGGGGATTCCACTGGTGACGACGTTTCGCAGACACTAGGCCCAGATCTAGTGATCTTCCAGTCACTGACGGCCCTAACCTGCTGAGAAACACTCCCCCCATGGACCTGAGTAAAGAAATCGATTAATAGAATTGTGCCTCAAAGTAAGACAGTGTTTCAGTATTTTTAGTAAATTGTTAGTATATTGTTAGTATATTGTTAGTATATTGTTAGTATTTGTTAATATTGTTAGCCTATTGTTGTATATGGGAGAAGTGCAGAGATCAGCACAGGAACCTCTACAACAGAACGGGATGAGGGGCTGCACATCCTGGCTGCAAGTTTGTCCCTGTCCCCCAATGTGCTCCTCAACTACCCGGAAAAGAATGAGCAAAGGAAATAAAAACTATTTTTTTATCAGCCATTTCCAGGGACTGAAGTAATTACAGGTTTTATTAGGTTATCAATTCCTCTAACCTAATTTGTATTGATTGGGCATCGCACTCCTGTGACAGATAACACCTTTAGCGAGCCAAGGGCAGGGCCAGTGCTGGATGGAATCCGCAATGGAGGACTGAGCAGGGCAGTGGAAAATGAGCAGTATTTGACCTTGAGCACATCCTGGTGGCAGGATGGTGGTATTGCATTGCTTACAGCCTTACCTACCTGGAGGTAAACCCATTGAGTTTTCTTCAAAACATATAAAAGATTGGATTTGCCCTCTACTGCTGACGTCCTCCTAGTTGAATGACATTCAGTTAATCCTTCACAACAACTGTTTATCCTCATCCTGTACTGGAATTTAGAACAAATGCAGCATCTTTTTGCCAGGGATATTTTTATAGGTCACTGCAGTGTGGGATGACAGGGTCACTTCATGGACAGCATTGTGGCCTTTTATCTCCTACATTGTGCCCTGTGCTGCCTTCGATAAGCTTGAGGCTGATGATGACCCTGCTTTGGGTAAGCAGTCATGGAAACCGGAACGATGGAGGCTCATGCATCCTGTTTATGTGGATGGAGGTTTACTGAATGGTTTAAGGCTCTCCCAACGCAATGAGAATAACTGGTTTTCAGTCCTCTCGAGACTGAACGTTTGCCAGCCTCCTGCAGGGGTTGTGACAAGAAGATCAGTCACCTCTGTCACTGCAAAGGCACAAGTCGACTTTGAGGAAAATCCTCCATGCTGTAGTACCATGTTAACTGTGGATTCTACGTGGTTTCCCCACCCAATTTCCTTCAGGTCACTGAAGAATTCAAATCAATGCTTTACCAAAGGTATTACTCCAGACAAATACCATTAATCCTCTGAGTTTGAAAGGACTAGCAGGGCAAAAGTAGTTTATCTCCAATTAAGCTCCTACAACCATTAGTAGTCAAATTCAATGAATTTGATTTACTATAAGTCATTGTGGTTTAAATGTAGCTCTATTGGTGTGAATATTTTGTAAGATCTTACTTTAATACTCATGCATTAGGGAACAGACTATAAGGAATATGTGATGCAAAGACAAATGATTGTTATTAATATATTAATATTTATATTAATGTTTACACATATATAATATATTAATGTTTACAAATTAATCACGTAAACTAGATACAATGCAATCTGCATCTTCAACGTCTTTGATAGATTTCAAAAATTATTCTGGACTAATAGAATATTGCAGACTAATGAAATATGTGCTTTAGACTGTTTATAATATGTAAGTTACCGGAAAATTGTATTTGCATTGGTCACCCAGCAAGAGGTAAGTGTATAGTCTGCCTAACTAGCTTCCAGCAGTAACCCTAATATGGCTGATTTCTTTACCTAATGTGTGTTCTGGCATAATCATTGATGTTTGAGTCAAAACTAAAGTTTCAGTCCTACTGCTGTATTTAGTCTCAATTGTGGAAAATTTTACTCCCGGGGGGGTTTGTTTCTGGGGCCCCAATGAAAAAGTCACGCAGTTGATTGGGATGCAGTGCCTGGGCTTGGAATGTCGCAGGTTCAAATCCCAGGTTTGGCAGTGATGTCACCGTTGGGCCCTCCAGCAAGGTCCTTAATCCCTGTTTGCACATGGGACTTTCTGACCCTGCATTCTCCATCGTCCTTCTGCTTTCTTTATCTTTTCTATATAACGCCTTAAAGAATGCACTATATAGTGTGGTGACTGTTTTGCCCCAGACCTCAGGAGCCCTCGCACGTGTGGTTAGAGTGGTGGCAGACACTGCTGTGGATGTCATGGATCTTCTCAGCTCAGCATTCACTCGTCCCGCCTCGAATAAAACACATTTTTTTATGTCAGGTTGAAAAATTAGATCATGCATCTCCAATTCCGGACCTGGAGATGCACTATCCAGTAGGTTTTCTATCCTACCTTACTTCTGATGAGCTATACCTGTTCTCAGGTAAATACCAGGAACAGGTGTGGCTCATCAGAAGCCGGGTAGGATGGCAAACCTACTGGACAGTAGATCTCCAGGACCAGAGTTGGAGACCCTTGCATTAGATAAACACCTGTCCTGGAGTTTCTCTGGCAGACACTTAAGGCGGGGAGTTGTATTAAAAAAGACCCTTCAGAATGCCAGTTTCTACGGTACTTGAAAGCTCCACAATTTGAGCCTCTCCAGCTCAGACATCCATGCCTGGCGACTCCCTTTTGCCTCCTTATTCCAGGGGAGCAGTTCTTTGCTAGCCTGTGCCTCTCAAGGAGAGGAGGATGCTGCGTGGCATCTTAGCCCAGGAGCAGAAGCTGGAGGCGACGACGAGGAACAAGCCCAGTCATGTCCGCTGACATCTCCGTACACTCTACCCGTGGTAGATTAGCGCTCCCGCTGCTGGGCTGTGAGGACTGACCTTTACGGGGCACGATGCCGTGCCATGTTAGGGAGTTTGTATCAGGCCTAACTCACATGCTGAAAGGGAGTAAGGCATGGCAACCAGACATGTGTCCTCTGCTTAATGATGGGAAGGAGATTAAAAAGAAACATAACAGAACTCTGCACCGCAAGTATAATAAAATCTATAATATTATATTATATTATAGATAAATAAAAATAGGGGGCGGCATGGTGGTGCAGTGGTTAGCACTGTCGCCTCACACCTCTGGGACCCGGGTTCGAGTCTCCGCCTGGGTCACATGTGTGCGGAGTTTGCATGTTCTCCCCATGTCGTCGTGGGGTTTCCTACAGGTACTCCGGTTTCCCCCCACAGTCCAAAAACATGCTGAGGCTAATTGGAGTTGCTAAATTGCCCATAGGTGTGCATGTGTGAGTGGATGGTATGTGAGTGTGCCCTGCGATGGGCTGGCCCCCCATCCTGGGCTGTTCCCTGCCTCGTGCCCATTGATTCCGGGATAGGCTCCGGACCCCCCGCCACCCAATAGGATAAGCGGTTTGGAAAATGGATGGATGGATAAATAAAAATATATAAAAATAGATGCACAGCTGAGACTTGGAATGAGAAGCGGAGCCCTGGAGGTGAGAAACCACAGTGCAAGAATCATTTCTTTATGTGGCAAATTTGTAATTTATATTTATCTTGAGTTAATTTCTGGAATGCAGTTATAAAAAAGTATTTTCATATTGTTTATACGCTATTAGGTTCAAGGTTTCACCTCATAAAATTATCTTTTGTAATTATCTTTTGTAATATTTAATTAAGAGGGGGTCTTTATAAATTTGTACACATAAATTGTAATGAAAGTTAAATGCAAATATGTAATTATACAGTACGGTGCAGAAAGCTTAGGCAGCCAAAGAAAATGATGTTCAAATGAATTTTGGTGTAAAAGTGTAATTTTATGCCCGAAAAAGTGTGTCAGTTTAGCTATTTCAAACCCTCTCCTAAAGTCACACCAGTGACGACTGCAAACATCCAACACACTTATGTGTTTTTTGACTCAACCACTAGCATAATCAATGCCGCATTGAATTATTTAACTAATAAAGTTAATTGAGCTGGTGATGAAATGTAACAAATACATGGAATGGCTGAGATGCCCCTGAGGAGAGGTTTGGGAGCTGAAGCCATGTTCATGTAACATGATATCAGTAACGTTTTGGGGAACGTTAGAAGAAATTCATTCTTATTAGTTTTGGTGGAGCTGTTTATTTGCAGTGCCCTGCGATGCGCTGGCCCTCCCATCCTGGGTTGTTCCCTGCCTCGTGCCCATTGATTCCGGGATAGGCTCTGGACACCCCACGACCCAGTAGGATAAGCGGTTTGGAGAATGGATGGATGGATGGATGTTTATTTGCATATCTTCTAATGTTAAATTGTGTTATTATTTTCTTGATCAGATATACACTTACTACCAGAATGAATGGATTTAAACATTTTCTTTGCCTGCCTAAGACTATTGCACAGTGTCGTATAAAAATTGTAATAGTGATTAGAGCTGTGCTATCAAGAGCTACATTCAATATACTGTACATTCCGAATGAGTTCATGAATGAGTTTATTCACGATTCAATCTGATGTATAATCTGCGTTATGCATTGCAAGGTGAAAGAAAAAATGCACTTGAGCTCTCAGTTTGTGTTGTCTGTGTGAGGTGTAGCTAGAGTAGGTCCTAATGTGGTTAGTGACAGGGGGCCTTGGCCATCATTGACATACAAATAATCAGCTGACCGAAATCCTCTTCGAAGGTGGGGCATGTCGCCCCTGGTGCATTGAACTTCTACTTCTGGTTCTCGGGGAGTCAGAGGGAGGTTGAAAGTTTTCCATAAAAAGGAGCCTACTGAGGTATGTCAAATATATTAATATTTATACATGACTGTTTGATGGTGTATGGCTACAAAATACCTAAATGTTTAGTATTTTTAGTATTACAATGAGTATTCCGTAATCCATAATAGAAATTTTTGTACTGTCTGTTATGAGTTCAAGATATATTTGTGTTATCTTGTGGGGGGGAGAGGAGCTACTATTACTTTAAACAGCCAACCAGAAAGCCAGTACATGAGGGGAGATATTACACTCCCCATTCAAGGTTAATCCCATCGTCTGCATGTGCAGCGTTGGCACTTTTACGGTTTCTTGCCAGTGTGATATTGTTCTGCGTGTAACCATATGGAATGTCATAAAAGACATGCAATTCCCCATATACGTATATATAAAAAAACTGCGTAAAACCAAAATGATTTAAAATGACTGATTTGTAGTGGATATGTGGAAGGGAAAATGTTTTATGAGTAAATGAAAGGGAGATATGACACAATACTACTTCCAGGTAATTTTCAGCATCTCGAAACGGATGAAGGATCTAGAGATGAGCTTATTCTGGCCCATAAACCGGTATGCTTTCATAATAAGGCTAAATTTATTTCAACGATTCACTGTGGGCTTCATTATTCCATCCGAATCTGCTGGCTTGGCAGTAATGGAGACAGCACATCTGGATTGGACCCCCCCCCTCCCCCCCATTTTAAGGGTAATACCTTGTGCATCTGTTTGGCTTAGCATGGAAAAATTAATCCTCCTAAGCTGCTTTGCTCAACCACTTTAACACGTTTTATTCCAAGAACAAATCTCAGCCTGTCTCCACCCTATAAACTCAGATTTCATGATTAATAGCTTTAACTCCCCCCCCCATAAAGTGGTGTTTGTTATGGGACTAAGATGGCAGCACACAGATGCAGCAGCGTCAAGCTGCCCGGTCACTTCCATGTCTTACACAATGACAATAAACTATTTTAGCTGAACTGAATACTAAAAGGTTTAATTGATGGATACGCTTGGTCAGCAAAGAGACTCGCAGGCTGTTATACCCTGAATGCATCAGTGGCTGAATGTGATAATATGATTACGTAAAACACATATATTTCTCCTTTCTTGAGGTGATTCTGTATGCAAAATATACAGGAGTCATAAAGTCTGTTTATATGCTTTGGATATATTTTCATGTTTTATTATTAATTTATCAATAATGTTTTTTAATATGAGTGAGAATAACCAGTGAGTTTTATTTTGATTGTAGCGTAATAAAATGCGAAAAGGGAAAGGAACAGCAAAGACTGCATGTGTGAATGCTTACTGCCATCATGCCATGGCCTAACTACATCATTCTGACTGATCAGCTTGTGAAACTACCCTGAGCTTCAGCATCACAGTCGGAAACAAGTGACATCAGTCTGACGTTACCGCACCTCCACCCAACCTCAGAGATGGACTCAAAGGCCAAAATGAGACTCTGATGCTTACAGGTAAATGAGTTTCTTTGGGGGAAAACCAGTCCCCCTTATATCCCTGTATATTCAGATTATTTTTACATTTAAAAAAATGCTTAAGGTTCTTATTGTGAAAATGGAAAGCTTTTCATTGTCGTTCAGTTATCACCAAGATTGCTTCTTGCAATCTGAAGCAGGAATAAAGCTAAAATTTAATATAAGTCAGTGTCCAGTCAATGATGCATTCATCCATCCATCCATTTTCCAAACCGCTTATCCTATTGGGTCACGGGGGGTCCGGAGCCTATCCCGGAAGCAATGGGCACGAGCCAGGGAACGACCCAGGATGGGGGGCCAGCCCATCGCAGGGCTCACTCACACACCATTCACTCACACATGCACACCTATGGGCAATTTAGCGACTCCAATTAGTCTCAGCATGTTTTTGGACTGTGGGGGGAAACCGGAGTACCCGGAGGAAACCCCACGACAACATGGGGAGAACATGCAAACTCCACACACATGTGACCCAGGCGGAGACTCGAACCCAGGTCCCAGAGGTGTGAGGCAACAGTGCTAACCACTGCACCACCATGCCGTGATGCATTCATTGTTCACAATAATTTACAAACAAGTACAGATCGATTTTGATATTTCCTAGGTTTTTGATTCCTGCATAAATGTAATTTAACAACAACATTCTTAAAACTGTTAAAACGTTCTCATACTGTATAAGAAAGTTTTCATTCAAGAAGAGCATTAATAAAGATTCAGGGAGCCTTTTATGGAAACACTGGGGTCGTTCACATGGACTTAGATGACACAGAGTAATACATATTGAACCGTATTTATCATCGTCTAAATCAGACAAGTTATACATGAGGACATTTCCATGCAGAATATAGCACAGTGGCTAAAGAGATGGAAATTTCTTCTGTTTCTTCCACAAACATTGAAGAATGGTTGATGCCTTTAACCACCACCCCCACTCCACACACACACACACACACACACACACACACACACACACACACAGTTTTGAGTGGGTAATTTAGATTCTTCCTTCGATGAGTTCTGGATGTTTTTGCTGCTTAGTTAAAGGCTTCTCTCAGGAGGCCACAATGTTCATTAGAAATGTTCCCATTAGAAAAAATGAGGTCATATTTTTTAATTGTACGATTACAGAAATTAGTTGTAAAGGCTTAAAGGGGTGACTTTAATCATTAAGAGCTTGGTATTGCTTTTGACGATTTTGACTTTTTTGAAAACAGGAAGTACTTGATGAGATCCAAGCCACATTCTATGGGAGTAGCATGTTACAGTAGATGCCACATCTCTTGATGCCATCCACAGTTAATATGTTTTTTAAGAAAAACACTATGAAACACCAGTAGCATAAAAAGTATGACGACCCTGAACAAATAATTTTGCTACTCAATTCCTGCTACTCAAATGAACTCCTCCAGCTCTTCTAGGGGAAGAAAACAGCTTCTGTTTTTGCAACTGGATCAAAATGAGCCTGTTTTAATGAATCTGCTGGCCTACCTTCCAAATAAAATGACACACCGTGTGATCTAGGTCTTACACTGTTGCCCTAATACTAAAGTGTATTGATTGTAAAATATGTAAAATCACATGCAGGTTTGTCTGTGTTCTTCTCATCGTGCTCCGAATACATGTTGTCACCGCAGCAACATTCTAGTGGTCCAAAATAATCATGCTTTAAGTAGCACTTGTGCCCCCCACCCCCCATTTGTGTTGAGTGAATGGTACGCTCCTGCATCATAGGCACATTCGAGATTCTGCACATGGGTTGTTTTATCCCACTCTTACTCTTAGCAGTGACTCTGTTAATCTGATGCTATTCTGTACAACAGACGAGGTTCTGCGTCTTTTGCTTCTGCTTTGTCACTGTGGTCTGCATGCACACGCATGTTAGTGTCCCCGCAGCCTTGAGACCCACCCGAGCCTCTGTGCAAAGGCACATGCTTCCTTCGGTGGTAAATTTGATCTGTTTTGGAACCTATTTTGCTACATACAAAACACTTTACGTTGCCTTTTTGCATTTTGCTTTTAGTTGGTATTACCTCATGATTAATAATTTTCTGATAGCTGCACTAATATTGAGAATTTTAAGGAAAGACGAGAAAAATGTAACTTGGGAGAGGAGTGTTCCGTCCAAGGTCAGTCGTCACAGGGACTTTAGGAGGGAATAATTCTCTAGCTCCTTTCAAAGCCAGAGGAAATGGTTGGATAATATTTCGAACATGGCTGCTCGGGCTCCCTGTTCACACTCTCGAGGGGTGCCCTGTCCTCCTCTGTGACGCTCTGACCCCCCTCCCCAACCCCTCACAGGCCCCCACACGGCTCCCACAGCTGCTGCTACGGAGACCGACTTTCCGCCCCCACACTCAGGGGTGATGCCAGCAGCGGCAGATGTTAGCCGAAGCATGGAGGTAGCTTCCCCCGCTGCGAGGCAGCACTCCTCACAAAATTTAGCTGCAATTTTATATTACACATTAAAGTTTTATACGACGTTCTGCACACTGTGACAGGAACACCACAATTATACAGGCCCCATTCTCCGCTGTTGAAAGAATGATTATTCTAAATCGTTTTGCTCAAACCACAGTAAACTTATGTTTCCCTCCAAAACGCTGAGGACCAAATCCAGAACCACTCTGAAATTTTCATTTCACAGGGGGTGTCTGTTTTAAGCATTGGTGCAGAAAACATCCATCCATCCATCCAGTCATCCATCTTTCATATCCATGTACCCAGTACTGGGTTGCAGGAAGCAAAGAGCACAAGGCGGGAGATGGACATAATGTCACTCCATCAAGGGGCACAAGCAAACACACTAGAGAGATACCGATTTGGCTAACCAGATGTTTATGGCTGTAGAAGGAAAATTTGGTACATGGAAAAAACCCATGTCAATAAAGGGGAGTGGGGAAGCACATGCAGAAGTGGGCCAGGTATTGAACCTCCAGCCCTGGAAGGGGCTGCCCACTGTGCCACTCCAGAAGACACTGTTTAAAGCTTAAATTAAACCAAAATATGAAGTCAGATGTAATCTATCATCAGAGGCTGGTAACACAACCCCCTGTTTTTTTCCTAACACCAGGGTTAAATTAAAGACTCAGTGTCAAACAGTGTTACCTGGGAACGGTGCCTGATATCTAATTCATTAAAAACGGAGTAGATGTTTTCAGAATAGCTCCTCCAATTTGTGAGCCTTACTGCTGCTTCTGTGCCAGTCTCCATATCACTGTGATGGACACAAATTACACTTAATAGTCTGGATCCTCTTGTAAATTGGAGACAGTACAAATGCCCTGATCGAGGCACGTAAGCTACCCTAGATGCATCTAATCTAAGATGGACACTTTTAGACAGCAGACATTATAACAGCGAGAGATCATTTAGCTTCTAGAACCTTCAGATATTATTGTTCGACGATGTTACTCATTGGCAGTTACAAACTAAGAGAAACACAATTTTATAGTGTATAATACAGATTGTATAGTTTATTATTTCTTTGCAAAGAAGTTTAAGAAAAACTCGACAAAACGCCAATGGCTTTGCATTATTAGCATAAATTTGATTACATCCCCCCAAACAAATAATTAGAGCAGCTACTTGCTACTCAAACAAACTGCTCCAGCTGGCAAATACTTCAGGAACAAAAACATTTGTTTAGTGATTGGATCAAAAAGGGTCTGTTTTAATTAATTTCCCAACCCAACTTCCAAAGAGAATGACATACCTTACACATGGAGGTCTTGTATGGTTACCGTGATACTAAAGGCAGCCGCAATAGTATCAGAACCCACTGATTTTTGGAAAACCCAGGTCGTCAAATATATAAAATAGCTGAAGGACATGAGGAGTGCTGTGCTTAAAGCTCCTTTTAATCCCCATATTTTCCATTATCATTTCCAGCCCTAACAGCACTTGCACCTTTACATTTCCTTTCGATTAATACAAACTGTCTATTTGTCACCAGATAAATGCATCTTTGGTTATGTTCATTTAAGCCAAAGTAAATATGTTTTACTTTACTAAACATGAACTGAAATAAACAACGAAACTTTAATGATGAGAAATATATTGAAAAAATGTTATACAGAAGGTGACAGAGGACACAGTTTAACAGACATCTGGATATTTTGGCTAAATTGACATTATGTGACATATATCATGCCTTCTGAGGGGGGACTTTATTTATGCAGAAGTTGCAAAGGTCTTTGTCTATGTTGTATTAGGTCATGAAAATGGGGAATGCAGCAGGTTGTGGGCATAGGGAGAGTTTAGCTAGTTAATGTTCTTTCGATGTGGCTGGATGTGTCCGATGACGGTTTAATTGCTGAAGAGTCACTTCGTTTTTTTTAAAGTAGATTTTATTTTATTTGTTTTTAGTTCTGTTTTCTCAGCATGTTGATGAATGAATTGCTACAACAAAATATTTGTTTTGCGCGTTGGTGTCAGTGCTGAGGACGTCTGTCTGCGGCAGCCCAGGGCTGTAAGCTGGATTCATTTGCTGATTAACTCTGGAAATATTATTAAACAATGTTCCTGGTGCAGGAATTTCACATTTCTTTGCCGAGTCACTTATTGCTCTTCGACTGCCAGTTTCTATTTCAGATGTGCCCAATTTTGATAGAAGAGTCTTTCGAGATCTCATTCAATGACAAATCCAGGCTCTTTCCTATATATATATGATGAGGTACCAAAGCCAATAGTCACAGTGTTTGCTGAAGTAGAAATCAATCGCTGTCATGATAATAACAGATCTCATGTGTCCTGTTGGTTGAGCAAGTGATGCATCCTGGGAAAAAAGGAGAAGAGACACTATGTTTCTGCTTTTTTAACGACACTGATAGACGGAACTTCTACGGATTATTTAGCTATTTTCACAGTCAATTTCCGTTGATTTGAACGTTAAACCGTTACGTCCCACCTCAGATGAAATATTCCTTCTTGCTTTCGTCTGTGGCCTCCTGGAGGGAGGGGTCACCCTTGAGCGCGGTGTCGGCGGTCTCCGCGTACTCGGTGCCCTTGGCCTCATTGGTGAAGTAGGATCCTTTGTGTCGGTACATGTAGCGCAAAAGCACTATGACCAGGCAAAGCAGCACCAGAATCACTGTGATGATGACACCTTCCAAAACAGTAATTGGGAGTCAGTAAGGAACATGTAAGGATCACTGATTCATAGAACAGGCTGTAGCGATTGACCCAAATGACCCAGCAATGTAACCAATAAAGTATCAACTAAGGCTGGCTTTGCTGAATGTATTTATAACAATATTTCATGTCAAAGTATGAGACTGCAAGTTGTTTTGGATGGCATTGTCATGTAAACAAGGAAATCATGATGGTAAAAGTGAATACAGTAAAATCCCATTATAATGGACTCACTTATAACGGACATTCAGCTCCACCTACAAGGCGCGTGGCGTGCCGGTGATATCCAGGCCAGATACGTAGTCGGGATTATTAATAGTCACGCATATGGTCAGGTAAAGTTGGATTACTACATGTACAATATAATAATCTATACCACAAGTGTGTCTGCTGGGGTGTGGCATGAGTAAATGGTGTCCTGTGGTTGTGTTGTGGTCATACAGCAACTCTGGATATAACGGACTTTGGACATAACGGACTGTTTTGCCAGGTCCCTTGATGTCCGTTATAACGGGATTTTACTGTAATATGTTTTATAACCAGTTTGAGTATTTTCCTTAACTGTCTTCTGGTTGAGAGAAATAATGTGTTCAGCATAAATTTGGAAGTATATAACTATGGAAATACTTGAGAGACCAGGCCAGACACATTATTATAGAGGAAAATGATGATGAGCTGGTCACTCCTCCCTCAAAGTACAAACTGAGTTTTTGTCTGATAGATGGATGAAGACTTGCTCCAGTGTAAGAGGTTTAACAGAGATGGGTGAGGTTTTTTGGTCTTTGTCCCACATAGATCTCTGCTTCAAGAAGATCCAGTGAGAGTTTACCGAGCCCCGGCTGAAGTAAAAGCTATTAGAGGCGGTCAGTCCCACATCTGCTCCTGCCTCTAACTTTACCATGCTTTTTACATACAGGTAGGGGCTCCAAAAAGCCAGTCGCGTTCAGCTATCGTCTAGGAGTGGTAAGCTGTCATGTAGACCACCTGGTCATCATGTCTATGGCAGGAATGTGGGTCTTACTCACCTCCCAGTATAGCATAAAATCCATCGTCCCAGTGTGGCCCTGGAGTGGTCGCTGCTGATCCAGTATAAGCTATAAAGACAGGGCATTTTCAAATCAGGGTCTCCACTCTATAGTGATTTAAAGGTGATAGGGCTTAGCAGGAAACACTGAATTACAAGCCTCTCACATTGTGTGCACAGTATTCACTACAGCCTTTAGTATATTTTGTGAGATTCTGCTTCCAGTTCCCAAATGCTTGTAAATCCTTTCCAAAATTTTTTTTAGAAAAATTGCTTTTATTTTTCTTTTCTGACTTGTAAAGCATTCCGTATTAAAATTGTATCTAAACATTCTTGAGACCCTCTAAATATTGAATTAGGATGGAAAAATTGGTGTGGGAAAGAAAAATTATCTTCCTCTCATGGACTCTGTAGAAAATGAATAATTCAGCGTATTTGAAAAATTGACAACAGGTGGCATGTTTAAAAATGAACGCACCTGTGTGTATACTTGAAGTAGGCTCATTTAGACTCAATACAAGACAAAATTCCCATTCCTGTAGTTACTATAAACAAAACGATTTTGGACAAGAGTGTACACTTTCAAACAGCCATTAAACGTTGATACAAAACTAATGAATCAGCTTGTGTTTCAAAACTCCCCCCCCCCCCTCCCCAGCTAATCTGTTTAAAAACAATGATTTAGCTACTTTACAAACCAAATGTGCCAAAGAAAGATGATATAAGGCCAGAAATGGCATTAAATACATGACTTTAATAGCTATATTTTGCACTTTATTTTGAATACATTGAGGAAATGAAATATGCAACAAGTACATCGCAAATACCAAGAGAGTTTTTTCAAATCGTTCAGGGTTCAATAATTGGAGTGAAGTACTGTGGCAAAGACATCTTTGTTCAGTTGGAGGACCTAATGTACTGTTTTCAATGGACTGTCACTTCTGGACTGAACATTTCTCTTTTGAAGAACGCAGTGCAAGAAATGATATGGTCATGCCTAAGGATGAAACGGACCCACTCTAGCCCCCCGCCAGCCCCCTGCAAACCTCTTAATCTCCCTTCCAGAGAGGCATGCGTGTAATTAATTATTTAGCACTACAGGTTGCTGAGTGCGCCATTTGGATACGCAAAAACACTACACGTCTGTTGAAACACTGTGCAGAAATCTCACGTGTGAGCGGCCAATTAACAGTTGAGAATTGTAGAAAGAGATGTGTTAAGTCAAACTTGGAGCATCTGGAAGATGTTTGCTGCTGATGTGACATCTCAGTGGACATGGTTTGTAAAGAGTGAACGGCTGAGTAGCTCAGAAGCAGTAATTTTTTAACATCAGGAAGAACCACAGGATTGCACAGCTTGTTCTGATAAAAAAGAACAACCAAAATGATTGAATATGGGTTGTTACTCTCAAAGGTTCCAGGATGAGTTCTGAATGTGTTTTATCTTGTTTACAGACTTAATGTTAAGCATTCTACATAATCCCAATGGACAGAGGATTTCCATGTTAGCAATAACATTTTGACAAAATGTCGATGCGCACCTTATAATTTCAAGGCTCCAATGATCTCAGCAAAAATCTCTGCTGAGTTTGTAGCTAAATTATTTATTTGCCGGGCTAATCGCCTTACCGAGAGTCACACTCATATTTCGATCTTCGCAAAGATGACGCGTGCTTATTTGATTCAGGTGAATATGTATGAAATCGGATCAGATCGCTTTAACGGTCTTGCTCATTGGTTCTGCGGGGTCCTGGATCCATGCAGTCCCAGGGACAGTGTCCTCACTGCCGCTCCACCGTACAGTCGTACCATTTTTCTTCATTCCCATGATATAAAATACGGAGGGTGAAAGTGCTCTTATGGTAACGTAAGTGGCCGCGCCTGGCTACTTTACACTTGCTGACTCTTGAATTTGCTGATTTGTTTTCAAGACCCCAGAATATCCTCACGGTTTGCACTTTCATTTTGTAAGACTGAACTTTTGCTCAGAATGCAATCGGTTTTATTATTTTTTCAACTTCACTCAATTATTTATGCACATGTGCTCCGGGTAGTGATTCTTTATGCATTACAGGTACTAGAAAATTCTATTACACGTTCTTTCATTTCTTACATAAGACTGGAAGCAAAAACATATTTCTTATTTATATCATCTGTAGTGGGAAAAAAAGAGAAATGCCACAAAAGCTACAAGCAAGATGTATAGGGCGATTTCAGACTGCATTCGTCCTGCACTGAATAAATTATGAAGGATAACGTGGGTGCAAGGACTTTTATTCAATTATCACGTTTGATAATTCACAAATTTTGAACAGTGGATGTGATATAAGATTTCCTTTTAGGCAGAGTTGTCAGGTCGACGGAAAGAAGCAGATGGGAGATTTCTACATAATGACTAGATTTTATTTAATCTGCTGCCCCTGTTATCATACTGTAAAAACTTTGCTGAATTATGGAGTTATCACGTGTATGTAACATAGGACGAACTACTTTTTTCAAAGTTTCTACACGAATCACATCCCGATGTCTGTTCTAACCCTGAACTTCTTGAGTAAAATAAGAGGAGGAAGACAATCAAAACGAGTAGAATTTTCCTGCACTGTCATTGGCCAGATTTATGCAGTCGGCCATTTTGAAAAAAAGATGCCCATGTTTTAATACCGCAGATCTAATTCATGTTAAACAATGAGAGCTTTTGAAGGTCCCCATGCGCTTCATGACTTTAATGAGGCATTATGATTGTTTGTTTTTAATGAGCTATACTGTTGGAAACTTAACTAGGCAGGGGAATGGTTTCCATATGACTAATTGATCCTTTCAGTGCATGAACGGTAGATGAATAGTTAATTAAAGGAGTTGAATAATTAAAGGTGAGCATAATGATGAACTGTTGCAAGACTGACGCCTACTGTTCCCTGGAAGCATGAAGCCAATTGAAGACAATCAGCATTATTTTCCCTATTTAGAATCTTTCACAAATGCTTTCACAAAACGTGCTGTGGAGATCAGTGCAGCACTTACCTGGGCCTTAAACTGTAGTACCTTAATGTTACAATTTGGATTTTAATGCTTTTCAGCGTAACATTTTTGGGCTGAAGAAAAACATGCTTATCATCTGTTAAAAAAGCACGCTACACGTAACACGTAAAGGACCCTCCCAGGATCCATTCAGCCCGAAATGAATAAACTACGAAGCGCAATATGTTTGTTTGTAAGTGGTGATCAGCAGAGGATGTCAGGCGGGGATTGGGGTAACATAGCTAGGCGGTGAGATCATTCCAAGGCCCGGCCAACTTAATGAGGTACAGCTGAAGTCCTGTGGAAAGTGGTGATGTCAGACCCAGCTGTTAGACGGATGCTGGCTTTTTCTTTAGGGGGACGTAGAGGTGAATTGTATCGAAGGGGTGTAAGGCCCATAATTTATGGGGATTTTATGTTGCATTTTATGAATACGAAAAAAAGAAGCATTGGGCCCGTTATGCAGACAGGGTAACTCTAATGCTGTTATAGCAGCCAGAGAGAGTGTTTTAATTTTTTCCCAACAACATTGCTAGCAATTCCCTGCCCATTGAACCATCTTCCCAATATGATCATTGTCTTGGATCTGATGGAGTGATGCAGCCAGTTACACCCACTTGCTGTCACGCATGTCTGGCTGTTTCCAAGCACTTGCAATCCATAGCAAAAGCCTCCACAACCTGAATTAAACAATCTGACAACTATATTCTCTAGTACTGTAATCATGCCTTAAGTAATTATAATTGATGTATAGCTGACTACCACCAAGGGCATTATGTACATTAATAATAAAGCAATACAACATTAATGAGGCATGCAAAACACATAACGACGTAGTAAAAGTGAACTTGAAAACACAGTTATATACATAATGAATTACCATTAGTCCGCATATTTTACTAACCATCATGCTAAGTCAACGCCTTCCAAAGAGTTTTTAAAACTGAAGATGAGGGTTTCCTTTCGTTATTTTATTTTGTCCCCCACCAGTCATTTTAACTGCCGCTACCCAGGGAAGCTACTTCAGATTAGAGGACAAGCAGATCGTTCACTGCTGGAATCTGACAACCTGCAGGGATACTGACAGATCCCAGGCCAGCTGGGACACCAGTGATGGTCCTCCCTCTGCTTGGTGCAATGCTATGATCTTCCATGACCCCCACTTTGACATCTGAACAGTATGAACCACCTAGCTAGCTAATAAGCACCTACCCCATTTGGTGGAGGAGCCTAGCTCTGCATTCTCCTTGAATGGGAGAACATTGGACTGAACAAGGACATTGAGAAGAGTGACCATATGCTACAGACTGCATAGGCTTAATAGCCAGGGAGCCTCGTGACATTTAGAAGTCCTAGATTGAGTTTCAGGGCTACGCTGCCCCGCCCCCAATTGTAATATTACGGAGAAAAGGGAAAAGGCCATGACACCCAGCCATCTCCCACTGAGAAGAATCTTGACCCAAGGGGCACTTTTCCCACATGGTAGTGATAAATTACAGATCGTTCAAGAAGGCAGATTCAAGCACAAAGCAAATCGCAGCCCTGCTCGGACTATGTGGAGACGCCAAGGACGAAGGAAGACTTCAATCAGGATAACTACCTATGTCAAGATAATGCAAAGACAACCTCATTTACAGTAGGTGGGAGAAATGTGGGTTTGAGCTTCGCGTGAGCAGTAATTAAATTCTATTTGTCAGAGCAGAGAGCTATTTCACTGGAACACGTTCTGGCCAGCCTGAGTAGGTTACACTGGACAGCCCTTAAAGAGTTTCCCCCTTTGTTGCATGTCTGTGCCATTCTCGGCTGTGTTACCATCGTTTTAGTTATGGATAATTATCCTGTTTATGGTGTTACTGAACTGCATGATTAGATAATCTGGAAAAGCCTTTTATTCATCTGTATTTACTAAAATTATACAGTACGAAAGATAAGCTGTGAAATTATTTTCATTGGCATTATTTTTTTTTTAAATCTGGAATACTTAAAGGCCTCTGGCTTTAAGGAATTTTTAACATTTTTGAAACCAAAGTAGTCTTAAGGAACTAGAGTACTGCACACAGACTTGCTGCAGCTGGGTCCGGATAAAGCCAGGTCTGAAAATGTTGCCTTTCCCGCTGCTTGCGACCGCCACCATCCCAGGCTTCCCTGATGCCGTTGGAGAATCTGAAGTGATTCGCCTGGGGCTCCGTTTGCCTGACATGCATGTAGCATCGCGAAGCTGGTTAGCCGTTCGACTGGTGCACGGAATTGCCGCAAGCCAATGCTGCTCTGGTCCATTTCCTCCCCTCAGGGACTCCCATTAGGGATGGGTGTGTCTAGCTCTGATTGTTTGTGTTCTCTTTTCTTTACTTCTAACTTGTGACTTCTTGCATTAATCTGGCTCCTGCACGCAGCATTTGGCAGAAGCGTTATAGCAGTGGCACTAGGTTCTATAGGTTAGAACCCTCTGACTATGATCAGAAGGTTGTTGGTTTGAATCTCCAGGTCAGCTGAGCTCCAGGGACTGGCTGCTGTCCTACATTCATAACTTATTTCAGGCCCTGATGTACAAGAATGATGTTACTTATAAGTGTAAGTTGTTCCACTGACTTTCATTCAGAAAGGAAAAAAAAAAGTTTCAGTCCTGAGCCAATTAAGATTTCACACATTGCAGAGTGACATAATCAGGGGCTCACCGTGCAGTGGGTGAGATCTTTGAAGATGTCTTCAGAGAACTTCCCAGCACCAGGTCTTCAGACCTGAAGTGACCACAGCTACAGTGATACGTGACACGAGATGATGGAGGCCAAGGGACCGAGACCTGGCCTGCGGTAATGGTGAGAATCTGAGGGTCTGCTTCCCATTATTGCATGAGCTCTGAAAAGCACATACAGTATGCAGCATTGCTTTCTGCCTCCTAAAGCCATTACACAAGATCAAATATATTTGGCTCCGATCTTCTTTCCCACCCCCATCTCACAATCAGACTCTCGTTCCTCCCCCTCCCTCTATTTCTCCTCTCAGTGTCTCCTCTCTCTTTAGCAGATCATCCTGTCAGCAACGTCAAAGAAAAAGATTAGCTTATAAGATCTCAGATGCAAAGCAATTTCATAATTCTCATGCAGGCTAACGTGAAATCAGGCTGCTATTTTTCCTCTTAAGTACCAAGTAAAACGGCATTCCAGCAATTTCACACTGATTAAGGTGGAACAGATTCTCCTTCACCTGAACCTAACGGCATTTATTAATTTATTTACCGCCGATACTCGCTGCAGTGATTAGCATTGGCCACCGGGGGCTGATCCCGCCGGATGTGATATGGTGGGGCAGTGAGCCGCTGAGCCGACCTCCGAATCGAATAGGTTGTCCTTCTCAAGAGAGACAGCTCTGTGTGCATGACGGACGCTTTTCCCCGACTCATTAACATCTGAGCTAAAAAAAAAATAATCAAAGTACAAATCTAATTTGGAATGTGTCATGGGTTGCGATTGTACACTTTTAATTACTCCTGAAACCGAAATACCAGCAAGAAATGTTTTAATTACTCATATAAGTGTAATTACGGTAACCAGAAGTGAGGGGTATGGATATTATGGTACTATCCCATGTGGTTTATATAAATGCTGTATGTAAAAAGCATATGTGCATTTATGTGTCCATAGGTAGCTCAAGTAATCTTAATTGGGTGTTTAAAGACAGTGTTGGACTGTGGTCTGGTTTTTAATGGCCATTCAGCAGTATTATTTGACCACTGTAAAAACATTACAGCACTACGGGCACCGGGAACCGGGTTTTGGTTGATCAGGAAATGTTTTCTGTAGCCATTTTAGGTGGAACTTTCATCAGTTACGCATCACTTAATGTAAAGAAACAAACTGCCATTCAGATTAATTGTTCTTAGTGCAGGGTCAATTTAAATGCCCACACCATTTATAAATATCTGATTATCTGCTATCTTCGCTCAGATTGCGTGAAATCTGTTGCACTGATTAAATAATTTCTGCTGAGAGCATAATTTATCTGCTCTCCTTTTCTGTGTCACTAGTTTCCACTATTATCTTTTTAAAAGTCACCTTTCCAGATACTGAAATGTCTATGTGTGCTTTTTAATTCAGTGTTTTATCATCTATATGCGTTTTGTTCACTGTTTCGTATCACTGTTTGAAAAAAATGTCCTAATTGAAGTTTCAGTGATTTATGTTACCTACATAGATTTCTGAGTATGAGTTCAGTCCAGGCCGACTCCCATTCACGCCGGATGGTCCTCTAATAAAGGACTTTGGGCAGTCAGGCACTCACGCCTGGCACTTTTGTAGATTTAGTACACATGTATTTTAACTTTGCCACCGCCCAAGGCAAAGTGAAATCGGTTCTGCAAGTTGCCGTCCAATCACAAGATGGCGCTCTAAGTGGCTGCCCGCATCGCCTGATGGGTTGACCGACACGGCATACTAACGAGACAGATAGTTCATCTGTAGCATAGCTGAGCTTCGAACTAATAACCAGTAACAAGTGTAAGTTAGTACTGGAGTAATAATTGTACATTGGAGAAACACTGCAGTGTCATTAAGCGAGATATTGAGGTACTCCACTTTGATGTCTAATAAGCACAAAAGTCACTGGTATTTTTCTACATATTTTCTCTCTCAAAG
This sequence comes from Brienomyrus brachyistius, assembly GCF_023856365.1. Lineage (NCBI taxonomy): Eukaryota > Metazoa > Chordata > Actinopteri > Osteoglossiformes > Mormyridae > Brienomyrus > Brienomyrus brachyistius. Next base: position 9,169,483 of record NC_064548.1, on the reverse strand, counting down.
ATGTAGCCTGCACATGTGATGTTTCTGTCAGGGCATAGTTCAAACGCAGGTGTGGGTGGGGCTGTACCTTGTGCTAAAAATCAGTATTTTAATCCATATTTAAATGGAGGTAAGCTCACAAATACATTGAAGCAAAGATTTCCTTAAAAATAAAACAGCAATCTTATGGCACAGTCAAGGCTGGGTGTTTTCGTTCCATATCAGCTCATTCCAGAGTGTTACTCTTTTCTCCTTCTATCCGTATGCTATGGACTGGGAACACTGGGCCTCTCAAATCAGCTTGTCACCATCTGCGTAAAGGAGGTAGAGGTTTCGTGGACAGTCTAGTATTCGCACAATCAAGTTCCATTTTGGCAGCAGTAAGCTAATTTGCTGGCAACTCGCTCTCCACACAAATGACAGAATGATGGCCGCAATGAATCATTTGCTTATAAGACATTTTCTTTAATGTATAACGATCCCAGCCATCTAGCATCTAATTAGTTTTTCTGTGCAGTTTTGCAGGAAAGAGATCATTTATGCACCCTGCATTCCACAGCCGGAACCCTACAGATACGAACTTGTAACCAGTTTCTGCTCTATACAAGCTGTAAAAACATACACAGATTCTTGCACAAAGCAGCTTTTTAATTGTTATTTTGCCAAACAATTCACTGGTTCCTTAAGTTGCTGAGCACACTTAATCCCTGTATTTATAATGAGTTTCACAGTGAGAGCTCAGACAGATTTCCACCCTTCTTCTGCGGCTGATGTATTGCTATATGATTAGTCGCTAAATGTTGAGGACGTGATGGCACGTTTTGACAGTGTTTATAGTGCCAGGACAAGAATACTGACAAAAACAGATATTGCACAACACATGAAAATAATAGCTCGCCTCAGAAAGTAATCTAAATAAAATTCAAATGAATTATATTTTGATATACACAACCAGTTCAGTAAAGATCCATCCAAAGCTCTGTTGTGTTGCACATCTGAAATCCTGTATTGATTACATCTGCAACCAGAGCCCCTGATGTTTCATTCATCCATCCATCTGTTTTCTTATCCAGTGCTGGGTCATAGAGAGTCTGGAGTCTATCTCACTAAGCAGAGGGGAAACAGCATGGGACATCAGCGACGATTTCAATTAAGAAAAAAACCCTTTGTTGCCAGGAGAATCTGAGAATCCACTGGATCGGAGGTTGCCGCTGTAGCCTACAGATCTTCAGGATGAACTTTATGGAAGGTTCATCAGCAGGAAACTTTGACCCAATTTCCTCCAAACTTCTATTTCAAGCAAGAGATTTCCGAAGTTTATCTTTTTTTACACCTTTTTTTTTCTGTTGAACCTATTTTTTATTTTATTAAATTGCCTAAGTAAAGCGTATTTGATAGTGGTTTGTGATAATTATACAAAATTATAATAGACAGGCTCATAAGACTTAGCTAAATGCAACCGAGTCTCTGAAAATGTACACATGTGCATCCAGCCAAAATGTAGCCCAACTCATGGTCACTATGGCCTTTGAGTGTCAGTGGTTTACAAAAAAACCCCTGACATTTCCCTAAACTAGTACTAATGATAATAGCGTTTAGCATAGCGCGGGTTTTCATCATTTGATCTACAGTAAAAGTTTAGTTTTTTAGTTTTTTTTTCTTTTTGGAGTGGAGGGGGCACACCCTTAAGGAGGTCACTTAGTAAAGTCCCCCTTCAGTCCTACAACCAACGTCTTACAAAATGTGGTTTTGACAGAAGGTCGGAATGAAACCTCAAGGGGTGACTTCAGCAAATCCACCTCAAGGGTAGTGCCAGGTTTCTGAATAATTCAGCAGGGGTAAAAATAACTATTCACGCCGTGCCGCCTTAAATCGCAGCGCCTAAAATATGTGTCGTCCCCACTTAATGGCTTACGGCCCTTGCCATTCCTCTGTGTTGTTTCCAGAGATTTGATGGTTTTATAAATATAACACATTCTACAAGGGCAGGTCAGCCGGACAGCACTAGCTCTGATATTTTGGCATCAAACGTGCTCATTTAGGCATAAATTTATTTATATATCTAGAATTTAATTCATTTAATATTTCCACATAGTGGCATGTGGAAGCTCATGTTACGTTTCTGGACGTCTATATTCTGTGATGGAGTTTCATCCTGTCCAGGGTGTACAGGGTGTTCCACAGCCTAATTTCCGATGTTGTCTGGGATTAGCTCCAACACCCCCTCCCCCGCCCCCCCCACACTATTTTCTGACCCTGAGCAGGATAAGCAGCTGGAAGTTGGATCGTTGGATTTCCTCGAAGTCGATCTGCAGGCACCGAGCACAGTTTCACTCCCATCTCACTATTCTCTTCACTTCGATCGGACGCCCTCGTATCTCATCATACTCCGGACTTGAGTTGTCACTTATCTGCGAGCCTGACGAACATCACGATCACGTGTCTCGAGTGCATGCCCCATTTCTACATCTGTCAGGGCGTTAATTCCCCTCCGCAGCCGGGCCTTAAGGGAGGAAGCCTGCAAATCGCAATATAAAATCGGACTGGGAGAATTGGTGACGTCAGAGGGAACAAAACAAACTGGGAACAGTATGTGAAGAAGCAGTCAGAACTGGGTATGAAAATGACACATTCTCAATTTAATAAATAGGCCAGTGGCCCCCATGACAGATTTTCATGCATATGTAAGGCTGTATGAGCCCAGCGTTCGCTGCGATCCTCTGATTATGCGCCTGTTTATATTTGTGTTGCTTTTTCTACTTATACTGCAAGATTTTTTGTGAATATGAGACAAAGTTGGCTACTAGAAAAAAACGTGTAATGGTTTTTTTTGCCTCACAGCTGTACAGTCTTCCTGCTCTGGCTATGTCCGACTCCTCAAACATGTCCTGTCAGCTTTGTGCGGCTGCAGCAGACTGCTGTCTCCCATAAAACTTTTTGTGCTTGAAGTGCACAGACGACTTCCTCTTTACAGCACTGAGGGCTGGCTAATGGGATCTGAGTAGGTGGATGTTCGCTTCTGCCTGCCACACCGAGGACAGTTAGTCCTGGTTAGGAAGCTCCACCTAAAAGGAAAATCCTACTTTTTTCCTTCCGTCTCTGTGCCTTTTGCTCTCGGATCAACTTAAGTTCGAATCTGCTTTAAAAAGCTCAGGAAATAGGAATTAATCTGCCCAGGAATTCAAATTCACTCGTAACCGTGGAAGCAGTTTCAAAACTTGTCACAGATGAATTATCTCGACCATTGGAAGGAGATGATAGTCGACCTTTTTTTGGACTCCTCTGGGGAGTCGGTTATTTTTTGGAGAGGAGAAGAATAATGCCTAGATCATTTTAACCATTGTATTGCCTGTACATTTGGAGACTGCTGGATTTCTGATGTTACTCCCTGGCCCTTGGTTAGAAGAGGCGTATCTCAGGGTTCATGCGCACAGTGGGGAGAAATGTAGGCAATCGGTGACTCGGTTTGTTTCAGGCCATGAGCTGGGGTAGGGAGATAAAGGAGGGAAGCCTGTTAATACCCAGTCACTGTGCTTGGGAGGCTCTGAAACTGATCTAGCATCTCCAGCTCATCAGCACAGTGAGCAAGTGCATTCAGTAACACCTTACTTAGTGATGTCATCTATAATGCATTATCAATGCCTTCATAATACATTATAATGGCCAGTATAATAATTAATAAAGCATTACAACATCTTCTATTGACAGTTATAAGGATAATATAGTGTTGATTATAATAATTCATAAGCTCTAATGAAGCTCATATGTAATACACTGTAGAAACCTCCATAATGTATTACAAAGGTCAATATGAGGCACCTGGGTTTGAGCTAGGGAGTCTCACCAGGGGTTGCTGTATGCTCAGTGGGTTAAGGGGGTGTGCCTCTGCTTGAAAAGTTGCCGAATGCAATCCTAGGGTGTGTGGTTTCATGATTAAGACTCTAAGCAAGGCCCTTAAGGCCCTTAACTCTCCAGGAACAGTCAAACTCTTCCTTCTCAGTCCTATGTTGCTTTAGACATGTGTGTCTGCTATATGAATACGATATTTTTAAGATCATTCAGAGACCTCACAGCTTACAATTAGCGTAGCGTATTAGCATGTCTGCCTGACTTGTTCTAAGTGTAAAAAGCTACTTGTGACAGTTATGATCTAAACAGCAGTTGTGAGTCTCCTGATAACCTTTTGCCCCCCACTTGGCACAGCAGAAGTTCCTCTCACCTTCTGTGAAAGTGATAGCTGAGCAGATAGCAGATATGTTAACTGAAACGGGCTCCTCTGTATCAATGCATTTTCTGTAACTGGTTGTCCACTTCCTGAGCCTATGGCTGCAAGGCAGGGAATAATCCAGGATAGGTTGGAAACCCATTGCAGGGTACATTCACACACCATTCACTCTCACACACACACACCTACAGGCAATTATGTGAATCCAATTCACCTTAGTGTGTTTTTGGACTGTGTGTCGGGGGGACTAGAGAACCCAAAGAAAACTATTATAACACAAGGAGAAAATACAAAACACCCCCCCCCACACACACAACCATGGCAAAGACTCAAACCCTGGTTCCAGAGATCCAAAGCACCTGTGCTAACCACCCCCAGCTCGTGTCTCTCTGGTTAAATTTGACTTTGGAAAGTCTGCTTATGCCGACTAGAGAGGATTTTTAAATCGTTCTGTTAATGGACAGTTGGCATTTGGATCTATCTGTTTTAAGTAGCCAAAACATGGGATATATAGGGATGTATGAAGTGCATTTTATACGTGGAGTATTCATGTTATTGCTGGTGAGGTGGATGGCGTTTGGTGAAGTATTTATTGACACAGATGAATGCTAAGTAAAGCTATCGCTACTTATCTATGCCAGTTCGAGCCGACTGTGTCACGCTGCCAGCCTGCTGTAATGTGACGGTGATGCCTGTTGTCACAGTGTCATCGTGTGAAGCTTCCTTCATCCCTGAGGGCTACGCATTCAAAGCCCAGCACGACAGAGTGCAGAGCGATGCTTGGCACATGGACAGATGTCTGTAGACAAAGAAGAATTTACAGCTCATCTCCATATCCTTACAGTGCCGAGCATTTTGGTACGTTTTACCAAACCAAGGAGGGGAAATGAATGGCCACTGCCGCAGGTACTGACAGTGCGAGTGCTCCGACACCTGTGGTTACCGTGGACTCCTTTGTTGTCACAGAACGGCAGAAGGAACAGCCGTTAGCTTTGCTGTAGGAGTCCTGGGGCATTTTCAATGCTAGTTTGAAGAAAAAAGAAAAAAAAACTCTGGCTGTTGTCAAATGATTAAACATCTCAGCGGGACACGGGAGAGCCTGTGCACCTCGCAACACCTGTTAAATGCCGAGGAACCGGCGAGGAATCTCACAGGGCTGTCAGGGGGCGTCGCCGAGGAGTCAACTTTGACTGTATCTTGGATTCCATCCACTTACTGTTATGGATCACAGTCTGTGTAACTCTTAGATGTTTCTCAGTTGACTTCCAAGGTTGTTAGGTGCACTTACAACAGAACTACGTACGCAGGGACAGGTATAAAAGGATATAATCATATTTGCTCTCCTGGGAACCATCATTTTAGATTTCAAAAACAGGTCTGACCGATTCACTGAAAAGAACTGGTTCAAAAGGACGATCCATTCACAAATCAGACAGAACTATCATTCACTTGAATTGTTTTTGCATGCAAGTAGTGTTTCTCGCTAAGACCATTTCGTGATGTAGTTTGTGTAGTTTTTTTCCTCTCTGACTGAAAATCACAGTAATTGATTTGATATAAGTCGATATAAGTTCAGTGCCATCATGCACGTTAGCTTCCATGTCTAGACTGTCATGCTGGAGGCTACGAGATACATCTCCAAGTTTGTCTTGTCTGTAGAGCATCTCATTTAGACTGATCAGTACAGAATCCACTGACACGTGATCAGAGTGAGTTCTTTAAATATGTACATGGTCTGTACATCTTTTATCAGCCAAAGTCCTACTCCAGGCACATCAGGTTCACTAAGTTTCCTAGAGATGTGATATATGTATTGTTCTTCACAGCTGGTTCTATAGTGTAGTGGTTATCACATCTGCTTTACACGCAGGAGGGCCTGGGTTCGAGCCCCAGTGGAACCAATTGCGCTTTTAATGCAATACCCTTGCTTATTAAATTATAGGATGTTCCTTATCCAGAATTACTCCCTGAGATCAATGAAGCTCATCCTTACATGTCCTTCCAACATGTATGCCACATGATGATTAAAAGTTTCTTTTGCTGTCAGATTCCGGAACATGGAAGCTACAGGGATATTAATGAGAGCCACATATCTGAGCTGCCCACTGGCTGACTCTGTGCTGTGATCCCCCCCCCCCCCCCAAGCTATGTATGTGTGTCAGAGAGCAAGATGCGACAGGCAAAATGAGAAATTCCCCATATATCCATATATATGTGTCTGTTTGCTCTACCGCAGAGAGACTGATCTCTGATAAGCAGACTGCCACTGGTAAGGACACATCCCTCTCAGATACCAGTGGGAAGTTTGTTTGATTAGCGTTCTGATAATTAATGCTCATTTTATTCATCAAAGAAAAACAAACAGATTGTAATTTTAGCCATTTTCTTTGGCACTGTCTTTACCCATCTATCCATCTTTTATACCTGCGTGTCAGGGGCGGAGGAGGGGTCTCACAGTGGGATGGAGGGGGGCAACATGGGGAGAAAACCCCAAAACGATGACATGGTCCGAACATGTAAACTCCACACATGGGTGGAGAGTCGAACCCTGGCCTCCAGTTGCATGAGGCTACAGTGCCACCAAGCTACCCTCCGTTCCTGCCCTGATCGTAGATCACGTTTATAGAAAGGGTTTATGTTCACGTTTATGTTCTGGTCTGTATTTCACATCACATGTCCACTCCATCTTCTTCCTATTGACACTGGTTTTTGGTATTTAAGCATGTATCTGTATGGCTTGTGTATAATTCTGTGCCTTTTATAATCAGCACATTTTTTTCTGTCTATGTCAATGTGATTTCTATATTAACCAGGCCCAAACACGCCCCCTGACACTGTTCAGTCTGTCAGAGGTTGTCCCAGCCTTGCTGTACTGACACATATCTGATATTTATTTCCCTGAGAATGCTTTTACTTTATAGAGTTAAACTTTAACATGCTATATCCTTAATACTTGTATAAACTCTCTCAAAATAAGGTTCACGTTGATATTAAATTGTGAAAAGTTCACAGAGGCCTTTTCCATCTCCAAATGTAATGCAGAGCTGAAAAAGTCCTTATTAACATTACTGCAAATGCACTCAGTAGCACCGTTAGCTGAGATACATACTTCATTACCCGGGACAGAATGTGCCTTTTGCCTGTGCTCTTTGACACATGTGCAGAGCATAATGACGACTCCAAGTCAGAAGAGCACAGAGGGTGAGTTGACCTTCATTAATGCTCAGTCTGAATAGTTCACTGTGATTCCAGTTGATTCTATTATGAAAGCCCTTCACTGGTCTCTGGCTGTTTATCAGGTCTGGCATCCTTCAAAGACAATTCCTGTAAAGTGGATCAAACGCCCCCCGAAGGAGACGCCGAGAAGCGGCTTTTTGCTGTTTCGGTAACAGCTGGAACTCAGCTCATTCTTCTTGTGACAAAAAAATGGTCCGTTTCATAAAAAAAGCAGCACAGTGCTACGATTTCAGTGTGGGTCATGACTGGCAAGATCGCACCGGCTATGGCTAATGAAGGAAATGCCTCTTGGTAGCTGAATAATATGAGCGAGACCCCCGGGCCAAAAACAACCTGAATTTACCAGCTTACTGACTCGCAGTGGATGAATTCTCTCTCATTCTCGCAGTCTCCCTTAGCTCGGGTAGTATCTCTGCCAGTCTACCCATGCAGTGATGAGATATTTGTTTGTACCTCTACTTTTTTCTCAGGGGTATCTTGGTCAGTGATTGACCTCAACTGAACTAGTTTTTTTTAAAAAAAAAAACATAAAGTCTTTCAACTGCATCATCTGACTTTTTCAAAAGGCAACGAAGTCATAGCTCAAAGCGAGCAGTTCTCTATCTATCGCCACCTTGCTTTCTGCCGTACTCAATTCACGGCATTCGCTCCAAAGGCGTCTCCTTACAGGCCTGAACAGAAGCAACGCTGATACAACCTTCGGGGGGCTGAAGGAAAGAAAAGGCTACAGATGCCCAGGGTTGTCACTCCATAAAACATAGATTAGCTAAGAGAAGAGGACCGGAACCTTCCGGAAGGGAAATTTTCACCTAGCAATCCGCTTGATATGCTTCAGAATGTGATGTGGGAGTTCAGGGGGAAAGAAATTGAGCTCTCCGAAGGCGAAATTTATCGCTGGGGCTCAGTTGCAGTACTCGAGGTGCTCCTGCTCTCGCCTCTCGCTGGAGCGGTCTGATAAGACGTCACTCCCTATAATCTCCAGGTCCACACTGCGCTTCTCCCATATGCGAGAGGTCCACACTGCGCTTCTCCCATATGCGAGAGGTCCACACTGCAGTACTCCCATATGCGAGAGGTCCACACTGCAGTACTCCCATATGCGAGAGGTCCACACTGCGCTTCTCCCATATGCGAGAGGTCCACACTGCGGTACTCCCATATGCGAGAGGTCTACACTGCGGTACTCCCATATGTGAGAGGTCCACACTGCGGTACTCCCATATGCGAGAGGTCTACACTGCGGTACTCCCATATGTGAGAGGTCCACACTGCGGTACTCCCATATGCGAGAGGTCCACACTGCGGTACTCCCATATGCGAGAGGTCCACGCTGAGGTATGCCCACATGCAGGCCCGAGACAGAGAGTCATAACCTCTTACTGCCCCTAGCTTCCCCAAGGCGACTCGATCCTAAGAACAAATATTTTTCATTCCCCACACAAAAACAAATGCGGCAATAATATTTTTTATTTTTGTTTGCTTATGGCTCTTGGTTTTTCTTTTTGTTTGCTGTTGACTTTACACAACCTTTGCATTGCGATCCCCACTGAGGCTTTTTTTCTCTATATTTGTCTTTGCCGGGTCTCCTAAGTCTGAAAGGAGTTTGCATTGTGCTAAAGTGAGAAAAGGCAAGTGATGGTTAGTGAAAATGGCAGCCAAAGACTGAAAAAGCCTCTTTCCAAAGTGCCAAACAATTTAGCTCACAGTGCACCCTTTGTCGACAGGTCGCTCCCGCTAAAAAGTGAGAAGCGGCAAAACCTCATGCCATTTCTTCTGTGCACATTCCTCTAAAACGATCCCAATGGGAGAGAGGTCCTACTGAAGTTCAGGGAAGGAGCTGGTCAACCCTCAGGCTTTTCCATTAGCATCAGCACGTCCCCATTCGCATAACGACGATGAATTGACACAGACTGATGAATTGCTCACAGATTATGCAAATTATAGGACAACAGGTCTTTGTGCCATGGACAAGCGCGGCATGGATTATGTTTACTATATGCATTGCAACACAACTGAACAAAAGAGTTTTGCAGGTTCCTCAGCCATTGAGCAATAAAGGAATTATTACCGTTTTATTTGTTAACAACAATGATGTTTGTATCATCAACTAAAGATATATGTTTCAAATGATAAATTTGAACAAATATACCGTGTGGCATAGAGTACAATGCTTGGGGACACCCAGGAAACAACGTACTCCACTACAGTATCATAGAATTATGCGCTCTACATACATTACAAAAACTTTGGTGTTCTTTAGTGTTTTTTTTGTACTTCCATAAATTATTTATTGAAAGAAATGCAAATTGTACAAAAAAAATATTTCACTGCGGCGTGATACACGTTAGAAGGAAACTATGTATTTTTCCTCAGACAATAAGGCAGTGCAAGGCGGAGATGGTGCTTTACAATTCACGGCACTGGTATTTTTCCTGCCATACATACTCCACAGTAACATATGACTCTTTCGGGTTATTGCAAACATGTTTTCCCAGTAGTAAGTCACACACTGTGGGTGGAGGTGCTGTGTTCTGCTGCTTCTAGAGACACATTTGGGGAGCTCCGCAACCACCTCTGCTTTGCTTCTACTCTACGCAAAGGTCCCGGCACGCAGTCCTCTGTCTGCCAGCTTCACGCTTCTGCGAAACGACTCTGGGGACGTCTTTCAAGTCAGACAACACCCTGCCAGCTGTCAGACGACGCACCGAGAGGTCTGAGGAGGAACATTCGCAGCTGTCAGAGAACTCTGCTCTTTCCCGCTTGCACCCAACACGGCGACACGTATAACGGGGGGGGCGCGCCAAATATGCGACTTCGCAGTTATCGCTCGCGATGTTCTGATTTGTAAGTGCTTCACTTCCAGCTGAAGTTTGTCTTACTATCTCTGGCAATTTGTAATGGAGAAGAGCATTGACTTTTGGGTTGTATTTCCCTCAGGGGGCATTACACCCCTACCAGCCAATCAGCTTTTTTCCTTTCTTGCCATAGTAAAGCTAAAGGACATTTTTTTTTTTTTTTTAAAAAAGAAAAAACCTTTTCATACCGCGTTTCCCCAGGTTGTATAATGAAGGCATGTGCCCCTATGCTGCCTACAGGGAGCAAGAAAATCGTCCAATATTGAGAGAAAAAAAAATGCTGTATTCATTCATTCATCATTAGTTTCTCTCTATATTCTAGTTTCTCACCAGAATCTTTTTTCTTTCTTTTTTCTTTCTAGAATGTTTATATACTGCAGACTTTGTCTGATGTTTGGCTGAGGGCTTTCTAACTTCTAAAGGGAGTTAACTACCATGTCTTGTGTGAAAACGATATTCCGGCAAGGTCATTCAAGTCATTTCCCAACATCTCTAACCAAAGGCAACACATCAATGACAAGAAAAAAAAAAAAACGCAAGATCAAAGTTTTAGCAAGACCTGTAACAATCACTGTGTCCAGCTTAAAAAAGAGCAAAGTATGTAAGTTGTGATGCAAGTGTCAATCCATTTAAACAAGGAGTCTTCGTTCTCTGTGTTTCCATGAATGCTTATAAATATCAGATAACATAAAATTAGGTGCTAAGACAGGCATAAGAATTACTATAAGATATTCTGTAGAGTGAATAAATATAATTAATTGTGATTAAAAAAAATTTACTAATAACAATAGTGAGCAATTGTGATTAAAAATTATTTACTTATAACAATAGTGAGGCTTTCTGCAACACTATTCCTTTTGCATAAAACAACAGCCCACATTAAATACTAACATATTGTTTACCTACATCATTAGCAACAGAAAATAACGTTGAAACTGTAACCTCTGTCACGTGTGTCCACGGTTGGAGCTCTAGGGAGTTGAAACATAGTTTTCATGTACCCCCACCCCCTTCCTGTTTAACTCATGAAGAGGAGGAGACGAATCGTGCACTCAAAATGCCATTCCTTCTGAGTCCTTTGCAGCGCTGCACAGATGGGCCGAACAGAAGAAGTGCATTTTGGGTAATGACATGCGAACAACGGACCAATGCCGCGCAGTACCTGCTGTCGTGGTGGTGTTGACTTCCTGTGAGGAACTAATCCATGTGGTCATGGTGTCTCCCATGGTGTGCTTCTGCTAGGGGGTAGGGATTGAGGGGGACAGCTGGTGTACCCACTCAGAAGTGTGGCAACAGTGCAGGTCACAGACTCTGCTCTGGTATCAAATTGCTACAACAGGGAGGAAAAGGAAATCACACATGTCAGAGCTGCTCTCTCTCTCTCTCTCTCTCTCTCAGACACAAATACTAACTTTACAGTGGGTGTGGCAAACATACCATGTGAACTAGCGATCACTCCAAAACATGTCCTTCCCATTCTCTATGATACTACGTGACTGAAAAGTAACACTAACAGGCCACTTTTGCTATAAGTACTGCTAAGTGGCTAAGCTAATTCTCAGAACTGTACTACCTACTAAATTGCTAATAGGCTAATTGTGTGCTATTCAGCGATACCATTCTTTTATTTGCACTGTACTATTATGAAATAAATACTATTTGAGAGCAATCGGAAGACTGTATGTCAGCCGAATCATTTATCTCACACTAGCACCTATTTTGCTTTCCAGATACATGTATAACAGGAACCTTGGCCAGAATATCCATGTTCTGGTTTTGCTAAAGCTGCTAACAGCTGAGTTTCTCCGTAAGGAAACCAGATACTGATGTATATTTCATTCTATATCATGGCAAATAATAGCCAACGTGAAAACACAAAAAAATACTCTAGGAGTGTTCGACTGTGAGAGTCTTTGTCATCTGAAAACTATTGGAGAACTGGAAAATGCTAAATTTGACCTCAGTGATAGATTAGGTTTATATATTCCTGGCACAGTTGCAATATTCATGTAATACAAATATGCAACCCTGTTCTTTTGCATATGAATCTTTCATATACAGTATGTTATCTAAGAGGGCTGTTTGTGCAAGTTTTTGAGAAATATAGTGTACAGCAGAGTGCTATAATATCTACAGTATATGAGAAGGAATCCAAAGGATATTAGAATAGAAAGAATTTAGCTGAATTCATCAGATTTTTTCTGAAAGAATAATTGAGATTACTGACTGGAGAGACCGATAGAAAAAAAAAAATCGGACATGCATTTTTATACTGGGATCACAAGAGGACCAAAGTCAACCAGTAAATGCTACGTCTCTGTTTTAAATCACTTGCATAGTTTATTTGACATCAAATGTGAACTAACACACTTGTTTCTGTTACATAGAAACCCTCTGGATTTCATTCTTGGGAGGATTCATTCAGTTCATTAAAGTCAGATCTGATTATAACGCGAAAAACTTTGGTCTTAATTCCAGTTTCTTGGCAACAGAAAAAAATGCATAAAAAAGGGATATGCATTATTTGTCATCTTGTCCAGTACTCAGATGGATAAACTATGCAGCTGTGTTTGCAAAAATGGAGAATAGCTGTGTCTCAAAAGAGACAGAATGTTTCCCAGAGACGGACCAGGTCCAGCTAACAGCTACACTGTGCAATGCACTTTCTCTGCGACTTTTACCTATAGTTACATCATTTGGGGAAGTTGGAATAATTAGGAGAGAGCACTCACCAGACTTCCAGATGGCACAGCAACAAGTTTCCTGTGAGCTTCTCGGTCTTTGCTGGGAGATGAAACCGTGACAGGAGAAGTAGAACGGCAGGAAGCGGCTGCACTTTGAGTAAAAGTGACGCCTCTTTCTTCTCCGGGGCCTCGGAGATATGTTTTTTGAGGAGGGGTGCGGGCCTGATCTGTTGCCCCTGAACTTTCTCTGTTGATTCCCTTGCTAATTATTTCTCGCTGTCAGCCAATCGCTCGGCTGGCTCCTCCCTCTGTGGTATAAATGAGCCCCAGCTGTTTCGTGTGCAGCTTCAGCCCGAGGATTGGAGACAGGAAGGAGGAGGCGTGGACGGCAAACTTAGTGTGGGCCCGACCCTCTCTTTAAAAGCTTATCTTGGGTGTTTTCAGCTGGTGTGTCGCTAGAAACAGAAAAGAAATACTTATTTTCAAAAGGGAGAAGTTTAGTAAATTCACTAGTTCTTGATTAAATAATCGTTTGTGTCGCTAGAGTCCTGGTTTTTTCTGATCTTCTGCCCTTAGGTACTGTTTACCTCGTTCCTGTAATAGCCAGGGAGCATTAGGGGTATGGATACCCTTGTAAATTCATGGGGCCCTGTGCTCTGCAGGGGTCCTTGAATATGTTAAATTATAAAACGACATATTGTAAGTTTTAGCTCTTTAAATCCAAGGTGGCGTTTTGTCTGAGAGCTCAGACTTTGTCTAGCTGTGCCCTTGGTAACAGCTGAGAAAAGATGGGCACGTTTTAAGATTGTGATCCACCTCGCCCCTCTGGGTCAGTCTGTGATAGAGTGTATCCTGTTATACAATGCAGGCTTTATACCATCAAAATTTCCTTGCTATTTTCAGTCAGACACAATTAATCTCAAAAATACTGTGCGCTCCTGGAGTCATCTAATTGAATTCAAGGCTGTTCGCTTTGGCTCGACACAATTACAGAAAAAAAGTAATTTTGCTCTTTAATAGAGTTCTGTTTTCTATTGATATTTATTGCCCAAAAAAGTCCCTCATATAGGCTATCAAATTATGTCTGAGTCAATGAGTTGCCTTTTGGCGTTGCCTGCACCCAAAAGCTAAAAAAAAACCAAAAAAATCTGAGAAAATGAGTAACTAGTTCTCTAAAATATAAAAAGAATGAAGGAGAAAGGAAATTACATTTTTTTTGCCAAAGATACATGAATGATTTTAATAAATGAAATAAGAGAATTCATACAAAACCGACTGATTATTTCATACACACTAAATGCAACTGAAAACTAACCAAAAAAATGCGACCCTTAATTTGTAAAATGCTGTACCATGTTTTATACGATGCATATGGCAGGCAGTATATCACATGCATGCAGATTATGATGCTTACATAGTAAATAAGTTATATTTCAAGTACATTACTCTAACTATGAATTAGCAAGAAATTATTGAATTTCTGTGGAATATCACATAATTTTCAATAATGAGTTTGTGGCTTTCTGGTGACGTGACTGATGCATTGCACTATTTTTGTCGTCCCAGCCAAAACTGGTGTTTTCCACTGCTGTTTACCATCAGTAATTGCATTAATATAAGATTTCGCGTTGACTTGCATTTATTCGCAAGGTTTTGATTGTGACAAAGGAAGAGTGTAACTAGATCTTCTACAACCGCTTAAACACAGATGCCTGGCCCCGGCTCATCCATCCATCCATCCATCCATCCATCCATCCATCCATCCATCCTTCCATGCTGTTTGTCCATTACAAAGTCACTGTAAATCTTGAACCCAGGCCTAGGGGGGGGGGGTGCTGGGTGGGAAGGCAGCTGGGTGGGGTTCTGCATCATGGGGGCCCTGGATGAGGAGTTATGCGCAGTGGGCCTGCTAGAACCAATCCTAGGACAGGGATGCCAGTCCATCACAGGACAAAAGCTATGAACAACTTAAAGTGTTTTTATATAGCAGAAGAAAAGCTGCAGCAATGCGGCTGCCAGCTCCTCACACGCAGAACTCAACCCACAATAGCAGAGGCATAATACTCTCCTGCTAACCACTGAGCCACTGCACCTCCCGAAGAAACTGGTATTTTTAAACGTAATTGAATTCCACTTCTATAAAAATGCTCTATGTGCACGACAGTTTAAATTATACTGGAGGAGAACTTATTAGTTCTGTCGCACAAACCTTGAGGGCTCCAGAAAATTTCATTTTAATGCAATATTTCAAAATGAATTGGGGTAAATATTAAAAATGACACAAAATCCAGCATAATGATGCACAGACTCTCTGGTATGTTTGCACGTGCAGAGCTTTCTGGATGGTTTCCTGTTTAATTCGATTGACAGATCATGCAATTACCCAGTAGATCAAAGGTCACATTTAACATACTTCTAGATACAAATACAAGATTTTATCATTTGCATGGATAATATTATATTAGCCTGCTGGTCTGTTTTGTTTAGAGTCGCACTGTGTTTTACTGTGCTGACAGAGAATACCCACAATGTGACAAATTTGTAGTATTAAGATATATTAATATGTATTTCAAAAACATTTTTGACCCTTGACATAATGTAGGAGTTTTGTGTATTTACGCACATGTTTTAATAAGTAAATCCATTAAAATTGCCAGTCCAACATCCCCAGGGGTTTGGGGTTTAGGGACCACACTCAAGGGACCAATGGTGAAACTACTCTGCTGACCCTGGGCTTGAAACCAACTACCTTCCCATCACAGACAATGTGGTGTGGTGCCTCATGTTAGCACTGTAGCTAAATCTTGCCCCAGGCAATGTGAGTGTGTGATGTATATGCTACATTGTGGGGACATAAAAATCTATTATTTTGACATTGTGGGGACAATTTTTTTTCAGTCTCCACAAGGGGAATTTTATAAAAATCTATGCAATCAAAAAATTAAAAATGCCAAAGGTCTCGCATTTTCTTTGGTTACTTACAGTTAAGGTTTGGGTAGAGGTTAAGGTTGTCATTCTTAGAATTAGGGTTAACATCTTAGAAATAAATGGACGGTCCTCACAAACATATGGCTACCAATGCGTGTGTGTATGTGCATGTGTGTGTGCATGTGAGCAATTCACACTTTCCCTCTGTGCTTTCTGGGTGCCCTCCTCACTTTTCCAGAAGACAGAAAGATGGCCGATTGCGTGTTGAGCAACTGCTTTGCCAAGACGTGCATCACGTTTGACGTTTCGAGATTTCAGGCTCCTCGCCCGACATATTGACTGATTATAATGCTAAGAAAGAGGCGGTCTATCTGTAAACACAATTACTTTTTAATTGCTGCCATTTTCTTCATAGAAAAATGGGAATGGATGCTTATTGTGGGCCAAAGCAGATGCTGAGGAAAACGGTTTGCGGGGAAATGTGTTCTTTGCAGGTGCCAGGTGCTGCTCGATCACTGGGACCGTTACAGTAATTACTCTGGAAAACACGTTGTCCTCCACATTCACTGCACACAGTGAATAGGGATGCAGGAAATGCCCACAAGGAAACAGGGCGCGGTCTTCAATTAATATTTCATGTGCTTCTTTTTAATGGTTTCTATACTTTCAATTGTTCCTTTACTTTCCATAATCATGTCACACTCCATGTTCTACCCAAATAAAAGGCTTGCACTATGTAGTAAAAGGTGTTTACAGGTGAACAGAAAGTGTATTGTCACCGAGAGAGACATACTATAATGCGATATTCACCAGTTTGGAACATGATGCACTGTAATAATGAAGCTCTTAGATCAGGATACAGTCTGGTAGTTGGCTGGTTATTGATGGGTCCTACTGTAAACAGGACTCAAAACTGCATAAATACAAAAATACCCAATCACACCAAAAACACACAATGACACGAGTACTTGCTAGAACACACCCTGAGACTGTGGAACTTAGGGGAGGTCACTGGACAAATGTTAGGAAATATACATGGTGGGTAATCTGCACACAGTTAAACACAGAGGGATCAAGCACAAATCTAAGCAAGACACCGATACAGGAACATGCAAGACACAGAATAAGGCACATTAACTACATACATGACATAGACAGGGGTTATTTACAGTGCAGCAGCGTGGCATGCTGGGACATATGCAAACTATCTGGTCAGCACTTACTGTAGCTCACCGATGCTGCAATATGTATGTTGTTACTTGAACTGCTGTTATCATTCATATAGTACATAATGAACTGAATGTGAAATTGTCCTGTGGATATCTTTTTTGGTAACTCATAATGGGTGAGGAGTTAGGGCTCTGTACCCACGTGCGGAAGGTGATGGGATTGAATCCCATGACTTGCAGACTAATATATTATATTACTGAGGGGCCTTTGAGCAAGGCCCTAACCACCACTATTCCTGGGGATGCAGAGTGACCCCGTCTTCTCACTGCAAACTCGCTTCACTCACACGGCACCTTGGATAAGAGCAGAAGCTAAATAAATCTAACAGTGCAGCAGATCTCCCAGGCAAAATGACAGAGAGCCTCCTTTCTGCACCCCCCATGCCCCCCCCCCCCCCCCCCCCCCCCATTTCCTAGGATGCGTTAGCAGAGTCATAGGCAGTTTTCAATATAAAGGCTTCCTTCTTAGCACCGGGGGCATATCCAATTAACTCTGCTTTCATTATTCTTCATCTGTGTTAAATAGAAACTCACTTTAGGAACTGCAAACTCCAAAAGAGGTATTTCAAGATTTTTTACAGAATTGTAAAGCCCTAGTCCATCCATCCAGCCATCCATCCATCCATCCATCCATCCATCCATCCATCCATACATCCGTCTTCCAAACAACAGGAGGAGATGGTTTTATGTAAATATGTGAAGAGTGGGGCTCCTTTGTGAATTCTGCTGGCTGCTCCTCCGGTGAAGCCTCACGCAAAAACACAGTGGTAAAAATCAATGGCTGACTACATTCCGCACGCAAATCCATTAGTCTCTTTGCTCCCCTGAACGGAAATATTTTCTGGTGCTCACTAATGACTGTAGAGCTGCTTGCTCGGGCCTTCTGTGTGCTGCCAAGGGTAGCTGTACATTTGAGGGTTTCAGGGACCAGGTAAAAGCACTCTGTAGTTTGATGAACATTTTTAATTTCAGAACATGTCACGTCCAACTGCGTCATATGGCGCTACACAGAAATTCCTCACTGCTAGCCTACTGCTAAAATGAAAGACCTTTGGATGGTTAGAAAATCAGGCACATCACAGCATCTATAATGCTTGCAGACTCAAACATCACATTATAAACTTGATCATATAACATGTTATTGGCATCAGTAGCAATTTTAATTTCCCCAGACTGCTCTGGATCATGAAAACAGGTCATTTATATTACCTGACTGCTTTTATTTGTCCACTTAGAAGTAAAACTTGATCTTCTCAGTATCATCAACTTGCGTGTAAATAGGTTAGTGTGGAGTCACTTACTGTAATGGCAAGACCTCTAAGGTAGAGACACCTTGCTGTGTTTATCCATCCATCCATCCATCCATCCATCCATCCATCCATCCATCCATCCATCCATCCATCCATCCATCCGTCTATTTAACTTTCTCATTAGGAATCTATCTATCTATCTATCTATCTATCTATCTATCTATCTATCTATCTATCTATCTATCTATCTAATCTCAGAAGGTCATGAATGAGTTAACTGATAAACCATCAGATAATTTAAATGCAAATCATGAATGGATGTAAATGATTAAGCAGACATGACTTTCCTGCTTTTCAGAGAACCTTGTATCCATGACTGAAGACAGACATGCAGCTCGCAGTGCGGGCAGCATCTCTCCAACCACGCGGTGACAGCGTTTAGCTGGCATGCAGATGCTAATGCGGCGATGTGCAACCGTGAGGCTCACTGCTGAGAACAACCCAGAGCAAGAGGGACAAAATGTCACGCTGAATTAATGGGCTGCTTTTCTAAGCAAACCTCAGAATGTACATGCATCTGCAAATATACAGGTTCCCAGAAGTTGGGGGGGAGGGGGCGTATACAGAATGATATCTCATAAAAAATGAATTAAAGACCGCACTGTGGAAACAATAACCACATTGACCCCCAGTAAACCCTCCCGCTGAGCATGTGTAAAATCTGAAATGTAAAAACAAGATCAGTTAAGAACAGGGCCACCACAGGGGCATGGATTCCCTGGCAGATTCATAGGGGACAGTGTTTTACTGGGGTCCTTAGATACGTAAAATAGCACTTAAAATTCTGCAGGGTTCGAATTGCCACCTGTCCCAAATATTACAGCTAATATAATAAAAGAGAGTTTGATGATTTGCTGTATTTGCCTAGACATTCCTGGTGTTACCTGGTGTAATGCCTCGACAAGCTTGCATTTGCGCCAATGAAATATATATATATATATATATATATATATATATATATATATACCAGTCAAATTAGCAAGATGGTTTAGGCTAATCTGAACATGACAAGAACAGTCAAGCAAATCTATGCAGAGTGCTTCACCTGATCGACACATAAACAGCCAATCAAGTAACAGCAGTGCATAGCGAAAGAGCCTTTTTAATGTTCACTGAGAAACGGCCCCTTGAGAATGTTAATAGTCTGACTTCAAAAATTAGTTATGGCTTTTTAATGAACTTATTTTATTTTCAAACACTGTGTAGGCTTGGGAGAGCGTCATTAATACACACCTGCGATTACACATGTAGGAACCAATCAGAGCAGAATGTACATATTATGTGTTTTCTTATTACAAATGATAAAAGCATTAGGGCTAATAAAGCTAATTCTAATCACACATCATTGGTATAATAACATGTATAGCTCTCAATGACAGAGGAAGAGAGGTTTGGAGGTTGGAGGTTTGTGTGTCATAATAAAAGTCAATGTCAGCACTGTGTACAGAAGGATGTTTGTGCGTGTGCCTCTTTGAACTGTTGCACTTTATTATTGTACACTGAGACAGGATTATTATCTCTTTTTGGACACAGTGGCAAAGTCTTTGCTGGGAAAATAAAAAAGTTCATCCTGAACAAAAGGTCCTGACAGCGTGTGCAGAGGGCGCATGACCAGACATGACATGTATCGCCGTAATCCCATGCGAGCCGCTCCCTCACAAGCATCATCACCATTACGCTAATGGACACAACTGGACCATGAATGCACTTGACAGGACTGTGAAAAACATCCATACATCCATGCATTTTTTACACCCACTTGTCCTATGCAGAGCTGGAGACCAGATCATGGGAGACAATAAATTACCCAATTTTACCATAATTTTCACCCCGGTAACCAAGCTGAACTGGAGATTAAAGGACTCTCACAAATAACCCCCATGCACAACTTGTTATCTGTTTTTACTTTGATTTTTTTTTTAAATTATGATTATCTTGTGTCTTTGTTTAAATCACTCAGGAAGTTTCTAACTTAATGTTATTGTGGTGTCATGTACAATGACAGCAGTAACGAATTGAATAGATACATAAGCAAAATGCAATGTAAATATAGGGTGCAGTAGAAACATATAATGCAAATGTTGTGAGCGGTTACAAATCACTTGGTTGTGGGTGTTTCACTAAGATTTGGTGTGAGGTGATCAATGATATCCTGACTGCATCAAGGTGCTGTAGAAAATTAGCGAGTCCTGTGCAGCAGGTAGTCATGATTCAGACTCAGGATACAGGTAAAAACATTTTATTAGCCTCCATAAACCAGGGGTGAGGACTCGAATCACTGACTCATGACTCGACTTGCCAGAAATTTGATGACTTGTGACTTGACTAGGCAAAACTGATGGAAAGACTTGGACTTGAGGGCAATGATTTGATTCTTGGACTCTATGACTCGAGAAGATGTGAGGCTATAGACTCCTCTGGATACTATAACATTATTTTTATAATTTCAGTGTATATTAATTCTCTGCTGTCTGCATTTCCCATTGGCTGAATGCAAGGTCTCCTGTTGGAAAGATGCATCACTCTCTGCAAATACACAGTAAAAACATTGTGAGGACAACCATGAGTGGACACCCTATTCAACCTCCTATAAAGAGTGTATCCTATGATGTACTGTGGTGGGTTTTTGGTATAGCAAGTTTTAGTCACTAATGGTTAAAACAACTGACACAGGTAGGGACTCACAACTTGACTTGGACTCCCGTCACAAATTTGATGACTTGTGACTTGACTGCAGAAATGGAAAGACTTGGAGTAGACGGTAAATGACTTGCTAAGGAATGACTTGCTCCCACCCTTGCTTTAAACCCAGACCTATGAGAACTTCTACCTGGGCTACCCATCCATCATGCTAGGTGTTCTGGCTCCTAAGATCAGTGAGAATGGGGAACTTGGGCTGCTGACAGCATGGACGATCAGTATGAGGTGAAACAGAAGACTCATTTCAGGCTTGGAAAACCACAAACCAGGAACCTAAAAGGAACAAGAACACAAAACAAGACATTAAAACCCCAAAGAGGATATCTGCAGCATAGAGAAACCAGCCAACCAGAGCTCCAAGGACAAATGTTGGTCAACAGGGACGGTGAACGTTAGGGGCTACTCACACCACCAAGCCAGACCTGCACTGCCGGGCACGCACCAAGCCAGACCTTCACTGCCGGGCACGCACCAAGCCAGACCTGGACTGCCAGGCTCGCACCAAGCCAGACCTACACTGCCGGGCTCGCACCAAGCCAGACCTACACTGCCAGGCATGCAACAAGCCAAACCTGCACTGCCAGGCACGCACCAAGCCAGACCTACACTGCCGGGCACGCACCAAGCCAGACCTACACTGCTAGGCTCGCACCAAGCCAGACCTACACTGCCGAGCACGCGCCAAGCCAGACCTACACTGCCAGGCTCGCACCAAGCCAGACCTACACTGCCGGGCACACACCAAGCCAGAACTGCACTGCCGGGCACGCACCAAGCCAGACCTGCACTGCCGGGTACGCACCAAGCCAGATCTGCACTGCCGGGCACGCACCAAGCCAGACCTGCACTGCCGGGCACGCACCAAGCCAGACCTACACTGCCGGGCACGCACCAAGCCAGACCTGCACTGCCGGGCACGCACCAAGCCAGACCTGCACTGCCGGGCACGCACCAAGCCATACCTGCACTGCCGGGCACGGACCAAGCCAGACCTACACTACCGGGCACGCAACAAGCCAGACCTACACTGCCGGGCACGCACCAAGCCAGACCTACACTGCTAGGCACGCACCAAGCCT
Source organism: Brienomyrus brachyistius (assembly GCF_023856365.1). Classification (NCBI taxonomy): domain Eukaryota; kingdom Metazoa; phylum Chordata; class Actinopteri; order Osteoglossiformes; family Mormyridae; genus Brienomyrus; species Brienomyrus brachyistius. Next base: position 9,147,257 of record NC_064548.1, on the reverse strand, counting down.
GACCTACAGTACACTGCCAGGCATAGAGAAAACAGATTAACCCTGGATGCTTGTGACTTGACTGCAAAAATGGAATGACTTGGACTATATGGCAAATGCCTTGCTAAGGAATAACTTGACGCATTCCTGCTATTAACCCAGACCTATGAGAAAACATCTACCTAAGGTTCTGTATGGCTCAGTGGGCTAATCTGAAAATCACCAGTTCAAACCCAGCCTCAGCATGTCTGTCAGTCCTGGAACAAGGCCCTTAACCCCCAACTCCCTGGGTGCCCCACAGGTGGCTGGCCTTTGCAAACAGCTTACTCTACAAAGCGCAAGTTGAGGGAGGTATAGAAAAGCAATTTCCCAACGGGGGTCAATAAAAGTGTCAATTACTATTATTATTGCTCCAAAAACCAAACCACTGACCAGGTTACAACGTAGTCATGTATTCAATAAGCAGTGCTGAAGATCAAGCAGTGAGCACTGATCACTGCTCTCCTTAGGTATGGTTAGGGTCTAATGGAAACCAACCCAGAGCAGGTTCACCTTCCCAATTAGTAAAGCAGGGGCAGGTGTAACGAGGCTGTAATGCATTAGATAGAGTACTGTGTGCAAATGAGCCTGATGGGAAAGGCTACGGTGGAGAGGGATGCTCCTTCCAGTTGTTCTGCAGCATCAGATCATGTACTGCCTTACCTGAGACACTGTCAATGTCTCTTCATGTAGGGTGCTAGGTTCCTGATCAGACATCTTGTTCTTACCCCTCCGGCTCCCAGTGGCGGACTGTGCATCTGAACTGGCCTGTTAAACCTCCCGTTCTTTGCCCTTGGAGCACAGGGGACCAAGAGAATGAGCGGCAACCATATCAGCGTGCAGAGAAGCAGCAAGGTGTCTGAAAGAGCATCAGTGGAGGACCTAGCGTTGAAAATGAGGTGGCTGCCTGTGATCCGTCCCCAGAAGGGCTAATCCTATCAGCCGCAGTCACAGCGGCCCGAGCAGCCAGATGCTCTGCTTAGCATCTTTTCTGTCTCTTTACAAATGTTTACCTCCTGGGCTTGGTTCAGGCTTGTATCTTGAAAATCATATATTGGACTAACTGCTTAAACAGGTCCGTGGTGTGAGACCAGAGTTCTGTGTTCTCATAAACACTAGTGCTCTCAAACACAAATAACCAGGGGGCCACTGCCTAGAAAGTCTTCAACCCAAGTGAGCCATTTCAGTTTCTTTTTTTAGCTGACAGAGATTCGAGAGAGAATAACAATGAAAAACGATTTACGAATACGCCGGTTCTGGCCCGTGGGCTGGTACTTTGAGAGCCCTATCATAGGAACGGTCTCCCCACAGGGGATCACTTCAGTATTATTGGGGTATCATTCAGGAATGGTCCTCTGCCCCAATTTGGTGTCATAAGGATAAGAAATTCCCCCATACAAAGATGACATGATGTTATAGATGACATCCCGCTAATTGTGTGAAACCTATATCGTGTCAGCCATCTAACAGATTCATAGATTACAGCATTATGAATCACATGACATGATGTTTAATCACAACTTGAGTTGTGGGTGTTTCAGCACCATTTGCTGTGTGGTGGTCAGTGATGTCCCGACTGCATTAAGGTCAACACTTTTTTGTGTTTTAATTTTCCTGTGAAACTCTAGCTCCTTCATACAAAAAAGTCATTTCTAGTCATACATAATTTTTGTATACTTCTTCAGATCCTTACTGTTTTTTTTCACTACTCTGGAAATCCTCGACCTATGTGTGTCTAAAGCCTATTGTTAAATGGCTGTCTAGGATCACTGTCAAGGTAAATTCCTTCTACTGTATGTGTAAGCAACGTTGGCTAACAAAGTATTTATGATTGTTATTTGAGTGGTGCAATACCTGGCATGGGTGTATAAAGTATAAAGTGATTTAACAGTAACACACGCTTGACATTTATTCCCATTAGACAGCATGACAGTGGTTAAGTTCTGCAAAGTTCATGTTTTTCTTCTTAATAGAACCATTTATGCAGATCAAACAATCCAGACATAGCATGACATGAGCTTTTACAGAGCTGGAGATGCAGAATCTCCTGTGTGCAACTGTGAGGACTTGTACGTGTTGCAGGCTACGAATAATCAGCCCAACTGAGGGAATTAGAAATAAAGAGTTTATTTAAGGCAGGTGCTTCCACACTGGTGCAAGTGCTGAACTAACATTCAGTATATATACAGTAGCAGTCAAAAGTTTGGACACACCTACTATTCTCTACATTTTAGAATCATTATAAAGCATCAAAACCTGGGTTGGTAGAATGATCCCACCATTGGGCCCTTAACCCCAACTGCTCCAAGCACTGACTGACCCAGCTTTCTCCCCTATGCCAATTTAATGAGGTGGCCTCCTGGGATGCTTTCCCAGCTCTCCTAAAGGAGGTCCCACATATGCTGAGCTCTCATTGGCCACTTTTCCTTCACTCTCTGGTCAAAAACCATTTCTACTGTGTTTAGGTCAGGTGGCTTGGTGGTACGGTTTGACTGACATGGTATACTGGTCCATAATGCATAAAGTTGATGAACAAAAATGCTGGGTATAAAAATCTATAAAAATGACGAGTGCTAGCTAAAATAAAGGTGAAAAGACAAAACCACAAACTCCTTGAGCATAATCTCAGTGTACTTTTTCAAGATGCAAAACATATCCACGATTGAAAAAGTCAGTTGAAGGTGCTGGCAGGCAGACAGACATGCTAAACCCTTTCTTGTCTCCAAGAATGCACTTGTCACATTTGAAACTGGGCCAACAAACACAGGGACCAATTTACTGTGTGGACGACATCATATGGCTGGGTGAGTCATTATTCTGGCTCTTTTTAACAAGTGGTTGAGTATAAGTGCGACTTCTGCCGAAAACAAGTTTGCAGGCTCAAATGTCCGTTTCTCATGGGAGAAAAAAAAGTTCTGTGGTGATGTGGGATGTGAATTTCCTGCGTATTTTAAGTCTGAGGGCACAGTAAGCACCGTTAAATACAAAAGCAATCTGGAGGATAACATTTACCCCAGTCTTCCAGAATAGTAATCCCCAAATCAGCAGCAGCAGCATTTAATATCGCACAAATCATACATTTGCATGCCCCCTCCCAAGGTCTGGAGGCCCCCTCTTGGCCTCAGATGGTTATTGCACTTGGGAGATTGGCAGTCAAAGTGACTTTTTGAGTTGGGCGTGAAAAACAACAAACTGTCATTCAACGGCTAGACAAACATCATGTAAAGCCAAGGTTCATGGTCGCCCAGTGCCTCGTTATTCTAAACTTGACTCATTGTCTTAGTTTGGTTAGTCACCTGTAACTATTCGGTGAGTTTCTGTTGATGTGCATTTAGAGATCAGTGTTGACACACCCCAGCAAAACGTGGCTGCAGCATTTAACCCATACGTGACATAGTTGGGGACGGCTAATTTAGCACTTAGGTGAGGTACTTTGCTCAGGGTACCTCAGCGGTGCCTTGCTGGTCAGAGATTCAAACCAGCAATCTTTCAATTACAAGTGCGCTTCTCTAACCATTAAGCCACCACTGCCCATTTAACTCTCTGCTCATGCCTACTTGACCTTATCGCATTTTTATCACTCATACCAATGTGCCAACAGATTAGTTACACCCCCACTGTCAATGTTTGATTGCATACTTACCTGATTCATTGACTAATGAATCACCTGTTATACCAGTAAATAAATCTTCCCTTTAGTGTACCTGTGTAGATAAGGGTTGATTTGCAGGTCTGGTTTTAAATTACTTTCTGAATAAGTGACTAACAATACGTGGAAGTTTTCCCCGACACCTCAGAATGGATGAGGTATGAAGAGATGGTATTAGAAAGATGATACATGCACCATTATCATTTGCTTCAAAGGTTTTGATAAAAATTTGATCATTTGTTCTACGAATTCCTCTAGGTGCTTTGAAGGTTCTTAATGTTGCATTTCTCGTCATTGTCCTATTGGGTTCCTGTTTTGTTGAAGGATGTTGTGCAACCCCGTCTCCAGGACTAATTTCACTTGTACCTGAGAATTCATTGGAAGCTCAGCCTATGTCTGTAGCTGATACCTCGACAGCCGTATGTTTGCAATGTGCTATCTGCCTCACTTGTAAGTTATTTTGGATAAAAGCATCTACTAAATAAAGTAAATGTAAAGTAAAATGATAATCTTCTCTTGAAAAGGCTGTCCCTGCTGCTGGGGTATGACCAGTACTGGTCAAGGCCATGTGGTGCCCTAGGCAAGCTTTACCGCTGGCGCCCCCTGTCTGAGACAAAGCAAAAGGGGCTGGCTATGCTGCCCAAAGGGTTGACCGGCACTGGATATTACATTGGCAACTGTGTTGGTTTTCGTTAGAAAAACTGGTTTGAATTACTTACAAAAAGTTTGACAATGACTGGGTAACTGCCGAAGACCTGGATGCTTGTGTCGAAGACGTAAGGATGATCTTAGGCCCCTGTAGTGCTAGGAAAATACATACTGCTTACTTGCGTTAATGAGGTGTCCCAAATCTTCGAGGGCGACCTTTGGATCAATAGGTAGTTTCAAGACCTTTCCACTCATTAGCTCAAAGGGAGTTATGCCCGTAGTCTTAGAAGATGTTGGCCTCAGAAGTCAGGACCGTGGGGAGAGCTATAATCCACTGAATTCTGTCCTGTCCACCTTGCTTAGCCTTAATGCTCAACTATACCTGAGTGCTCAGCCAAAATGTACTGCACACTGAACTTTTCACACATTTCACGGTTTACATTTCCCACGTCTCTCGTTATCTGTCTTGTGAAGTATCTCCCTTAATCTGAATCTATTTACAGGTAAGCATTACTTGGTTAACTAATTCCCACAATACTGTGTTCAGAATATCATTTTGAGTAGAAAGAGCTGCTACCCATTTCGAGACTGTATCCATGATTACAAGACAGTAGTATTCCTTTGGTAGTCGGTGGTAGTAGTTGGCTTATGAAGTCCATCTGTAATGCCTCACAGGGGCCCTTAGGGGGCTCTGCTCTCCTACATTAAGCGTGACCCGGCTTTTCTGGATCGACAGCTACACACACAAAACATATTTTATCCAAGCTGTCAGTCACTGGCTGTAGCAGACCACCGAGTACCATTTTAATGAGCTCCGTTGTCCGGATTTTTTGGCGTTTCTGGTGGCATGTCTGTACATACCAATGGTGCATTTTAATGGGCTGACGTGGCTAACAAAACGTCTTCACTGGCCGTGTCATCACGGACAGATTAGGGATTGATTAGAGGCTGGAAATCAGTAATGCGAGATGCGGGAGAAGCAGCTGACAAACAGGAAGTGTGGGTTCTGAAGATGATAGAAAGACAAATGACTGTGCTGTGAAGGGTAACCAGGCTGAAGTAGGTGTCTCTCTCCATATCTTATAGTGTTTCATGCCTAAAACAGACTTTATACGCCCTTGTATATTTTAGACTATGATTATTTTATCCTTTCAAAAACCTGAGACGATTTGAAAGAATGTGCTGTCTTCAAATACAGTGCTGTCAGAAAGTCTGGGGTTGCTTGCCTAATTCAGTAAAAATGTCACAGATTTATTGGTTTTATAACAAATGTCCATTGACAAGTCCATTTTGATGGACTCATTCAGTTCTGTTTTTCTGTTCTGCTATAAACTGCAGTTATAGTCATTTACTCCCAAAGGGATACCAAACACAAATGTTTGTTGCTTTATGTTATTCCAAAGGTGTTACTAATTCCCTTTAATGAGCAAAGTCATGACTTTTGTTATGAAACCAATAAATTTGCAATATTTTTAATTGAGCAATTAAGCATTTGCTTAATACTAAGCATCCCGAGACTTTCTGTGAGAACTGTAAGTGTTAAATGGATTATATTTTTGGATCAAGGTTTTTTATACTAAAATTTTAAAGGGTTATTTTTTCTGCAATCTGTCAATGTAGATTTGATTGGACTGAATTAAAATGAACTCTACCAAATGCATTTAGACAATATTTCAGATATCAAATAGATGTTACATCACAAGCAGCATCATCTTCATTTTTTACTTAAAAACTTAAAAGCGTATTCTGTAATATTCTACAATGTTAATCACTTTCAGTGAGACCCTGAACATCTCTCCCTCGTCCCTGAAACACTCACATCCTTCCCCCTTGCCCGCCTTTACCTTTACTGGAGCAGTGGTCACTACACTACTTTCCTGATGCTTTAATGAGAAAAAACTGCCGCCTGTCGATCAGCGGTTCTCAATCTTTTTGTACCACGACCCAATTTTTACCATTTCAGCTCAGTTGCAACTCTATATGAAGAATAGGTCTAAATCAATGCTATGATCAAGTGCGCAATGCACTTTGCAGTTTATGCCAATCAATGCCTGTCGCACAATTTTGATTGGATGTGCCAGTGAATTTAAAATTTAAATTAAGCATCTGTTGCTTGGTTGAGTGGTCACTAGTTTTGCACTAAGCAGATGCAAACCCAAGACTGGTTTATATGGGAAATCTGATCGTGGATCAGCAGAGGGGCTTGCTGGTTTTAATATGGTTATATTTCCAACGCTGCCTCGTGACCTTTTCAGAACTTGAGTTGTGACCCACGGGCTAAGAATCGTTGCTATAGATGGTTTTAATGGAAAATTCTAGCTTGAGACTAATTTGGAACTGTAATCAATTAAGTCACATCTGAACATTCCTCTGTGGCCTGATGAATGTCTGCTGATGAGCTGTTGTCTTGGTGTCACGAAAGCATCAGGTGATAGGAGACAAATAACCAAAGATTTGAAGTTTTGAAAGCGAACCCATGGAAAAGCAGGAAGTAGATGCTTCTCTTCCTGGTGAAAATGGTTTTGCTCGAAATACCAGCGGTAAGTCAAGGCTTTAAGGGTTTGTCAAACACGAATGAAAGTCTGTGTAAAATGTGCCAGTAGCCTTTAAATGTCAAAGCTAAACAAAGCAAAGTGATCGTCTCTGGGCAAATGGAACTGAACTTTATTTTAATGAAAGAAGATCAATAAAGCCACATTCATTAACTTGGGGCGGCTTGTTCTTGTCACATATTTGGAACAGCGGGGATGGATATTGCTTACTGTGTCCCCCCCTCCCCCCATGACATCACTATTTACGCTGCCAGTGTCCCTGCCCACTCCGATTTGCCATCTTGCAGCACGGCCAAAAAATATATGCCAGGCAGAAAAAAAAATAAATAATCAAAAAAAACATAATCAGCAGATGGCATCTGGAAATTCAAATAAAACTGTCAACATGACAGCTTTTGGAGTCGGAATATAAAAACGGAAGCTTATTAATTAAATGAACTTTAATTAGTTGGAACGTAGCTGTGGCTGGAAATTATAGCGATGGACCTGTTACCAGACATGGACGCTTTCCACAAGTCTGATGGCTCCATCTCCCTCGGAGAGGCAGCCTGGTGGGAAAGCTCCTGCTTGTGTGTAATTCGAGCTTATTTACCGGCTATTTGTCTGAAGTAATAATGATGATTATCCTCCATGCATCAGAGACATCTTTGAAAGTTTTTAAAGTGACTCTGTGCACAGAGGCTGGGTAAAGCTGTGAGCCCCGGGGCTGCTGGTGCTGTGCTGCACCTGCTAGATGCAATGGCTGCTGCTTTGATTTTCTGCGGCTTTATCTCCTGCTTTGGCACGTAAGTAGCTGATCCCCCACTGACTGCATACACAGCAGCCCAGAGGACTGTGTCTTTGCCAAAGGGGGGGGGGATCTTTTTTGTCGACTCAGCCAAGTCACCTCTGCACGATGCCTGAAACGTTGATGTGAGGGAACTTTTGCTGCCGATCCGGTTTGCTGGCACTCTGTGCTGAGCTGTATAAATCAAAGGCAGGAGCAGGACTTGGTGTTTAAATGGGAGTATTAACACAACCTCTGCACCAGCATGCAGCCCCGAGTCGTTCCTCCCAGGCCTGGCTAAGCGATTTCAGATCAGACGGCTATGCCAGGCAAATGATGTTTGAGAAACAAATCAATTTTACAGCCCGGGCCCCTCGCAGGGACCCTCCTACTCATCTCAGCCCCATCAAAGGAGAAACCCTCTTACTAAGGACATCAAAGTGCAGCAGAAAGACAAAGGGTATCCTTGAATAAACAACAAAAATGCTTCATGCCAAGAACTGGACCAGGTAGGAGAAAGCAAAATGGACACAAAGGAAGGGGAACAATGTGACGAAACAGTCTGAGATTTGGCACCGTGGCAACATGAGATGCAAAATGAAACCTTAAAGGAACGGTGTTGTTTTGGCAAGTGGCCTAATTCTCTTAGAACAGTAGAGCATAGAAATGATTAAGCATCTTTTGTGGTATTCTTTGGAGAGACGTCTGTGATATGCCTGTTTCTGTCAAGAGAGGGGCTTCTTTACGGGAGACTCAAAGTGTTACGTTGCCGCCTCCTTTGCAAAACCGCACAGAAGCTCCAAGAGTAACGTTTCCTTGACTGATCCAATTTGTTCATCAGAAGAGAAGAGAACCTGTGCTTCTTAGAGACCGCGGGGTGTGCTGGCCTCTGAGAATAAAACTATTATTTGGAAAATAATTCATCTGATTTTCAGGTGTGAATCAGTCACTGCTGGGATGATTCCTCTAAGCCTAGTGCTAGTCTGTAGCCCACCCACTACTGCCTGAGAGCACGGAACTTAAATAGTGTACGGTGGAACACTTCTTATGTTTTTTTTTTGTTATTTTTGGTGTGCAGCTTTGGAAGTTTGGAAGATTTCCTTTATGTAACAAAGCTGCAAACTTCAGCCTTTGATTATTTAATGTTAGCATAGCAGGGCTCGTGATGGTCTACAGGGCATTTCCATAGCGGGAGATGGGCGCATTTACACCTTGCATCAATAGGTGGTGCTGTGTCTCTTTTATCTGTCAGAGATGCCTGAGGAAAAAGTCGCCTCGCGGTGACATAAATCACTCAAGTTTGTTTTTTTTGTTCCTTTTTATTTGGCTCTACCCTTCTTGTCTTTTAGAAGACAATACAGCGTAATTAGAATGACTGTTTTTTTATATAAATAGAATGGTCTTAACTCTCAAAAGAAGGACTGTTAAAGACAAGAGCTGAGCTCTATATCACTGAAATTGAGTGGAGCCTATTGAGGTAATGGAACTCAATCCACCTGTTTTTATGGGAATGTTTTATGTTTCCACCTATTGTGATGCTGGAATGTCTTAATTCTCTTTATACCAGAGAAGGCAGATAATGCCACTTCTTGTGATTGGGGGAGAGATGGTTTTGAAACCAAGGTTAAAAGTCTATGTTGCTTTTTATCTCCTAGGACTCATTTAGAATTTCCTGTTAACGATGCAGATCAATGGACTCGGCTGTTAATTTTTAAGGTTGTTATTATTTTTATTATTATTGTCACAAATATTGTTCTAAAAATAATAATAATAATGATATTGTGGATATTATTATTACACTGCGACCCTGACCAGTGACCAGTTAGAAGATGGATGCATGAATGAATGGATGGATGGACGGATTATTATTATTGACCCTTAAGCAACCATTTTAATGTGAAAGCTGTAAGTGACTATTTAGCCTGGCTCCGATGGTGGCCTCCACTATTATTTACTAATTTTATTCTTTCTAAGAGGATTTGCCGACTCCAGAAGTGGAAGCGTCGTCTCCCAGGGTCCTTCTCAGTTGGCTGCGCACTGGCTTTTGTGAGGGAGCCAGCCGCCGCTCCTCCTCTACGTCCAGCCGAGCGAAAAACACCCTCTTTCATACATGAAACCTGAAATCTCCATAAAGCAGTATGTGCCGTGCCGTTTGGACATCTGGAATAAATTTCGTAAGATGGATGTTCACAATAAATCTATGCCCTTAAATAACGCGCACACTTCACAAATCTTGCATCAGGCCCGAAGAGCATCCTTCAGCCTTGCATCATTTCCTATTTTAACCATGTTGATGTCCTGTAGGACGGATCATGGTCAACCTAATGCGGGTTGGAAAAATTCCTCTTAGGGACTCAAACCACATGTGTTGGCTGTACGAAGGCGTTCACCTGCTGCCAAACCCATCCATCTCCCATGACCACTTAGCCAGCACAAAGTCTCCTTGAATTTGGGACAAATCCTTCATACAAGACTCCAGGTAGGGGGCCAGTCCATTGTGGCATAGTGACACACACTATGGGCAGTTTAGAGCGAACAGTCCACCTCTCTGCATGTTTTGGGACTATAGGAGGACACTGGACTAGCTGGAGGATAAGATCCAAACTCCACACACACCCCCAGGTGGGATTCGAACCCTAAACCCTAGAGGTGTTAGCATACAGTTTTAACTACAAAGTCACCCCCAAAACCTACTCAACTGCCAATTATTCGGGCGATACATGGAATTTCTGCGAATCCAGTTATTCCTGAAAAGTTCCATCTTTATCCTCAACCCCACTCCTAGTTTGTGAGCGTAGAGATGAATGACTCCTTTTAAATATCCTAGTGGTGTCAATCAAAATGAATCCTATTTCCTTCCCAGTGTTTATCATCTCAGGATGACTCTGTATTCCCGGGGCGGCTTCTGTATGCTGATAAGCATTAAAAGGATCAAACGGAAATGCAGTGAATAAGTGGCTGGGGTGACAGGTTGTGCAGCACTTGCACCACAATGCAGCCTTCGGGCGTTGGGATAAGCTCTGACAGCCTTGTTTGGGGCTCCCAATTGCTTTCACTGGAATTAGAGTGGAACTGGTGAAGACCTTTCTCAAAGCAGGAGCCATCTGTGGGCTGACGTGGCAGCCAGAGATTTTGATTTAGATACAGTGCTCTAAAAACACAATTCTGTAGTGTTTCATCTCCACCTTTCTCTATTCCCATCTTTCCATTATGGCAGAGCAGGTGTAAGGACATCCGCAACAGCCCCACCCAAACCATGCTTTTCCATGGGCTCCTTGATGTTTGGGGGCCCCCTGTTGGCCACAAACAATCAGTATATTGGGTGGGGGTCATTTTTTTTAAGTAGAGCCCCAGAACCGAGTGGAGCTCCAGAATAGTCCAGGCCCTGGACACAGGCTGGCAGAGAGAAGAAGTGTAAGTACAAGGGCATGAATGTCCTTTAGATGATGAGCCCAGGGCTTGGGGGCCGAGCCTGGTCATGGTCGTCAGGGGTGAGGGTTATGTGCCTGCTTCTTCAGAGGCACTCCAGCATATATGAGTGCAAAAGTTAGAAAATAAGCAGTAGGACACCATTTATAGCTCGCAGGGGGTTGGAGCTCTTCGCCAGCTTATCGGCCGGGCGATGTCACGCTCTGAACCTGCGAGGAGCCAAATCGGGTGATGTGAACGGGAACTGGCGCGATGGCGAGAAGTTCAGCCGCCGTGACGCACCCGCCCCGCTCCTCCGACAGACGCCATTGTGCGAAGGATGGCAGCTGTGGTGTTGTATCTGTCACCCCCACATCCCCCCACGGTCACCAGGCGTGGCGTTGGAATGAACAATCAGAAGGATAAACACATGCATATGATAATTCACTCCACCTGTATCCCCCGCTACCAAAGGAGTCCAATGCCACCGGCGTGTAAAACACCAACAACGAAAAAAAAAAGCTTCAACTCAATTATACCACTTGTTTGCTGGTTTGGCTGCCGACGCCGGTCGAGCCGCCCTGACCTTGTCGTTGGGGGGTAACAGGCGTTTCGTTGTGGGTTAACCTGACGCGGATGAGGCTGCGATCATTTTTATGGAAATTTCAGTTTCAGTTTCACGGGGAGAGTGATAACTCTGTGAACTCCGTGGCAATATTATGCCTTTTAAATGTGAAAGTAAAGAACTCCCGTAAAATCATCCGCGCAGCCGGCTCCTCTAATTATCCTTATGGACCGAAATATCGCTGCAGACGACTGCCCGCCCAGATCGGTCCGTTTTTACTTGCGGCACCGGTTACGGATCCTATTAGTATCAAATAACTGCTTAATTCAAAGGGAAGCGAGCTTCTCTGGAACCACAACCCGCTTGCGTCTTTGGAACATGGGAGCGATTTAATTTCACAACCACCTCGTTAACTAAATGAATAGCTTCTTTTTAAATTATTCTCACTAATATGAATGACTTAAATACTTCTATTAAAGCATTTGCAATTTACAAATAATGAGAGCGAATCAGTAATGACACGTGAGGCCACAAGTAAGTGAATTGTCCTTGTACGTGACACTACATCTGTTTTCCTCTCGACTCATGACTCCCTATATTTCCAGAGACATCATCCTCATTATTTACTTACTAAGCAGGTACATACTTCTGAATCAGTTTAAGCTTTGTGAAGATCTTACTGTTTGTTTACCTGTGGAAAATCAGGTCAAGCACCCACTCAAGGGTAGGAGTCTATGGCCTTTCAGCAGAATTGCAGCAGAATTGCAGCAGAATTGCTATTGGGCCACCTGCTGGCTGTTGCTATTTCGTTCATCCTGCTAATAACCTAAAATGATCTGAACAGGAATAAGATGCAATAAACCTCATGCTCTTCTGTGCATGTGTGTGTGTGTGTATATATATATCCTACTGGGTCGCGGGGGGTCCGGAGCCTATCCCGGAAGCAATGGGCATGAGACAGGGAACAACCCAGGATGGGGGGCCAGCCCATCGCAGGGCACACTCACACACCATTCACTCACGCATGCACACCTACAGGCAATTTAGCAAGTCCAATTAGCCTCAGCATGTTTTTGGACTGTGGGGGGAAATCGGAGTACCCGGAGGAAACCCCACGATGACATGGGGAGAGCATGCAAACTCCGCACACATGTGACCCAGGCGGAGACTCGAACCCGGCAGTTCGAGGCAACAGCGCTAATCACTGCACCACCAGGCCGCCCCCATATATATATCTTAGAAACATAATGGCACAATTAATTTATTATCATAACACCTCTGGATATACATTCATTCATGTGTGTCATTCATGATTCCAAAATTTGCAACATATATTGTTATGCCCTGCTCTGTCACAGCCTGCTTACCTGCCCTTCCCATTCTCCTTAGTATGATTTTAATGATAATTCACCCCAGCTGCCTCCTGTTTATCCCCTTGTTAACCCAGTACATAAGTGCCTGCCAGGCTTGTCTTTCCGACTTCCGTCATTGATGTCACTCCCTATTGTGTCTTCATCAAACATGGCCCCCCTGTGTTAGTTCTGATCCAGTGTGATCCTTTTGTTTTACTGCCCTAGTTCCTTTTATTAAATAAAGCCCCTTCGCTCATGACTTATGCTTGTTCCAGCATCTTCCTTCCTGCTCTGCACGTGACATATATTAAATCAGTGGATGAAAATTGTTATGGTGGGGCATCACGAAGGAAAAGATGACCCACATGGCAGCTCCGACAAGACAGGGTTTTATTCATAAAACAGAACTTCAAAGGAGAAACAAAGAACGAAAGGCACCACGAAGGGTTAAAACTAAATTAAGGCAGGGAGCAATACCAGGAACAACAAGAGGAATACAGGGAAGGATAACAACTAACACACCGTAACAGTGGCAATACCAAAGAGGGAAACAGCCATAATGAACCACTGAGGAACAGGACAAGAAGAGGCACTTATATACACTACTAAGAAGCTATGACACAGACAGGTGAGAAGCATAACCAAATCAACCAATCACTAAAGGCACAGGGCAACAAGGAACAGGTGAAGTAAATTGCAATTAACAAACACTAGTGACTAGGAAACAGTAACAATATAGAGGGCTATCAACACTAGAATATAATCAAGGAACACAAGTAAAACAGAACATAAACAAGGTACAGGCAGAGTAAGCAAGGCAAGTGAGCTGGTAGGTGCTGCTAAGTATTCACTGATATTTATTTTTGGAAGCTAGAGTTATTAAATGATGTTACAGTATGATAGAAGATGAGGTGGTACTTCAATACTACACAAAAAACAAAAGATATGAACATGACAACTAAGGCTCTGTGATATCACCACCCCCCCCCCCCTCCTCGGTGACAGATAAATACATTCATTCTGCTTTTGGATCCCAAGCTTCATTCTCATCTGTATTTATATATATGTGCTTCAAAGGAGACCAAGATGGGATATGTGGAGACTAACACATTCAATGTACCTATACTCTGGCAAATAACAAGTAAAGCTTAATCTGAACTTTCCATTGTGGGCGTGGAGTTTCAGAAAATTACCACATGGGCCAATAGCATCGCTCGTCTGCCAGAGAGTGTCCACCGTGTCATTGCACGCCGTATGCCCGTCACACTCCAGCAGCCGGGATGGCTGAGAAAGTGCCAAACATAGTCTCTGTTAGCGGGCTTGGAAAGCAGCCGCGATTTTCCTGCCGCTGTTAACCCCAGGGGGTGACGGAGAGCCCGGGGAGCGACCTGCGGGCGGGACCTCGGCCGAGGGTCAAAGCGCAGAGCTCTGGCGCGCTCCTGGGGAGGGGAGGTGCGAGAGGCATGCAGCTGGCAGAGACACCTCCAGCAAAGAGGACCTGAGGCTACATCTGTCGGATCACAGCCGTCCCTATGGGGACGAGTAAAACCTTTGTCCAAATAAAGCGGCCATTGCTCTTATTACATTTCTGAAGCACTGTGGATAGTACCTACCATGGGTCGGGGTCCCATCCGGGGTTAGTCTATGCCTTGTGCGCGTAGGTTCCGGGATAAGCCCCCTGACTTTGACAATTTTTTTAGTGATTAAAAATTAACAATGTGTGTGTGGACTGTGAAAGATGTTCACACAAGCATGCAATGTCCGCACATCTCAAGCTGGAGCTCGACGCTGCCTAACAGCCCATAAACGCGTTAGGCAGTCCATTTAATGACTTCAAGAAGGCTGAGCAGCGTTGGTCGAGTGGCCTATTGGGGCTGTCACTCACCTCTCCAGGGATCAGGGTTTGAATCTCTATGAGTTTGTGTTCTGTGGATGACTTACATCCTGTGCAGGTGGCTCCTAATTAATAGAAAACAGTTTACTTTTATATAAATGATAGTAATACGTATATTATAGGAGGTAAATAGAAGTGTTAACGACATGCTTATACAGTATCACAGACAATATGGATGATGGTGAAACACACAGGGTTTATTGCATGGAGCGCAATAGCAGATGTAAGATAGGTGCCC